>NW_027555625.1:171042581-171642581 GCF_003287225.1 Phascolarctos cinereus
GTGGGGTCATTTATCTGACATTTGTATTTTTTGTACAAACACAAAGCACAGGAAGAGAGAGGGTTGGAGAAGAGGTTGACAGGATACTTCTTTTGCCACTTTAAATTAGGGCCACTCTGGGAGAGAAGAATAAACAGCTGCCCAGGATGACCAACACATTGGACTTCTATTTCTATTCTTTTCAACACAGTGACCCAACTGGAATGTTGACAGTTCATTTACTCGGATAAACTGGCACCAGACAGCCTGTTAAGGCTGGCCTTTTCTTCAAATATGAGACAAGAACTTGGAACTAAATAGAAATAAGACATGGGAGAAGCTAATGTTATAGAGGCTTTTTCCCCCTTCCAAAGTATGGGAGAAAACTGAGCTACAAGGGAATCCAGTTTTGTATCAGTATTTTTGTCAATGGTGCTAACAGATAATGATCAGAAAAAAAATCTATGTTGTTCATGGATATTGAGAGATTTTGATAGAACTAAACCTGGGACGTTTGTTTTTAATTTAGGGGAGCATGTTGGTCATTTCATATTTTTCATATGAGAGTGTGGCTAAATTACAGGCTTTGTGTGACAGCACAGGACCCATTTCACCACCAACCTTGATATAACAAGATTCAGAATGATATTGCTACATAATTATTAAACATATGGAGGCAGAGCACAGAAGCTTTAGCAGTAGGCAAAGGGCACTTCAGTTTTCAATATCAACTAAGTAAGCCAAGCCCTTTAGGACATTTTCAATATGTCTGACAATAATTTCTCCAAATTGAAACTTCATTTAGTACACAATGTATTCCACATGTGCCTCTATAAAGTTATTCAGATCATTGACAATCTTTGATTGTGCCATGCCTTTTCATTTGTTCTTTTTTAGTACAAGGAGCATTCTGGAAGTCTACTGAAAAAAAAAAATTAAAAGACCAAACTAGTAATTTGTATTCTGTAGCTACAGGCCAATAGTTAGACTAATGATCTAAGGAGAATGCAATCCACTGAGGATCTCTAGCTGAACATAAAATGCACTCTAAAATACGAGTCTAAAATGATAGTTTTACTTTAAAATTCTACATTTAATTTCCTCAACTGTGGCTTTTTTTAATACTTGAAATAAAATTTCACTTCTGAAAAAAAATATGAAGATTAACCTTAAGGAAGGAATGTGTTTGAGCCATAATGAAACAATGTTAACTTTGTTAACAGGAAACTAGATTTTTATTTCCAATTTTCTTTTGGACATTGAATGTAATGAATATTGTTTATGGAAACTGGCCACAATAAGATAGATTATAAATTTGCATTATGTATCCTCTATGAGTGATCAAAGTAAATTCAAAGTGCGATAGAATTCCACAAAAACTGAATTTATCTGGACCTTGCCATTTAAGACTAAACACACATTTAGCAGAAAAACCTTCAAATTAGTAGATAAAATATATCATATTTGCTTGGTATCAAAGGTTGTTGTTGTTTTTGTGCAGTTGTTTCAGTCCTGTCTGACTCTTCGTGACCCCATTGGGGGTTTTCTTGGCAAAGATACTGGAGTGGTTTGCCATTTCCTTCTCTAGCTCATTTTACAGATGAGGAAACTGAGGCAAACAGGGTGAAATGACTGCCCAGGGTCACAGACCTAGTAAGTGTCTGAGGACAGATTTGAACTCAGGGAGATGAGATCTTCTTGACTCCAGGCCCAGTGCTCTATACATTGTACCACTTACCTGCCTTTGGTATCTAAGATATCTCACATATTCTAGGCAGAAGACAGAGTCCTGAGTAAGGTTTATAGAAAATTAGTTGTCCTTTCCCAGGTATCCCCAAAGATGTGAAAAGCATCGAACAATAAGTTAGGGAAAGAAAATGTGAAAATTTTCCACTATAAGTTACTGTCCTTTCATGGGACACTTCATTGCTTTAAGCCAGTCTTACTTATTTCCTGTGTTTACCAGCTGTTCTCAAAGCAAAATTCAGCCACAAGGATTTCAGTGGCTAAGGGTGTTTACAGTAATGCATATTTTGTTGTTGTTTAGAAGTTTCAGTTGTGTCTGATTCTTTGTGACCCCATTTGAGGTTGTCCTGGCAAAGATACTAGAGTGGTTTGCCATTTCCTTCTCCAGCTCATTTTACAGATGAGGAAACTGAGGCAAACAGGATTAAGTGACTTGTCCAGGGTCACACAGGTAGTAAGTGTCTGAGGCCAGGAGATGAGTCTTCTTGACTCCAACCCCAGCACTTTATCCACTGTGCCACCTAGCTGCCCTAATGCACATAAGGTATATTATTTGATCTCCATACTTCTCACTAGAGAATCTCAACCCATCAGAGGAGGCTAAACTGAGGGGGTATAGTGTATTATTTTCTAGCACAATCAGAAATCCAGAGCAGGCGGGAACCTCAAAGGACACGTAGTCCAATAACCCTCATTTTCCAGATATGGTAATTGAAGTCTAGAGAATTCAAGAGACTTGCCCAAGGTCACAAAGGTAATTAGGAGACAGAGGTAGGATTGTAACATAAGTTCTCTGAGCCTCAATTCAAAGCTCCTTCCGCTCTACCAGATTGCCTTTTCTTAGAATAAAACCTTCAAGATCCTCAAATATCGTGTGACTGGTTCCAGATTTTTGGTGTTAAAATAAGAAAGGACATTCATTCAACTTACTTCTTCTTGCTGTCCCTTTTTGCGTTTTTTTCTAGGACAGCCCTCCTTCGCAAGTAATCATTTTGGATCTCATTGTACTTTGTAGTGTGTTCTTTGATGAGGTCAGTGGTTTTCTTGTGGTGTCTCTTCACAAGGTCCTTCATTTCTTTGTAATGTTTCTTCTGAAGTTTAACAAAAGACTTCTGCTGCTTTAACTCCTCAATTGTCTGGGCTTCCACATCTGCAAAAAAAAACACAGTAGCGGATAACTAAAAGGACAAGTGTTTTAGGAACGTTCAACCAAAATTTACTAATGGGTCAGATTCCTTCTTTTGGGGATCCTGGGAAAGATGGGCCAATATTATTTTGCAGAATCTATATCCAAGGAATTAAAATCTTTGGATAAGCTGGAGTGCTGCTGTTAAAATATTCTGAATGATACTACCTGGACCTGACATCAGCTTATTGCTCTTAATGTTTGTGGTCCTAGATTAAAATACTCAGCTTGAATACTGAAAACTTTTTTTTTAAATGCAGCATTTGAATAAATCAAACATCTTTGTGACATAAATAACAATATATATGGAAAGAAAATTAATTACAGAATGGATAATAGGTTCATACTAGAGTAATTGACATTATGAAAAATCCAGTGAAGAACTGCTCAGGTTTCCCCCCATAGGTAGAATGCATTGCATCCTTACCTCCATTTCTTCCAATCTTTGGTTCCTTCAACGCTAAATTCATGTGCCACCTGCTACATACCAGGCCTTTACTGATCTGCTTGGTTATGAGTCACTTTCTCCTATAATTTTATATTTTTATTTGTGAACACATTATATGATCTCAGGAAAATATGGGCAGGAGCTGTTTTACTCAAGTACCTCTGGCACCTGCCATAGCACCTGGCACACAGGAAATGTCTAATATATGGTTGTTGAATCAAATGAATTGAAGGTGGCTCCAGCCTTTCCACATGTCTGTTTACGTGGGTGGGTGGGTGGGGAAACAGTGATGAGGGTTATAAACCACCTCTGAACCCAGATAAATCACAATCAGGAATTCATATGACTGCAAAGTTAAGGACACTTTTAAAGCTCATCCTGTTGTTTCTTGATAAAAAAAAAATTTGTTCTGAAATCCTGAACTGAAACATCGTCTCACAGATTTGTTTGTTGGTTGTTTTAATGGTTTATCTTTTTATTTCACAGTTTAAATCTATACATTATTCAAGTCCTTTCTATGGAGACACTGAGGGGGAAAGTAGGTACCTTTATTTATTGGCTCTTGGGTTTAAATTGACTTATTCTTTTTTTAATGTGTGCTCTTTTAAAATTTTCATTATTACATTTTATTTTTATATTACTTTCATTTTTGAATGTATTTAAATAAGTATATTAAATATAGATGGAGCTACATAGTATAGGGGATAGAGCACTGGGTCTGGAGTCAGGAAAATAATGGGTTCAACTTTGGCCTCAAACACTAATTGTGAGACACTGGACAAGTCATTTAATCTCTGTCTCAGTTTCTTCAACTCTAAAATAGGCATAATAACAATCCTATTTAGCAGGGTTGTTGTGACAATCAAATGAGATATTTATAAAGTACTTATGGGCCTGGCACTTAGACATTGTTTCCTCCCTTCTTCTGCCCCATCTAACTAGTTATTTTCTGAAAGCAGTTCAGCAAAAACAACCAAATCCATCAATCTAGTCTGACAGTATATATAATGTTCCACTCATAGTGTCCTTCCTGCCTGCAAAGAAAGGAGGGAGGTACATTTTTTCATCTCTTCTTTGGGGCTTAGCTTGATCATTATGAAAACTGACTGACTTTACAATTGGTTAATTGATTAACATAATTGGTTAATATGTCTCATGTGTAAATTCTTAGTTGTCTAATATATACCTGTAAATTTTGGTAACCGAAGGTTTACAATATCCACTCAAAAGTGTTTCAAGTACACAGAATGTGGGAAGTACATTTATATGGCTGATAAAGAAGTACCATAGGTATATTCACAGGATCTGAGAGCTGAAAGAATTCTCAGATGTCATTTAGCTATAATTATTATCAAAAGCACATATGGTTCTGCATTTCCAACTGCCAATTGTTTTTAGTTCTGTAATGGGTCTATTGAGGTCACTGTGGTCAATTGTGGTTAATATTATGGTCCATAATTCATCCATGATTATTTTGAAATTTTTATTTCAATACTTTAAGAGGTTGTGATTTCTTCATTGTCAGTACCACCTCCATCAATGAAGACTGCAACTCACCTATGACTTGTAAATGGTCTTTAAGAGTTACCATGGCCAAAACAAAAAAGAAATTGTCCTATGTTCAGGCTGGGGAAAAGACTTTTCAAAATTAGGTACAGTACTTAAGTCTTCACATGAAAAATAATACAGTACACTTGATTGGATGTGCCAGAGTTTGTATGCCATTAATAAAGGCTTTACAAAACCTCTGTCACCTCCATGCTACATTGAGGTATCAGAGAAAGGCTTTAATGGAAAAGCATTTTAGTAATCTCTATTTGAAAACAGATGTTACTATTTAATAGTCATTATTCTGGGGCCCAAGATACTCTCTGATTGTGAGTCATTCCTCAATATTTTTGTCATTGATCTAATCCCTAACTGATACTAAAACTGGTATTTATAAAGTGACAAGTTTCCTTATGACAGAGAAGAACGGTTAAAGAAATATTCAAACAAATAAAGGGAGTTTCTGAGTGTGCACACATACATATGTTTTTACCTTAGCCTGAAGCAAGGAGCTCTGGGTATTGGGGTATTTTTACTTTACCTGTTAAGACGCTTTGAATAAGATCTTCAGTTTTTGCAGGCGCTTTTACTGAACCTAAAATTAAAGAGAAAGAAAAGGGGTTTTTTTTTAGTCTTTTTTTTTTTTAAGTTTTTTTGGTGTTTCCCTGCATAAAGTCTGTCTCCAAACTTAGGTAGTTACACAGACAATGTAGACATTGTGAACAAATACTTATTCCGTTTTCACTTGTACAGCTTGGAAACAAATCCTGGAAAAAATGAAATCATGAACACAATTCACATGTGCAAGGAGAGGAGAGAATTTTATTCAGGGATGCTAAATACTCAATGTTCTTAACCAAATACAACATAAGATTACTACTGCCACCTTTTGGCACAAATCGAAACAGCAAAGTTTTGAAGTATAAAAATCTTATCAGTAACTTTGGTGTTTATAAATGTGAATCTTTATTTGCTCATGGATTCTAATGACTTAGATTTTAGATGGCACATAAATCTTTGGAGTCTATATCTGGAAAATATTTAACTTAAAACTTTTTTTTTAATTTTTCATTTTTAGAGAGACAACGTAGTATTGCGTAGGGTGGTAGCCCTGCAGTCAGCAAGAATTCACTTCATATTCTACCATTGACACTGGTGACCATGGAAAATTCACTTTATCTCTCTGAGGCTCAGGCAGCTCTCTAAGGCTATAACTTAAAGATGAGTAAAGATGTGCAGGCACCTGTGTGCAGGCAGTCCCACTGAGATGAAGCCACAGGTTCTTGACGTATCTAATACTTCAGGGATTGTCTTTGTTGTTGTTTTTTTTTTATTTTCATGAAATTGACAAACATCAAGAAATATAAACATTAACTTTTGCAAAAACAGTTGTAGTAGTGGTAACAATAACAAAAATAATTCACATTTCTATTATACTTTACAAAGCACTTTCCTAAAATAGTCCTGGAAGGTATGTGGTAAAAATATACCCATTTTACAGAGGAAGAATTAGAGACTCAGAAGACTGAAGTATTTTATTTTGAATCCTGATGCTTTTGTATCTGTGTGACCTTTGGGCTTTTCCCACTTTACTTAGTAATGTTAGTCATTGTAGGAGAAATCCAGGAGTCCTCACTTCAGTGCTATTTGCACAATTTCAATGGATTTCTTCATTTGTTTGTTTTGTTTGTGAGACTTACCCAGGCTGGAAATGCAGCTGCCATTCATGAGCCGACCTTGCCACTGATAAGCCAGGAAGCTTTGACCTGCTCTGTTTTTGACCTGGACTGGTTTGCCATTCCTTAAAAAGCTGGCTCTTTCTTCCCTCCCATCTCCTCAAGTGCTCATAATGAGTAAACTTAGGGTAGATGCCTCAGCACTGAGGCTCAGAAGTCTACTGCTCTGGGGATCTGCCAGCATCAGCTTCCATTTGTATGTTAAGAGAACTAAATTTACTGTTTGAAGAATAATTTTATTTTTATTTTTTTCTCCAGTATTTCACCAACCAAAATCTTTCAAATAATGAAAGTTATGAGAAATATTGTACTGATAATAATGTGATGAGATAGAAACTAACCAGAATCACTCATTCGATAAACATTTATTATGTACCTACTATGTACCAGGCACTATGCTAAGGATACAAAAAAGAGGCAAAAGACAATTCCTGCCCTCAAGGAGCTCTCAATCTAATGAGTGTGACAACAAACAAATGTATACAAATTATAAACAGGAATTAATGAGGAATAATTAGCAGAGGGAAAGCTCTAGAATTAACAGAGGCAGACAAAGGCTTCCTGTAAAGATGAGCTTTTAGTTGGGATTTAAAGGAAGTCAGGGAAACCAGTAAGTGTATATGAGGAGAGAGAGCATTCCAGGCCTGAGGAACAGCCAGAAAAAAGGCTCAGAGCCAAGAGCCATGATACAGCCAGGAAGTCAGTGTCATTGGATTAAAGAGTACATGGCAGGGAGGGAGGTATAAGAAGGCGATAGAGGTAGGAGGGTGCTAGGTTATAAAAGTCTTTGAATGCCAAGTAGAGCATTTTGTATTTGATCCTGGTGGTCACAGGGGACCATTAGAGTATAGTGAGTTGGTGGGAGAGTAAAACATAGTTGGAATGGTGCTTTAGGAAAATCACTTTAGTGCCTGTATGGAGGATGGACTCCAATAGGGAGAGACCTGAGGCAGGCCAACCCACCAGCAAGCTAATGCAATCTTCCAGATGTGAGGGGATAAGGCTCTGCACCACAGCGTGGGCAACAACAAAAGGAGAGAAGGGGATGTATTCAAGAGTTGTGCAGTGGATAGAAAGCTGGGTCTGAAGCCAGGAAGACTCATCTTCCTGAGTTTAAGTCTAGCCTTAGACAATTACTAGCTGCATGACCCTGGGTGAGTCACTCAACCCTGTTTGCCTCAGTTACTCATCTGTAAAAATGAGCTGGAGAAGGAAATGGAGAGCCACTGCAGTATCTTTGCCAAGAATATTCCAAGTGGGGGTCATGAAGAGTTGGAAATGCCTGAAACAACTGGACATCAAGTTCAAGTTGTCTGAAAGGTAGTTGGAGATGCTAGGCTGGCAGTTAACAAAGAGGTTGAGGCAAGATTTCAGAATCACCAGCATAGAGATGGTAATTAAATGTATGAGAGCTGATGAGATTAAATGAAATAGAGAAGAGAAAGGGACTCAGGAGATGCCCTAGGGGACACCTATGGTTAGAAGGCATGATCTGGAGAAGGATCCACCAAAGAGACTGAGAAGGAGTGGTCAGGAGGAGAACAAAGAGACTGTACTACATAGTGACTCCTTTTCCCTTTCTTTGATTTTATTATTCATTTAAAAAAATACAAATTATCATCTACCACAATACTAGGTAAAAACAAGAGGGCAAAATAAAAATAATACAGGTCTTGCCTTCAAGAAGTTTAGAGTCCAAAGAGAAACCCAACACAGTCACATGAAAGAGATAATAATGTGACACAGCACATGATTAAATAAATGAAAGAGACCACATGTGTAATAGGACTACAGGAAATCAAATTATCTCCAAAGTCCTTTTCAATTCCAAATCAATTAATCAACAAGCATTAATTACATACTTACTAGATGTAGGCATTGTGCTAAGCACTGGGGATAAAAAGAAACAGCAAAAATTGTCCCTGCCCTCAAGAAGTTCATATTCTAATGGGAGAGATAAGATGTACATTACCAATAACCTATTTATATAAGATGTATGCAAAATAGAAGAGATGTAACCTAAAAGAGGGCACTGGCAGCTATGGAGACTGCAAAAGGCCTCCTACAGAAAGTGATATTTGAAAGTTGATTCTTAATTCTTGAAGGAACTAAGGGATCCTGAATGATGTAAAGAGGGAGAGTATTGCAAGCTAAGTGACAACTATTTCAAAGGCACAGAGATGAGAAATGGGGTGTCATGTATGAGAAAGGGCAAGGAAACCAGTATGGCTGAGCTATATATTCTATGGAGGGGAGTAATTTGTAAGAAACCGAGAAAGATAGGAAGCAACCAGGTTGTAAAGAGCTTTAAATGCCATATGCAAGAGATAATGGGTAGCCGCTGGAATTTATTGAGTATGAGGATGGCATGAGTCTACTTGTACTTTAGAACTGCTTTGGCCTCTTTGTGGAAGATGGATTAGAGTGGGAAGAAACTTGAAAGTGAGAAAACAATTGGAAGGCCATTGCAATAGTACAGGTTGTGAGAAATGAATATTTCTCCCTTATATTCAATAACTAATTATTGTATTAGGACCAAGATTTTCCCCTTTTCTACTTCCTCATCCAGAAACCAAACAGTATGGGAAACTTCTCTTAGAGATTTAGCCAGGCCAATATCTAATCAGACAGCAAAAGAAATTCTAAGTATCCACTAATGGGTATATTCCTACTTCTTGTATTTGCTCTGAGAGGTCCTGGGAAAATGCTGATTCTCTCTATTATCAAGATAGGTCATATGGAAATTGATGTCTCTTTGACCAATATTTAAGTGACTTAAGTCAAAGATTGCCCACCTCCCATTTGATCAATCGATCAAATTTGAGTAGGCACCCTTTGGGAACACTTCCTCTAGAAGGGCATATAAACTGTGACCTCACCACAATTAGGAGTAGTTAGTCTAAGAGAAATGGCCAAATGATCATCCTTTTCTTAATAACCTGCTGACCTTCTTAATAAAATGATTAAATTACTCAGAAACTATGTCTCTTCAACCTTTTTAAATGTCACAGGTAGAAGGTGATGAGGGTTCAACTGCAATGGAAAATGGAGAGAAGAGTACCTATGTGGGGGGGGGAGGGAATGACAAGATTTGGCAATTGATTGGTAAAATGACCTGGAAATTATTTGAAAAGAGATAACTGAAGACATATTTTTTTTAAAAAAAAGACTTAATGAAGGATGAGGTGGCCAGGTAAAGGTTCATGAAAGAAGGAGAATTTGAACTTGACTTTGAAGGATAGGTAAGATTTGCATAGGTAGACAGGAAGAGGGCAAACATTTAACATAGATACAACATTATAGTAAAGTTCAGATTTGGAAATGACAAATCTTCCTACAGCACCAAATAGCTATAAGCCAATGCTTCAAATGCCTTGTATGATAAATGAATGACAATCACTGTTAAACTTTTTTTCAAAAGAGGCATAAGAAAGATGAATGATTTAGATTTGATCAGGGAGCATTAGGCTTGCTTGTTTGCTAAGTATTAGACTTAAATTTGCTCAGGGAATAAGTATGAATTTCTCATTTATTTTATCACTCAACAATCCATGTGGTTCCCTTATATATCACACATAATATTGAGAATTAGTTTCCTCATGTTTTATACAAAACTTTTATTGTCAGTTACCTGGGGCTGGTTGACTGTGGACAACCTGAGATGGTGGTTTCGGTGCCAGTGATGTAGTATGATTGACTCCATTCTCAGCTGGTGCTGGTCTGGGTTCACTCTTAGATTCTGTTGGTGTTTCCCCAAGATCAGCCTGAAAATGGAGGTATACATTATATTTGTCATCCTTTAAATTTTTTTTAAAAAGTATTTCTTATTTCTATATCTTTGGTCTCTGAACCAACAAGACAAGGTCGCATTTTACAGAATTTGTATGAGTTCTTTGATTCTGAAAGATAATATTAAATTCTCCTTGAAAAATAGATATAACAAATTTGAAACATCATGCCATCTATCTGTAAATGTATGAGGCATATGAATAGATGGAAACATGGAAGAGATTTTACCAACCATAGAAGAAATTATCTAGTATCTTCCAAATCAACTAGCACATTGCCTTGCACTAAGTTGGAACTCAAATATCTGTTGAATCTGTTGAATGAAAGAGTTTTCTTTTTAATAAAGCAGTCACATTGGGAGGTGCTGCCATTGTTCCAAGGTTCAAAATTATTTTTAAAATTTCTTTTTCAGCCAAGTGTGGTGGTTCACCTCTGTAATCCCTGGTAGCAGAGAGGCTGAGCCTCATAGACTGCTTGAGATTGGGAGTTCTGAGCTACAGTGGGCTAAGCTGAGCATGGGTCCACACTAAGTTTGGCATTACTATGGTGACCCTCCTCAACCATTTCTTCCCTCCACTCCCTCCACCCCTCCACTTCAGTCGACAGGCACAGGAACCAGACTGCTTAAGGAAAAGTGAAGTAGTCTAGGTCAGACACAGCAGGGCAAATCTCCCACGTCCATCAGAATGTGGTTAGACCCACAGATAGCGCCAGTACTTCTAGCTTAGTCAAGATAGGGAGTCCCAATCTTAAAAAAAACAAGCAAACAAACAGATAGAAATATATTTATCTATATCTTTTAGAGCCTATGCTGCCTCTTTCTTTTGGATATTTTTAATGGTGTCAAAACTCCATGCTTTGAAGAATAATTTTAGTTATTTACCTATTTTTTTAAAAGCCAAGTCATTGAGAACTATATCTGGCAAATACAGTAGGTGATCAGACCAGATAATATAATCATTGGTAGAAAATGAGGTGGGATTATAAAGTAATGAGGCTAACTAACTCAGTCTGAAGATAATTTCAAAGGACTGTTCCAAAATGTCTGGAGCAATGAAATCATCACTTCAAAAACATATTAGATAGATTATTTTAAGGCAGCAGAGGAAGGCAAGAAATCCTCAGTTTATGTACCCGGACAATAATATCAAATATTTGATAGGTCTGGTGTCCAGTACATCAAGTGATTCTAGTTAATGACTAACATTTATGTATAAGCCTTTAGTGTTTTCAAAGTACTGGGTGTATATTATCTCATTTGAACCTTCCAACCTCTCTCTGAGGTAGGTATCACAAGTGTTATTATCCCCATTTTATGGAGGAGGGATATTGAGACCCACAGAGGTAAAGTGATTTATTTACCTGTGGTCATACAGCTAGTAAAGCCCAAGTTTAGGTCTGAGTCCTGGTCTTTACGATTTCAATACAGAACTTGGTCCACTTGCCATAATGACTTTAATTGTTGCAGTAGTGATGAAAGAACCCTGACTGATGTGATTTTTCTGAGTGGTTTAATTCTTACCCTCTGGTATTTTTTAAATGAAGAGCAATCAAGCACAAAAATACAGGAAAATTGAGTGTGAACCCATTATCTTGCACACAGAACTAAAAAGAGCCACAATTTACTTCAATAATTCAAAAGTAGATCACAGGTTCTCAATCTTCTTTTGTAGTCATTGACCCCTTTGTCAGTCTGGGGAATCCTATGGATCCCTTCACAGAATAACTTTTTCAATACATAGAGTTACAAAGGAAACAAATTGTATTAGAGCAAAGATATATATTTTTTCTCATCCAAGTTCACGGACCCATTGTAATTTATCCACCAACATTTTGGATCTCAGGTTAAGACCCCCTAGTGTAGATATTCCCTTCAACGTTACAGGTTATAACTATTCTATGCCTTAATAAATTATAGTGGGTGCTTTTGGACAAACAAATTCATCACTTAGTGGGCAATATTTTGGTAATGAGTCATTCTGCATTTATCTAGGTTGGTCTTTGGACAGGAGATAGAGGGTGCCCCTGTGCCCTAATTTAATTTTTTCCCCAAATTCTTAGGTCCTGCCATGGTTTGTACTTTAGAATCATAGACTAAGATTCCAGAGTCACATCTACATGCTGTTATTAGTCACCATAGAAGGTTTTAAATGGAGAAAGAAGGAGAAAAAAAATTCTATGCTGTTTTAATGAACACCTGAGACTCAAATTTGGGCTCCCTACTCTACTCTAATACGTAGCTGTACTTCTTGTGGAAGCTCAAATGTAGCTTTTCATTCTAAGTCATACATGAATGATTTATAAAGCAACTTGCCAGACTCTGTACCAGCTACATCTAATCCTACATTCAGTACGCTCCCCAACAGTTCTATAAACAACACCTCAAGCTTCCCATTGGCAATATTTCCCATTACCACAGATGGCAACACCACCATACTAAGTTGCCCACTGGAAGTTACTACTGTTGACTCTTCTGCTTTCTGTCTGTATCTGTACCTATTGATACACACTCACACGTGCACATATTACATATACATATGTGCGTGTATACATACATATATAGTTGTACATATGCATATGGGTTTATATAATATGAATATTCTCTACTGACACTTCTGCTTTTAAATATTATTTGAGTTCATCCATTTTTTCTTATTTCCCATTGAATTCCTGGACCTCAGATAGCAAGAAGCATCTCATTATGATTAATAAAATGTTTGAACTTCACTGACTTCATCCTGCTGCATTTTTAAGACCAATAAATTTTAAGTTGCATTATTTGGATAAGACTGGCTGAACTATTCCTATTAGCTTAATTTCTACACCAATCCTAGAAAATCTGTGATTCCACAGATCTTGGGATATGAGGAAAACTTGAAGTTCATTTGGATCTGTTACCCCAGTCTGGATACTCTAATGACTTGCTTTTGAGGGGGACTAGTGTGAAGAAATGGAAAAGGTACAAAATTTTGTCAATGACCTAGGTTCAAATCCTAGTTTGGCTACTTATCACCTCTATAACCTTGGAGAAGTGATTTGATCTCCATGGGGCTCAGTTTTTTAATATGTAAAACCATGGAAATGGAGTACATGACTTTTAAGGTCTCCTTCAGATATAAATCTATGATTCCACGTTCAAAACCGTTTTCCAGGTTTGAGAGTTAGTTGACCTGAGGCTAGTTTCAACCTCAAAGAGAAACTGCCATTAGGAACTACGGCCTATAACCTACCTAAATATAAAAAGTCTGGAAAAAAAAGTAGATGCTTGGAAAGATAATACAAGAAGGTAGTTTCTAGTTACATTATTTGGCTCTAGGTTATCCTTAGAATGAACAGCTTAAGGTAGACAGGAAAACAATGAGGCTGTCTATTCTAATAAGCTAGTTCTCCATTTTGCATTCTGATTTACAAGCATTTCATGTAGCTGTTCACTCTTAGGTACCCAAAATTTTTTCTCTAAGAAACTCAATCAAAGAAGGAGTCAAACTCAAGGTGAGAACAAATAACCAACTATGTCTATCAAACAATTTAATAGTGTGATAAGGATCACAATATGTTCTTTATCATACATAAGTTATAATGATGAAGAGGTCTAAAAAAATTATATTCCCATAGAGAAACTCAACACAGAACATTTTTCTTAATCCATTAGGCATTCTATCCTCAAATTTAAAACAAGACAAACTCAAATATATCTTGCAAGACTGAATTATTTTCTACAAAAACAAATGATCATCTTAGTTAGAACACTCATCTATATCATGACAAATTTAAAGAATCCATGGGAATATTTTCTGACTAGTGATAAAGTTATTAGTTTGGGGTATTTTTCAATGTTACTTAGGTAAAATGTATTGTGGATTTTATTAATATCATTACTGATTAATACAAACCAGTCTATAATTAATCACCTACCATGTTCACAGCACTATGAAGATACAGAGAAGTATCTCCTACTCTCAAGGAGTTACAAATGGGAGATATTTTTGAAAAATTATACAGGACTTGTAGGATTTGTAAAGTATTTTCCTTACAAGAACCCTGTGAAGTTGGCAGTGTCAACATTATTATAATGATTTCAAAGATGTGGAAGCTGAACTCTGATAGGTTAATTGACTCACTCGTGATCACATCTAGAAATAGTACTATGTTTTATAAAATTCCCTGTTCATTCAACAGAGACAAATCTGAGGTCACCCTCTGAGTGCTATTTTGAGTTATATAACTGAATTGGATTCAAACCCAGATATTCTGACTCTACTGATGATTCATTGAAGTCCAATGAGCAAATCAAAATCAAAGAACAAGTGTGATATTTGTAAAGTACTTGGTATAGTGCCTGAACATAATAGATTTCTAATCCCTTCCCTTTCTCTATGTCCAGTGGTCTATTTATTTGGTTATTCTACCTTTCAAGGTAAGTTAGGCACACGTAGAAAAAAATGTAAATAACAATACACAACTTATATTGAATACTACATAAATGGTATAGATAAATGCCACATACAGGGTATTCTAACAGTTTTAGTAGTTTTAAGATATTACAGTATCACACTCCACTAAGACTTTTGAGATACCCTATTGAGATACCCTATTTTGAGATACCCTATTTTGAGAAAAGAAAGATTTCAATGTGGGTTTAAATCAGAAAAGATTTTGTAAGGCATTGTAGAAGGATCTATAGAGGAGTTGGAACATGAGATGGCCCATAAGGAATAGGGAGGGTTTTGATATGTGTAAGGTAAAATAGAATGCACCCCAGAAAGGGGAAGATTAACAAGCAAATGGGAAGGCTAGGCATGGTGTCCTATGCCTGAAATCTCTGCTCCTAGGGAGGCTGAGGCTGGTACTTCTCCTGAGCTTGGGAATTCTAGGCTGTAGGAAGGCTAAAGCTGATCAGGTATTCACAATAAGTCTGGCATTGATATGGAAAGCCCCCAGAAATGACAGACCACCAGGATGTCCAAGAAGGGACAAATCAGTCTGAGCCAGAATGAGGGCAGGTCAAAGTTTCTTGTCCATTAGGGTCAGAGGGGAGGCTAGGTGGTACAGTGGATAGAGCACCAGCCCTGGATTCAGGAGGACCTGAGTTCAAATCCAGCCTCAGACACATAACACTTACTAGTTGTGTGACCTTGGGCAAGTCTCTTAACCCCATTGCCTAGCCAAAAAAATTAAAAAAACAAATCAGGGTCAGGCCTTTGAGTGGTCATTGCACTACCAGTTTGGGCAATAGGAAAACTCGGTCACAAAACCAACCAAACAGACAGAGCAAATAGGAAAAACCAGATTTGTGTCTGTAGGGTAGAGTTTTTCAAAGTATGTTCCAAGAGTCCCCAGAGGACCCTGATATCCTTTCCACAGGTCTGTGAGGTCAAAACTATTTTTGTGAGATGTTTTAATTCCTAATACAATAAATGTTGATAGATGTAACCCATATCAACAAAAGCCATTTGGGGGTCTTCAATATTTTTAAGAGTATAAAGGGGCCCTGAGATATTATCTCATATGAGTCTCACAACAATGTTGCTTCAGTCTAAACAGGGCACATCCTCACATAGGACAGAGACGCTAAATAGGAATGAAACAGCTTCATCTTTTCTCTGTCTCATTCACCCCAAACAGCAGTACTATTCCTTCTTGATATTCCTTTTCCCCCATATGGCAAACCAAACAATACATAGCACCTTCTTTATTTTGTTTAGTTTGCCAAACTCATCTCATTCTGACCTTTAAACATTTTTCAAAGCACATTATAGACATTCTTATAGAGCTAGCTAAGCTTTGGTGTTCATCTTCTGTTATTTATCTTTGCTTTCATCTTCTGAAAAAATCTAATTTAGTTGACCAGGAATTTGATGCTGAGATCATAAATAAAGACCTCAAAGAGATCTTAGAGGCCATCCAATGCCTTCATTTTAGTAATGAGAAAATTGAGGTGCAGTTAAGGTTACATACCTTGCCTTAATTCATATAGATAGTGGCTTTGCTGAAATTTGTTTTCTCTGCACTCTCACCCTTATCATAGTTCCCATTTACCCTTTCTCTTCAACATTCTCTTTTTGGATTCAATATTTCCTTCTGTAGAGGTTCCAAACCCTCTTGTATAACAGTTTTAGTTCATGGGATCCTTTTTTTTTTTTAATGCTATCTCTGAATCTTTTGAAACCACCCCTCCCTAAAAATGGCATATACTGACACATGTCACAATAGACCCAGTTTTCCTTTCTTTTTGTTGCACTAAGTCTAAGACAAAATAAGAGATAATCAAACACCTGCATGACTATAATAATGTATGTATGTTCCATACATGCTGGCTGATGTCTTTCCTGAATGACTTATTTTCATCTTTCTTTTTGTTTACTCTGCAGTATATTCTAATGAAAAAAATCATTTCTCTCACTACTTCTTTTCATTGCTGCCCAAATGCTCTCCTTCATGACTGTTTTCTGGATTTCATCACGTGAAGAGATCGCCTTAAACCACTATGCTACTCTCTCCACCTCTCTTTCCTTTTTTTGTTTCTTTTGAATAAATTATATCCTTTCAGAGGCAAATTCCAGTCCTGTATCTCTTCACTCTAAGTATCAGCAACTCATGTTCTTTGCTTTAGTTCATTTTGCCTACTGCCTATACTTTGTGCATTATATCTAGAAATCTGAAGCCTTGAGATTTATTGCTAGCTCCTTCCTTGAATTTTGACTCCAGTAAACTTCTGGGGTAACAGGGGTCTGGCACATGCACAGAGTGCAATGGAGTGCTTAGCTGATGCCAATTCTCCACATGTAGAGGCCAGAGAATCTATCTCCAGGAGAGGGGTGATAACATGGAATGAAAGTACCTTAGAAAGACATGGAGCATATGTAGACATTCTGTAATTGGTTCTACTCAGCAAACCATGCAGTTAGTCTTCTTTGATTTCCTGCATAGCCAGAGCTGAGGGTGTATTCAAAATGGCTTGAGTTTGCTTGACCATTTTCTCCTCACTCTTGGGAGATCTCTTTGACTCCTTTGCTCATGGCACTCAGAGAGAGCCGATGCTGAAGGGGAGAAGCCTTAGGCCTTCTCCCCTCCAAAACCATATGGTCCTATGAAAATAGGCCTGGGGTTTTTGTCTGCTTTGGCATTTGTTCTTTAGTTTTAGGTGAAGGGAGAGTGAAATCAATATGTCCCAATGTCCAGGTCTTTGCAGCCACCTCAGCTTCAGCACCCAGTGGAGCAAAGAGTGACCCTTTCCAAATGACCTTTGGGTGGCTGAAAAGAGGACTTATCTGGCAGCCATGCCTCCTCTGGACATAAACTTGGTGGGACCAATGCTATGTAGAAACCATTATAAGAATGAACTCACTCTCCCTTCTCCCTAGATAGTGAGGTGGTACAAGGCAGAGTGTGCCCTAAGATGCTGGGGGCGGGGGATAATTTGTACTTCTCCTCTTTGCTTATACCTTTGAATTAGATATCTATTTGCAAAAGAACATAGAAGTTAAGGGGCTAAATGGAACTTACTAGTACTTAAAAGTATGGGGAATACAGCCCAGTAGGTGCTTGACACCACAGCATTAGAGAAAAGAAATTCCCCCAAATCCCACCTTGGGACTTTCTGGGGGAAGATGTAGCTGGCCTGGCTCTGAGATAAAGGCCCAGGACATCCTTACTACACTGGGAAAATCTTGCCACTATTGCTGTTGGATGGTTTCTATCTGAATGGATTTTCATTGGTACTTTTCTCCCCCACCTTCCTTCCTTTCCTATAGGAGTTTGAGGCAAAGTCTCTTTCAGAAACTTTTCACATCTTATGCAGCAGCATTGACATATGGAAATACTAGGAATATAATGGGTAGTTGGCAGAGACAGTGACCTTGTTTCCCGGGCATAAAATGTCTCTAGACCTTATTTTATTTACATGGGGAAGTGGGATACAGTCTGAAATAAAAATGGGAAACCCTGAATACCAATGCTGTTTTGTGGTACTGTAAAAATGATTGTTGTTTGAGTTATGGCCTGGTCTTGAGGGATGCAAATTCATAAAGCCTATTTATCAGCTGACAAAGTTAGGGCAAGGTCTCTGATGAAGGGCACCCAGAACCATACCAGGAAGGAAAATATGGGGAAAGAAAACAGCTAAGACTTCCGCTGGCTTCCCTGATTTGGAGGACTAACATTTGGGGACTAGAGGCAGAATATGAATAAGCAAAAGGAACTGGGAAGAAGTAGTCCAAACAGGTAAAATAAAAACTGAGAAAGTGATGGGGTATGGGCCCAAGATGCTTCCCCTCCCCCCAAAAAAAAACCCTTCCTTGAACTTTAATTGAACTTTTACCTTGTCAAGGAAGTCTAGCAATTTCCTGAGGTTATTCTTATTCCTATCAACTGGCTCTTCCTTATCACCTATGTCCAATCTCCCAATTCTTTGTTCACCTAATTAAAGTCTAGCCCTCCATTGTCTATTACTGGCCTGATGGGCCCAGGTTACAATTCCCAACCTTGATCTTATCCAGACCCCATTCAACCTCACAGACACTCCCATCATTCTCCTAGGATTCTCCCAGGACCCACCCCCAGTTAACCCAGCTTCCAGATCCTCCCTAAACTCCTCCTCCAGTCACCCCTGCTTCAAGATCCTCCTCCTAGCCCCTAATTCAGTCACCCCACCTTACTAGCCACTCCCATCAAGACAACTGGCCACTCCTATCAAGACACCCCTTCTCCCAGACCCTCCTTCAGTCACCCCAAACTGCTTGGCCACTCCTAGATCCCTCCCATAGTCTTTCTGTATATAAGATCCATTCTGGCTGCCATTCAGGGACTGAGACTTCCTCATGCCTGCTCCTTCTTATGGGCTTGACAAATGGTCAGATTCCTTAAGAGTCTGGCCTATATGGCTGATTTTTAATAAGTCTTGTCTTTGGCTGAAAGAAGGCTTGGGACAATTCTTTTAGGCAGGACCTGTGTGTTGTGATTTTGGGGTCCCAGCACCCCAAACTTCTAAACCTCAACAAAAGTAGTGTTACAAAAAGCCAGGGGAAGAGAGAACGTCTCTAACTTTATAGTTGTTCATGGAACATAGTCATGTGCTTACAAGTGAAAAATGTTAAAGGGAATATTACCTATCATCACAGACTATTATAAAGAAAACTCAGGCCTACAATTGGGCAAAGGCCATTTCTACACAAGGTTACTAGAAATTCATTGTTTTACCTGATATTTTTATGAATACTGGCATTTAACATGATGGTCTGAACATAATGGCTTTTCAATAAACATTTTTTGACTTACTACTGTTATTTATCAACTAGAGAAATCAATTAGCCAACTAATTTCATTCTTTAGAATTGATAGGTGAGTTAAATTAACATGTAGGCACTATTTTAAATAGTTTCCCCTCTGTTACTATATCCAAATTTTTTTACAATGTTTTAAAAAAAATATGAACATTACCAAAAACAGTACAATTAATTTATATTCTCCAAGGGAAAAAATGGTATTCATAATCATTATCAATAAGCATTTATTGAGTGCTTACAACATGGTTACTTAATATAGCAGCTGTAATAGGCATTAAAGATTAAAAAAAAAAGTATTGGATACAGTCCTTGCCTTTCAAGAACCAATATGGAGCTGGAAATATAGCACATATCCATAAAAATATAAAATAATAAATTGTAGCATATGATCAGTACTAAATGAGTGATATAAAAATATATGCTACAAGAATTCAGAGAAGGGAGACTTGCTAAAGGTTGGGTAAGATGGAAAAACCTCATGGTGGAGACAAAGCTTCATCAGCAGGGTCTTGAGGTCAGTTAGTCAATGTTTATTTATTATAAATCACCTGCTATATACTAGGCCCTGTGCTAAGCACTGAGAACATAAAGAAGGGCAAAAGACAGTCCCTGCTCTCAGAGATCTCACAGTCTAATGGGGGAGACATCATGAAAACAACTTGTACAAATAAGATATACATAGGATGAACTGGAGATAATCAATGGAGGGAGGGCACTAGTATTAAAAGGCATCAGGAAAGGCTTATTGTAGAAGGTGTTATTTTAGCTGGGACATGAAAGAAGCTAAAGGAAAACTTGTGGGAAGTGAAGAGCAGGAGGCTAGATATTTAGAGAGGAAAGAAGTGATAATTTCACTGGAGATAAAACAAAAGCAAAGGCTCCAAAATATTTGGAAAGATTTATAAGCACATTGCCCAGAGGCAGCTTACATTTGTGTAGTGGGGACAGCACTGGAGAAGTGGGCAGGAATAATAACGGAGGGCAAGATCAGGTTCCACAGTGAGTTGGGAGGGACTTTGGGAATTATCTAGTCTAACACCCTCATTCTACAAATAAGAACACTCTATAGGAAGTAAGCTGGAGAGCAGGGGTTCAAATCTAAGTCTGCTGACTCCAAAGGCAGCGTTCAGGCTAACAAATTTCAGTTGCATTCTGCTGGCCCAAGAGGCATTTAATACAGAAGCTGTTACTCGCTTATCAGATTGGGGTAGATGATCTTCAAGGTGTTTTCCAGCTCTTAAATTCCATGAAGTTATGAAGTTTATGTCAATCAATAAGCATTATGGGTGAGAAAAGCTGAATTGCCAAAGGCCAGATAAGGGATTAGTGGAAGGTTAACAACTGAGAACTTGCTTTCTCCCTGGTTTGCTTTCAGATAACTTTTCTTTTGAGTTAGTTAAAAAAAAAACCAAACCCTAAAATAATCTTTGTCGTTGAATGAAACTATTTGGAATGATGAAAATTATATTTCACTGAAATTTCAGTATTTATTTAATTTAAATATCCCCAACATATTTTGCAGCTATAGAACTATATTTTAATATCATCATCATCACCAGCATTTATATGGTCAGTGAGGTGGAAAAGAGGATAGAGTGCAGGTCCCCGAGTCAGGAAGACTCATTTTCGTTAGTTCAGATAAGGTCTCAGACACTTACTTTACCGTTTTGCCTCAGTTTCCTCATCTGTAAAATGATCTGGAGAAGGAAATGGCAAACTACTCCACTATCTCTGCCAAGAAAATTCCGAATGGGGTCATGAAGAGTTCATATGACTCAACAATTAAAAAAGCATCTGTATGACACTTCAAGGTTTAGAAGATACTTCACATACATCAACTCATTTGATCTTCACAACAGTCCCAAGAGGTAGTTATTATTCTGCAGATGAGAAAATGGAGGCAGATACAGGTTAAATGACTTGCACAGGGTCACAAAGCTAGTAAGTGTCTGAAACCAAATTTCAACTTAGGTCTTCTTGACACCAGGTCCAGTGCTCTATCCACTATGCCACCTAGTTGCCTCTAATATTTAAAATCTTTAAACAGAAAAGAAATTTTGTTTAAAAATATAGGCATCTGGGCAGCACAGTAGTGCTGGAACTGGAATCAGAAGATCAGCATGCAAATTTGGCCTCAGATACTTCGCAGTTGTTTAACTCCAAGCAAGTCTTAACATCTCTCTCAGTTTTCCATTTCTACAATGGGGATAACAACAGGATCTACTTCTCAAGGTTGTTGTGAGGGTAAAATGAGATCGACATATGCATACTGATGTAAACCTTAAAGTTCTCTATAAATGTTAGTTATTATTACTAATATTACAAATAAATTGTGCCTTTGTCCTCTCCTGACCAAATGAAGATATTTTAACATATTACTTTTTCCCTATAAAAAATCCTGAGAATAATTATTCCTTCTTTTTAAATCTCTCTTAAGTTTCCTGACTGTGGTGCATGAATGTGTTAGTGTGTGTGTCTATGTGTGTTTAAAAGGGATTTATATACCACTTATTCTAAGTTAAACATAATGAATAAACTTAAGGAATAAGAGCAGAAAATAGACCCTCCAAGAGGAACAGAATTACTGGCAGGAGCCCCGGAATCTACAAGATAGGGAGAAACCCTTGGTCCCTGGATTGTAAAGCTTAGTGAAGAAGTTTGTTCCATCATCAAAGGTAGTTTTGGTTTTTGTAATTCCTCTTGAATAAGCCATGCTGTGAGATATAATACCTCTCCAATCTTCATACCCCGCTGTCCACTGGCAGTGAGCCCACAGGCTCATATAGGGATTTATTTTGTTGTGTTTTTGAGGAGATACCTTATTTTTCAAAGGGACTAAAGTTATTAAGTTATTCCACGATTGTGACTTCTCCATTTGTGGGGTTTTTTTTCCCCTCCATCACCTTGTCAAGGTTAATAAATATGGTCATTGCTTTAGTTTCCTTTCCTTAAATTTGAAAGCCATTCACCCTCCAAAGAGATGAAATGAGTTGCAACAATATTTCTAAAAGGAAAAAACATTCTTATCCTTCCCTCTAGCTTCTTCAGTTATAGTTCAGAGATAGGGATAGGCTGTCATTCCTATATTGTATCATATCTGAGCATGTTCAGATAGAAGGCTTGAAAATCGCTAATAATGAATCTTCCTCAGTGTTAAATCCCTAAAAACATGCTCTGCCAAATTTCATTAGTTTGATTTAAGCAGCAAAGGCATAAATAAAATTCAGAAAATATGTAAGTCCTCCATGAGTGTTCCACTGGAAATGCATAATAACACTGAACTTGCTTTCCATGAGTGGGATCAGATTCACAGAATCTCGGAGTTGGAAGGGACCACAGAACTATCTAGTCCAATGTGCACCTGAACATGAATCCCTCTGTACCATACAAGGATTCACCCAACCTTTGCTTGTTGACGTCCACTGAAGAGGAAATCTTGAAGCAGCACATTGTACTTTTGAGTAGCTCTAATTCTTAGGTTATTTATCCTTCCTTATACCAAGACTTAATTTGACCCTTATTGTAAGAATGCCTTACAATGAAATCCTTTTGGACTTTCAGTAATGGGATCCAGTTGAATGAAATTTGGGCTGCCATATACTGAATTCTTCTCCATGGCCAACAGGAAATTCTAGAATATTTTGTACAATTATGCAAAGATAAAAATATTTCCAACAAGTTACTAAGAAGGCTATAAGCAGCAATCCTTGATTCATCCTAGACATTTTCTAACATGAAAAACATTCAAGCATGCTAATCCTAATAGTTTATGCCTCAATAAAAGTGAATATGCAACCCAAATTAACTTTGACTTTAATGATCAGAAATCATACAAAGATATAATTAAAGTTTTGAATTACAGGCATCACTCCTTCTATCTTCAAACCTAGCTAAGCCCTTGGTTTCTTGGCCTGCTTCTCAACCTCTGCCTAAGAAGCCTTCTTGCAATAACACATCCACCTTTACTCTTTCCCTCCTCTACTGGCAAACTAATTCCAAGACCCTTCATTTAAGGAAGTATTTATGCCAGTCATTCTCACCCCAAATATGACTCAACCCATGACTTCCCTGACTACTTCTTGACTTTGCCTCTCAGTGGGTAGTTCTTCCTCCCATTCTGTTGCTTTTCCATTCCTTATTATGTTATACCTTCCTGTGTTTAAGCATAAGCTCCTTGAAGGCATGTAATGTTTTTTTTTCTTTTGCTTGTATTTGCATTTTCAGAATTTAGCAGTGCCTGGCACATAATACACACTTAAATGCTCACTCACTCACTCTATCTATCTATTGCATCTATTACAAGCTCATTGAGAGCATGGACTGACTTTTGCCTGTCCTTGCATGCTCTGTGCTTAGCACAGTGCCTGGGACATAGTAGGCACTTAATAAATGTTTATTTACTCGACATATGATAACTCTCTACATGAAAGGCTCTATATTCACAGAACTATGAAAAGAAATAACAAATTAAAAGACTACTGAAGCAATATCTAAACTGTTTAAAGACACCTTCAACCTTCCCTTTATTTCACAAGGACACTGTGCGTGACATTTAC
Source organism: Phascolarctos cinereus (assembly GCF_003287225.1). Classification (NCBI taxonomy): domain Eukaryota; kingdom Metazoa; phylum Chordata; class Mammalia; order Diprotodontia; family Phascolarctidae; genus Phascolarctos; species Phascolarctos cinereus. Next base: position 171,066,854 of record NW_027555625.1, read on the forward strand.
TGGTTATAGTACTTTGCTTCAGAAAATCAGTCTCACAAGTATAATGTAGGGGAAGAGTGGTGAGTTATCATTTCATCTATAAAAGATCTGGGAATTATGGTGGACCACAAGCTCAGTATGAGTCTACAGTGTAACATGGCAGCCAAGAAAACTAATAAGATCTCAGAATTCAATAAGAGAAGAGCAACCAGGCTGGTAATAGTCCTGTTATACTTTGTGCTGACCAGACTACATCTGGATAATTGTGGTCAATTCTAGCCATCGTATTTTAGGAAGGACTTGAGTAAGTTGGATAGAACCTACAGGAGGGCTCCCAAGATCAACGAATTAGCAACAATTATTTATTAAGCTCTTATTTTATCCAGGACATTAATTGGTGAACACCCTTTAGAAAATGCTTCAAGAGAACACCTAAAGAAAATCTGATAGTATTTCATAAATTTAGGGCTAGAAGGTAAGTCAGAGGACTTACAGTCCTCATTTTACTTATAAAGGAACTGAGGCTGAAAAGATTAAGTGACCTGCTTAAGGTCATACCAGCACTAAATGGAAGAAAGGGACTTAAAATTGGGCCTTCTGGTTCCAAACACAGAATCATTTCACTCTGTGCTGTTTCCATTTGAAGGGCTGTTATTTGGAAGAAGAATTAGTCTTGCTCTCCTTGGCCCCAGAGCAGAATGAAGACCAGAACATGAAGTTGCAGAGATGCACATTTAGGACTGATGTAAGCCAAAACATGTTAGCAATTAGAGCAATCCCAAAGTGTAGGTGTACAATGGATAGTGTACCAGGCCTGCAGTTAGAAAGACCTGAATTCAAGTCCAGCCTTAGACACTTACTAGCTGTGTGATCCTGGGCAAGTCACTTAACCCTATCTGTCTTAGTTTCCTCATTTGTAAAATGAACTGGAAAAGGAAATGTCAAACCACTCCTGTATCTTTGCCAAGAAATCCCAAATGGGGTCAAGAAGAGTTGGACATGACTGAAACAACTGAACAACAACAGCAAAGCAGAATGCCCTGATGTAGGAGGTAAAGGTTCCCCCTTACTGGAGGTCATCAAACAAAGGCTATTTAATTGCTTGCTGGGTGTGAGGAGAGGATTCTGGTTCAGTTGTGGGTTAGGTGAGCCTGTCAGTAAGGTCCATTCTAGCTCTGAGATTCTATGACCTAGATGCAGAAAAAAGGTTCTAGTGTGGCTGTGAAACACTAGAATAAATCTACACAAGTGTCTTTGTGTCAAGGTTTAGAGTGGGATTGTTCATCTTCAGTTCATGGAACGCCCCCCAAGGGGCTCCATGACACATTTCAGAAGGTCTGTGAACTCGGATAAGAAAAAGAAATTATTTAGATATAATTGGTTTCCTCTATAAGGTTAGATATTTTATTTTATGCATTTAAAAACTTTATTTTGAGAAGGGGTCCATCCAAAGGCTTTCACAGATCAGCAAAAGGACTTAGGACGCAAGAAAAGGTTGAGAACTTCTGGTCCAGAGGATTGTAATTATTAGTTTGGGGACCTCTCTTGGTTTGCACCATTTTATATACTTGGTGATTTGGAGATCTACCTATAGAGGTGACATCTTCAAGCCATTAACCACAACCTATGGGGTCCAAATCTAGTGTGTTAAATGATATAGCCATTGTGACTTTTGAACTATTTTATATAAAGCATGTCAAAGGTATGATGTATATATGTGTGAAATTTTAAAATTGCATCTGTGCTTAGCACAGTGTCTGGCACAAAGTAGGTGCTATATAAATGCTAGCTATTATTATTGCTACTATTATTAAATTCAACTCATGAGTTGAAGACAAATCTAATTCTCTAATTTTAACAATCCCTGTATTCCTATTAAAAATATAAATACATTTTCTTAGGTTTTCAAATGGTTTTCAGCAAAGGTACAATTTTAATCTAATAATAAAAGTTCAATTGACACCCCGCCCCTTCCCCCCCAACACACACAAATGCTTTCATTTCTTCATGATGGGAATAATTGAACTTTCTATGTATTAGATTTGAGAATTTCTCTGGGGTGAAAACTTTATTAGCTGGGCAGAATCTGATAATACTGTGCAGTCCTAAAAGGTCTTCTGTTTGCAAGCAAAAATGACCTCTAGAGGTATCAAGCTAAAAGAAGCCTGCTCATAAAGTCCTTGCTGCTAAAATAGGGTCTCTAGTGTGTGCTATGTCCTAGATAAAATGTTCTTTTGAGACACCAGCTGCTACTTCTTCTGAGTGTCCTCATTCAAGTAAACTTATATTTTCACCAGTGTAGAAGAGACAGAGGCAAATTGTTGTCCAAGGAAGAATAATGACTTTTTCCTCGTCTAACCTTAGTGAATGTGGACAATTTATTCTTCAGCTATAAAAAGTGGTGCAGCCAAGATGTTCTTTGACCTTTTCTGAAGAGCCATCTTCATGAGGGAGAAAAATGTATTGTGTCCAAGAGAAAGAAAAATAGAAACTGTGACTAAATATAACTAAAACTTAAGTACTTTTATGATCTAAAAGGTCAAAAATATTATTTGAGAACTGCCCCCCCTCAATCACATTTATGAAACTACTGTCTATTCACTTTCTTAGGAGAATCAAAAAAATAAGGCTGACCTAAAACTCTGCTTCTGTATTTTTTTATCCCCAGTGTTTCAGTCACCCAAAATAGCTTTTTGATGTGTGATGCCTGCTGAAAAAATATGGTTTTGTGAGTATAAGAATATCTTAAAGGGTCCCTGACAACCCTGGAAGGTGCCAGATTTTATATCCTTAAAAAATGGCTTCTTACTGCTAGAAATGTTCTGTCCTTCTATGAACTAGGAGCAATGTTTTCTACCCTATGCTGCTGATTCCACCATATGGTGCGTGCCATAGTCTCTCTCTCTCTCTTTTTTTTTTTTTGCTAGGCAATGGGGTTAAGTGACTTGCCCAGGGTCACACAGCTAGTAAGTGTTACATGTCTGAGGCCGGATTTGAACTCAGGGACTCCTGAATTCAGGGCCAGTACTCTATTCACTGCGCCACCTAGCTCCCCCCCGCCCAGTCTCTTAAATAGTATATTTGTTCTTCTAGCTTAAAAACTATGTCCATTAAAATGAGAATATTTTCCAAAAAAAATCTAAATTCTCTTGGAAAAAGTTGACAGCCAATTTTTTGATGTTGTCCAGTCAGTTCAGTCATAACCAACTCTTTGTGGCCCTGTGGATCATACTGCCCATGGAGTTTTCTTGGTAAGTATACTGGGTTGATTTGCCATTTCCTTCTCCAGTAGATTAAAGCAAACAGGATAAGTGACTTGCCCAGGGTCACACAACTTGTACATGTCTGATGCTGGATTTGAACTTGGGTCATCCTGACTCCACGTCCAGGGCTTCATCCACTGAGTCATCTAGATGCCTGATAGCTAATACATTTTAGGATAAAAACTTTTCCTTTTAAATTCTATCTTTCAAGAAGGAACTACCTCCACAAAGAGGGATTTCCTATTTCCAAAGAAATCACTCCATCCTCCAATAGAAAACAATGCCACTGATAGTAACTGACATTCCCTACCCTTTTAAGTAGAAATGATATTTTTCATAATCATGATAAGGGAAAAAGGTAAGAAGGGCAGGTAATTAGTTGTGAAGTAGCCAACATCTAGCCAGAAGCTCTCATTTTTAAGTGGTTCCTGCATGAATTGGCTTAGAAAAGGAAGTCATAGATATCACTGGTCTTACTAAATCCTTTTTTTTAATGGTTTTGAAAGAAAAGTACTATCATTTTTAAATTACAGGATTGGAGTAGTAGATATATTTTAGGTCTAAAGTTTTAGGATCTCAGGCAACAAAATTCATAAAAGACAGTCTTTTATTTTGTTAACTAGAAAAAACAAGTTTAAAAAATTCAGAGGAACCCCCATTTTCTGCACCTCAGAATATAGGGGCTCCTTGGACATCACCTTCCAGGAATCTCAAAGAGCTTCTCTCTCCTTTCTTTCTCTCTCTCTCTCCATACATACATACATACACACACACACACACATACATATGTATACACAGACATACACATATATCTATTATATATATATATATATTTTTCCTTTAGAGATGTCAATTATATATGTTAGACTCAGAAATGATTTATGAGCTTTAATCCTGCCTAGTGTTAAACACTATTCAATGTCAGTAGAATATTCTTCCTATAGCAGAGTGGACTATAGTCTACCATATACATTATTTAGGAGACTTGCCAATCATCTTTAGATGTCTTAAGGGACTAATTTTTCACCATCCACTATGGGATATACTTGATATGCTAAAAGTAAAAATAATCTGCAATTTATTCCTTTTGTAATTTCTTCCTTTTAATTTTTAGTTAAATCCTCTTGTCTTAAAGCAATTCATTTCTCCTATGTTTAAAACTCGACCACTGCATAAACAATATAACACATGGCAACTTGCAGAGATCATGATTCATGGGAGGAGAGAAAGAATACTTAGTAAAACCTTAATGGAGGTGGATAGGAAGCCAAGACTTTTTATTATTCCTATGTCAAATATTATGGACAGGAATAATGTCACTAAAATCCTTTAGACGTGGTTAACTAATCTATTTTTATTGAATTTCTACTTTCATTATAAATCACACATTCAAGCTATTTGCTCAATTTTACTTGTATTTCTTTAAAATCTTTTTGATCACAGGTGTAGAACTAGAAAGAATATGCTGAATTTTGTTTTAAAGACCAAATTACATAAACTGATAATATTACCTATTTATTTTATTTTTTTCTGTGTATTAAATATAAAGATGGTAATCTTTTTTTCTTTGCATACAAGCAAAAACAAAATTAGCATTTGTGATTTTCTAATGAATATTACAAGAACTGCTTCTAGCCTATGGAGGTTGTTGTTAGTTTTTGAAGACAACACAAACAAGGTCTTATAAAACTTGAAAGTATTTGAGTACAGCCTGGCAATAACATTTGCATGTACAGATGCCAACTTTACCAGTCTAAGTGCAGAAAGGTTCACCTATATTAATATGGCTATCGGTTTTTTCATTTGTAACACGGAGATAATAAGATGTTCACTATCTACCTTATAGAGTTGTTGTGAATAAAAGTAATGTGGAAAACTTAAAGAGCTGTATAAGTGTATGTTATTATTAATATGTGGTAATGACTTTTTATCATAGCAATGTAGGAGACAATGTGGAGGAATCAACTGGGGGGAATTCTCTTCTGTTTCCAATTCTAACTTATAGGCAGCAACTGCTTGCTGAGGTAAAAATAATAGGAACCCCTTTTGGGAAGAAAGGACTACTCTCTCCTAGGGTTTGTGTTAGAAAAGAAGAGGAAATCTGAATATAGTTTGACAGGCATGTCACACTTTTGGAGGGCAGGTTTCAAAGTGTTCAGAAGAAGGACTAAAATTCTATAAGGCCAAGTCAGTACAGGAGTGAAAGGAAACTTTCAAGAAAAGACTTCTGAAGACACAGTAACAATTTTAATGAGAAGGGAAAAAATTCTGAAGAGACTAACTTAGATTTTAAAAAGATACGTAAAGTAGAAGCAAAAGTGTATGTCAAAATGAATGTTAGAACATAATACGACTCTTCAAAAAGGTATTGTCAAGATGGATAAAGTTCAGTATTATTCACCAGGATTGGATGTGACTATGAAAATTGACAGTGGTCAGTCAACAAACATTTATTAAGTACCTACTATATGCCAGTGCAGGGGAGCAGCATGGCACAATGGATAGAATGCTGGGCTTGGAGTCAGGAAGACTCATCTTCCTGTGTTCAAATCTGGCCTCTGGCATTTACAAGCTATATGACCATGGGCAAGTCATTTAACCCTGTTTGCCTCAATTTCATCATCTGTAAAATAAGCTGGAGAAAGAAATGGCAAACCACTTTAGAATCTTGCCAAGAAAATCCCAAATGGGACAAGAAAATTGGACACAACTGAAAAAAAAAAAGACTGAAAATGTGCCAGGCAGAATGGTACATTATACGATGGGGATACAAAGAATGGCAAAAGACAGTCTCTGCTATGAAGGAGCTCATTGTCTGGGAAAATATCATGAAAACAACTATGTACAAGCAAGACATATACATACAGGATAAATTGTACATAATCAATAGAGTAAAGGCACTAGCATTAAAGGGGAATCAGGAAAAGCTTCTTGCAGTAGGTGGAATTTCAACTGGGATTTGAAGGAAGCCAGGGAAGCCAGGAGGCAGAGACGATGAAGGAGAGAATTGCAGGAATTCCAGGGACAGCCATTGAAAATGTCTGGAGCCAAGAGATGGAGTATCTTACTTGAAAAACAGCAAAGAGGTCAGTTTCACTGGATTGAAATATACATAGAGGTGAGTAAGGTGTAAGAAGACTGTGAAGGCAGACAATAAACATTCACTAAGCACTTAACAGTTTGCCAGGGACTGTGCTAAGTGCTAGGAATAGAAATATAAACAGAAAGAAAGAGAGTCTTTGCCCTCAAAGACACAATGTTTTAATGGAGGAAGATAATGTATAAAATAGAACTGAAAAGGGGGAGGAGTGGGGAGGGAAAAGGTGAGGGGGAAAGTCGCTATGAGGAGGCATGTTAGTGATGTTCAAAGAATCAGAAGTATACCTTGGAGGGGAATGAGTCATGGTCCCCAAAATGAAGGCCCTGGGAACTCACCGATGAGAGAAAGTGGCTGGCACAGCAGAGGTATATGTTCTAGGACAAGAAGATAGCTGAGGCATGGTACCAGTCTAGACATTCACAAGCACAACTAGGAGGGGGATACCTCGAAATGGCTAGGACTAGAAAAATTGCCAAGGTAAGCTGGAAGGGACCCCTGAGATCATCTAATGCCACTTTGTCTTTTTACAGATGAGGAAACTGAGGCCTCGGTGGATAAGTTCATGTGGGCAATGTATCAGATCTCAGCTCAGTTATTATCTTGAGTCTGTTTTCTTCTACATGGAGAATGAGCCTTGCACTATAAATGACAGAGAAAAAAATGACTAAGGGGCAAGGAAGATGAAGAGGCCACCTGGGAGCTCTTGATGAATAAAAATACCCTGTTCCAGATAAACTTCATGAATGGGCAGCTGTGATCACTGAATCATTGTCAACAAGATCTGGAAAGACCATGGTGAGTAGAAGAGGAAGAGCAGAAATGGAGAAGGCAACTGTTGCCTTGATTTTCAAGAAAAGGAAGAGAATAGAGACTACAAAATTCTGGAATAAATCATTAGAACAATGGTTAATAAACATCTGAAAAAGTGATGACAACAAAAGGCCTGCATGGATTCATCAAGAAAAGATCAGACCCATTTAAACACAAGAATCGAGAGAAGCTTAAAAAGGTAAACATGAAAGAGAAATCATAAAGGATTCAATAAGGTGAAACTGTTTACATTCCTATATGAGAAGATGATACATTCATCACTATTAGGGCAGTTAGAAGGAGTATAGTGTGAGTCAGTTATGTTGGGTCAGTCAAAAAAAAAGGAGTGAAAAAGGTATACATTGGGAAAAGAAGAAGGAAGGAGAATGGAAGGAAGAAGAAAAATGGGGAAGATTATCTCACATAAATAAGGCATGCAAGGAAGAGCTTTCACAGTGGAGGGAAAAATGGAGGGTGAGGGAGCCATAATGCTTGAACCTCACTCTTATTGGAATTGGTTCAAAGAGGGAAGAATATATTTACATACTTAATTGGTAATAGAAATCTATCTTTCCCAATAGGGTAGTAGGAAGGGAAGAGAATAAGAGAAAAGGTGGGGTGATAAAAGGGAGAGTAAATTAAGGGAAGCAGTAGTCAGAAACATACTGCTTGCCTTCTCCATAGGTGGGTGGGGGGACTGGAAGGAGGGACAGAATTCAGAACTCAATTTAAAAAATGTTAAAATAAATAATACAAATTTTAAAAATAGAGAAAAGGTCAGGCCAAACTAACTTTATTTTCTTTTAGTGAGAGGGTAACTAAACTGTTAGATGAGAGGAATGCTATAGCTATCATTTATCTAGACTTCAGCAAGGCATTTAATTAAGTGTCTCACGCTATTCTTATGGGGAAAAAATGGAGAGACATAGGCTAGATGACATTTACAGTTAGATGGAAAAATGAAGAGACTCGGAGTTCTGAACTCAAAAAATAGCTGTTAATCATTCAATGTCATTTTGGCTAAAGGTACCTAGTGGATCTGTGTTTAGTCCTATGTTGCTTAATGACTTTTGTATCAAAGTATAAATGGGAGATCAACAAATTTGCAGATGACACTGATTGGGGATAAATAGTTAACACACTGGATGATATAGTATCCAAAAAGATCTTGAAAGCCTAGAGCCCTGGGCTGAATCTAACATGGTGAAATTCAACAGAAAAAGATCAGAGAGGCCTGCTAAGACAACAGTTTATCTGAAAAAGATATGCATGTCTTGGTGAACTTAATGCTCAATAAAAATGAAGCATCTAAAAATGCCAATTCAGTCTTGGGCTGCTTTTAAAAAAATGTATTTTCCAGGAAGAAGAAGGTAACAGTCTATCTATACTCTACCCTGGTCAGATCATATCTGGAATACTGTGCTCAGTTCTGAGCACAGAGATTGGAAAAATGCATTCATAAGCTGATCAGTGTCCATTTGCAAACACTCAGGATGGTTAAGGTCCCTTAGGGTCACATCACGTGAAATCATTTAAAGGAATTGGGTATGTTTTGCCTAAAGAAGAGAAAACTCAGGGGTGACATGATAATTGTCTTTCAGTATCCGAAGGGCAGTCATGTAGAAGGACTCACATTTGTTTCGCTTGTATTTTGAAGGGGGAAAACAATGAGAAATGGTTGAAAGCTGCATAGAGGCAAATATCAGGAAGAACTTCCTAACAATTAGAGCTGCACCAAAGTGAAATGGATTGCTTTCATTGGTTGTGGGTTCCCCCCTCACAGAATGTCTTCAACAGACCCTGGATGGCCACTAGTGAGGTAGGCAACAATGTGGATCCCTTTAGGTTGGACTAACAGACTGCTGAGTCCCCTTTGAACTCTAAAATTTGGTCCCCTCTAAACTCCAAAATGTTCAACACAAAAATATTCAATGACTAAGATTCTTTTTTTTTCCTTGAGATTTTATACTTAGAAGTGATCTCCTAAAAGATGGTAAAAGGTAGATTCAGTTGTGTGTATTTGCAAAATAAAGAGTATACAAAACAGTTATGCCTAGATGCAACTAGGTGGCACAGTGAATAGAGCACCGGATCTGCAGTAAGAAAGACCTGAGTTCAAATAAACACTACCTATGTAACCTTGGGCAAATTACTTAACTTCTATTTGCTTCAGTTTTCTCATCTGTAAAATAGGGATAGTAATAGCATCTGCCTCCCAGAGTTGTTATGAGGATCAAATGAAATTAGCACAGTGCTTGACACATAGTAGGTACTATATAAATGTTACTGGTGATGATTATTATGATGATGACAATGATGGGGATTTCTACAAAATGCCAAAATGTCAGGATGAGACATGAAAGAGCCAGTTAATTATTCAGATATTGTTTTGTATTCATGATGCTCTAAATCCAGATGATTAGCTTTTCTCTTTTCTCACAAATGATCTAATGTCATTTCAATATAATCATTAACTAGGCATGACAATCAGTTCTATCTAAAGTGCATTGAAAAACATTCTCTTGCCTCTTTCTTTACTTCTTCTTCATCTTCTAGGGTCAGCGCTGCCAGCTGCTTGGCTCTTTGCTCCATCAGGTTCACATATCGAATGGGATTTGACAATGCTTCGATTACATCTGAAAATCAAGCAAACATTTCAGATCAAATTTCTGCTGATATTAAAATCTATATATCCATGTTTATGAGTGTATAAACATATGCACTTATATTTATATATATATAATATATATATATATATATGCATACACCGAAACATATATACATGTGGAAACATACGTGTGTAGTAAATACTAATCGTACCCTCACACACTGATCCCACTAAATTACTATTACTATTGCATTGATGTGGAGGCAGTTGAGTTCTTAAAGACCATGGTTAGAGGGGGAAAAAATCTGAAATTCCTATTCACGTGGAAATACTTTGAGTCTCTCTATATACTCAAAGGTGATGGACTGTTTTCCAATGAACAGTGTAAGTTTGAAGAACATCATCATTATAAGGATTGCTATCAGGTGATGAAATTTTTTTTCCACAGAAAATTAATTAAATCTTTCACTAAGAGGTGGAGTACTTGCAATCAGCACTGGGGAAAGAGCACCTAAACTTAAGAAATGTTATACACACATATATTCACACATTTTTGGTACAGAACTGTGATTTAATCAGGGTTGGGAACTTCCCATAAAGAAACTTCTACGGAGATGCAGATAGACAATTATCTTACAACTTATAGCCTTAGACAGCTGTCTGAGGCCATGAAGGACCGTGCCCTGAGTGACTTGTCAGAGTCACACAATCAATATGTATCAGAGGTAGCTCTTGAAACCTGGTAGTCCTGACTTCTGAGGATGGTCCCCTTAGTTTGCCTACAAAGATGAAGCAAAATCCATGTTTCTTGATTCCCTTTCCAGTGCAGCACCTAAATCTTATCTTTCTCTTAATTTTATGCTTTCTCTTCTTTTTTTTCTCTTCCTCTCCAACTTCCCCCACTACCTATCTTTTTTCCTTATGTAGAACTGATGTAACTTTTAAATTTTATTTAATAAGTTTTTACCGTTTTTTAAAATTTTAGGTTCCTATTCTTAATTAAAAAATGAAACATTTTGTATTTCTCACTTAAAATGCTAGATAACATTAATATTTATTGACATGTCCTTCAATAGGAGTAAAAAGTGCCTTATTTCTAGAATATAAGATCTATGGTAACCTAACTTCTGGGGATATAAAATCTGGGTTCATATTTTTACACCAGTATAAGGTCATATAATCTTGGTAACAGACTCACATACATATGTGTGTATATGTATATGTATATGTATATGTATATGTATATGTATATGTATATGTATATGTATATGTATATGTATATGTGTATGTGTATGTATGTATATATGTATATGTATATGTATATGTATATGTATATGTATATGTATATGTATATGTATATGTATATGTATATGTATATGTATATGTATATGTATATGTATATGTATACCTATACACACATTTAAGATAGTAACTGGCTATTGGCATTGATCAAACAAAATGCTTGATTGCTAAGGATCATTGTTCTGACATATAGGGAAGAGGCCTAAACATTCAATTTCCATTTTCTAAATGGATCCTCATATAGAATTTTTGTACTCGATTTGGCCATGATGAATCTCAACTTTTTGGAAGCTCAAACTGAGGAGAGATACAAGTGACTCAAAGTCATTTAACCTTACTAGACCTCAATTTTCTCATTTATAAAATAAGATTTTAGGGTCCCTCACAGTTCTAACCTTCCACAACAAATCCATATTTTTGTGCTGCGTAATATAATTTTGTTTGGTTTTGACTGGATTTGTGATTTCATCTCTGTAGGTAGTTCCCAATGAGAAGCTTCCCCTGCCAAGACAGATCAGATACTTCTCTACAAATTACATCTCAGAAATGTGCTTAGGGCAGGGAGATGTTAAGGTGCTACCAGAGGTGGGGAACCTGTGGCCTGAAGCCCCACGTGGCTTTCTAGGTCCTTGGGTGTGGCCTTTTGACTGACTCTAAGTTTTACAGAACAAATCCTTTTATTAACAGTTTGGATTCAGTCAAAGGGCTGCACTTGAGGATGCAGGTTCCCCATCCCTGGACTAGCCCAACATCACACAGCTAGTGTGGGTCAGAGATGTTTGAATCCAGGTTTTCTTAGCTTCAAGAACAGTTCTTGATCAACTATACCATGCTGCCTCTTTAAATAATTTCATGGAAACAAAATGCAATGTTGGATCACCATACAAAAAAGAAATAGGCTATCCAGCAAAAATATTCAATAAAAAAATATATGCACGGCCATGCTATAGAAAGAATCCCAATTTCCTGAAAGCTTTTTGGTTTTTTTCCCCAGTTACTTAAAGAGTCTTGTCAATTTCAACAGAAAAGGAAAATGCTTAAATTAACATCTGAATCAGTGTCAGCCTTAGAGACATTTCTTTCCACTGAAAGCATCTCTGTTAAATTCACTGACATTTTCAGGCTGGAAGTACTTGGGGGAGCCCTAGCACTGGTCCCTGATTTCCCTCTAAATCCCTTACCTAAGCACTGTTGCTATATTGTTTTTCCTTCGTTCAGGGTCTATGCTGGCCTTCTGTGTTGTTGTGATTCTGAAAGAGCTGAGAAAAGTCCCCTTCAGGACTTACCCACTGAGGTGTTTGCTTCTGATAAGATAGCAAGGTACAAGGCGGCACTAGCATGGGCACTCCAAGGACTGAATCAACTCAGTAGAGCACTTTACAGTTATTTTTCAGTCATACCCAACTCTTCATGATCCCATTCAGGGTCTTCTTGGCAGAGATACCGGAGTGGTTTGCCATTTCCTTCTCTAGATCATTTTACAGATGAAGAAACTGAGGCAAACAGGGTTAAGTGACTTGCCCAGGATCACACAGCTGGTAAGTGTCTGAGGCTAGATTTGAACTCACAAAGATGAGTGTTCCTGACTCCAGGCCCAGAACTTTACCCACTGTGCCACCTAGCCCCCAGTATAGTGTGTAGGTATCACCAAAAATAACTCATCTCATCTACATTTGGGGTTTATTGTGGTTATCTCATACAGAAGCCATCTTAAGTAAATGGCTCCAAATCATATTAACTAAGTTAGAGGCAGTAGGTTTTGTCTCCTTCGAACAGAGGCATCAACATAAATGAAGTCCTAAATTCAGTGACATAGAAAGTAGTTATATTTGTTTACCTGCATAAGTATCTGGCACGTAGTCTTTCACCTCAATGTATACGAAGACTGCTGGAAGCATCAGAGGCTGATTCCTTTCATTCCTCAGACAAATGTAGTGATAGCCTGGAAAGTGAAAATAGAGTATTTCAAATTCACAACCCATGCATTTATTTGTTCTAATATGTAAACATCATATGATGTTTAAACATTCTCTGGTCCCCTTCTTGGTCCCTTTAAATTTTCCTAGTCCCCTGGCTACTGATGCCTTTCTTTTCGCCTCAGATTATCTTCATCTATTCTGTATGTGCCTACTTTTATGTGCCTAATTATTTAAGAGTCATCTCCCTCATTAGAAAGTCCACTCTTTGATGGCTCGTACTCTTTTTTGCCTTTCTTTGTATCCCTAACACTTAGCCTAGTGCCACAAATATAGTAAGCACTTAATAATTGTTCATAGACTGAAATTGGATTATTCCTTCTCATTAACATCAATAACTTTGTATTGAATGGAATGATATATTTTTTAGCAGTCTCCCAAATTCTTTCTGCTCATAATTTTTCACATGAAAATTACTTAACAAATGTCCAAATAAAATGAATTTCTTAACTATGCTACTAAGTCACCTGGTAAAATTACAAATATATAGGCATTTATTTCTTATAGTAAATTGTATTTTATAAAATAACAAAATAATATATATCATATTTATTATGTATAAATAATATATATATGTATATATATATATATATATATATATGAACTAAATTCTGTAGGGAAAGATATGTACAGCATATATAAATATACGCAAAATAAGTATATACCAAATAAATACAAGGTAATTTGGAATAGGAATCACTAGCGGCTAGGGGCACCAGGACTCATATAGGAGGTGTTACAAGACCTCAATTTATACACACACACACACACACACACACACACACACACACCCCACACACATACACACATACATACATATATACATATGTGTATATGTATATATATGTATATATATATACATAGAGAGAAAGAGAGAGAGAGAGAGAGAGAGAGAGAGAGAGAGAGAGAGAGAGAGAGAGAGAGAGAGAGAGAGAGAGAGAGAGAGAGAGAGGAATTTCTCAACTGATTGGAACGCAAAGTTTCTCATTATAACAATTTTACCTGGTCGAATTGCTTGTACAGGCAATATCCGGTGACCAATAAATTTACCTCCTTCTTCATATGCTGCTATCCTTAAACATGCCAGAGAAGGTAGGACCACCTAAAGAAACATTTAGGATACAGACAAATTATAACACTGAGCATCAATTCCATTAAAAAACTACAGTGTGTTTCAACAATCATGTATTGTTCCACCGAATTCAAATGATCAATCAATGAAGAGAAAGAAGATGAAAAATAAGAGGTGAAAGATAATAGTATTAAGTAGGGATTTTATAATTTACCTTTATGGTGGGTGAGAAAACGAGGGATGTATGTAAAATAAAAAGCCTAGGAATGTTTTAATTTCAATAATAGACTATCATCTTCTTATCAGTTATTGTGTGGTTGGTTGGTAGGGCATTTAGGGTGTTTTAGGTATATAAACTCATCATAAATTAGAGCATAAAGGATTTTCTGAAGCTATCTCATCCAACCCTGTGATTTTACAGATCAAGAAGCTTAGACCCAGAGACATGAAGTGACTTGCCTGAGGTCATATAGGTAGTGACAAAGCTGAGAGTGGCAAAGCTGAGATTGGAACCCAGATCCCCTAATTCTAATGCAGCATAATTTCTGTTGTACCACACACCTTGCCATGCTGGAAATCAGCCATGAATCTAATCTCAAACAACTTTGGAAGCTATTGCTATAATCGGGACTGTAATAGAGCACAGACTGACATATTCAATGAATATTTTGGGGGCTAAATGAGTATGACTCTAGCTTTAGTCCAACTGCCTTAAGGCTGCAGAGTTTAGGGACAGATAAATGGATACGATGACATTAGAAACACTGATGAATGACTATGCCTTAAATACTGTTTCTTCTTCTTGTAGGCTCCTTGATGACCAGAAAGGGCATGCTGGTGTTGAGGAAACCTGTCAAACATTTCTCCTCCTCCAGTCAGTCATTTTACAGTGAGTGACAACTAAGAATATGTTTTCTGGCCAAATACTATGACAAGCTGAAATTTAAATGAATAAGTTGCAGGGGTATTGGGTTCCCCACTACGCTGATTTGTTTTATCTGGCTTTCATGGGAATCTTTTTGTTTTCTTTTTGCAATAGTTTTTAGAATACCCATCCTGGCTTCCATTCATTAGAGAAATAGTGTCCATGGCATGGACAAGGCCAAGGGCAGAAATGTGTAAGCCAACAAACAATGCGAACCTTAGGCTGCCTAAAATTAATCAACTAATCAAAAAGTATTTATTAATGCCTGCTATGTGCTAGGTACTATAGTAGGCACCAGGGTTATAGATGCAAAAATGAAACATTCTCTGGCCTCAAGGGAACTAAATTCTGTAGGGAGAGACAACATATCGGGCATGTATACATATGTGCAAAATAAGTATATACCAAATAAATACAAGGTAATTTGGAATAGGAATCACTAGCAGCTGAATGAACCAGGCCTCCTGCAGGAGGTGATACTAGAGCTCAATTTTAAAGGAAAGTAGAAAGTCTAAAAGATGAAAGTAAGGAGGGAATGCACTGCAGGAATGGGGGCAGGGAGGCAGCCTGTATAAAGGTGTGGAGGTGGGAAATGGAATGGTGTAAGTGAGGAACAGCAAGAAGGTAATTTTGGCTAGATTGAAAAACATGTGAAAGGGATTACATTTAATGTATAAAAGTGGAAAAGATAGGTAGTCAGGAACTTTCAATCGTAAATATGTATATATATTTGTGTGTATATATATGTATGTATGTATATGTGTGTATGTGTGCATATATACATACATATACATATATACATATATACACACACACACACACACACACACACACATTATACATATATACATTTGGCAGTTGCAGGGAGGATGGATTGTAGAGAAGAAATACTTAAGGAGGTGGTGACTGATTAGAGGGCTATTACAGTAGTCCAGGTGAAAAATGATGTAGGCTTAAACTGGGGTGGTAAGTAGATATGTGAATATAGAGAAGAGAATGGATGGGAGAAATTGTTGCCTTCTAACTGAATAATCAACAAGACTTGGCTGCTAATTAGAAATGATGGGAAAAACCTGACCAGCATTTTCCAGAGCTGATTAGACACTTTGGGGTGATCTGCTTTAGCAGAATAGAAATGGTTTTCTAACAAATTCATAAGAAACTGTGTCAGAGGATTTCTTCCCAAAAGTAACAACTCATGGGCTCATGGGAAAATTGGTCTGATAACTAAGAGACTTGTTTACCTCTTACAGATTTAACCTCTGATTGTATAATATAAGCATATTAAAATAAAGACTTCACTGGGCTCAATGTATATGAGCGTTTTTGAGGTTTAAAAAAACCTTTTGAAATGCTATTGGCCAATAACAGATGCAGAGTGAAGAAACTAATCCCATGTGGCCTACTGGAGCTGTTAAAGCAGAATCCAGTCAAGCTGGCTGCTATTAAGACCTGTAGGTAGATACTGCCTCACTTGCTAGTTGTGTGAACTCATGCAAATAACTCTTCTCTGAGCCTCAGTTTCCTCATCTATAAAATGAGGGTAACAGTAACATCTACCTCACAGGGTTGATGTGAGGATCGATGAGAAAATGTATTCAAATCCTAAAGCATTATATAAAAGTGAGCTATTAATATAATTAATAGGCTCTAAGGTTTTGATTTTAATTAACCTCCTTTTAAAAAGGCCATGCTAACCTCTTCTAGGGACCTTATTTTTATTTTTGTTCAGAAATTGTAATTTTATCAGCACAGGGAAATCCTTTTTTTTTTCTCATTCAAATCTGCTATTCTAGTCACTGTCAAAAGCAGAAACTGAACTCAGATATTCCCCACTTTTTCCCCACTAGCCTGAGCTGTTTTTCTCTAGGGGTTTCCTTCCCCATAATTTCCACCCGTTTTGTCATAATGAAAACATATAAATTAGCATATTATGCTGGTAGTGGCACAGTGAATAGAGTATTGGGCCTGGAGTCAGGGAGACCTGAGTTCAAACTGCGCTTCAGATACTTAAGAGTTTTGTGTTCAGCTGTTTTCAGTCACTGGTCTTACTCTTTATGACCCCCATTTGGTGATTTCTTGGTAAAGATATTAGAGTGGTTTGCTGTTTCCTTCTCCAGCTCATTTTACAGATGAGGAAACTAAAGCAAACAGGATTAAGTGACTTGCCTAGGGTCACATAGCTAGCAAGTGTCTGAGGCCAGCTTTAAACTCAGGAAGGTGAGTCTCCCTGACTCCATCCTTGGCACTCTATCTACCATACCACCCAGCTGCCCTCTCCAACAAACAAAAAAGGACTTTTCATTGTGTTTCATAAATAGGCCAAAGAACTTCCATTAAAGTAGCTAGAGAGCTATTTCCAAGACAAAACAAAAACAAAAACTAAACTAAACTAACCTTCTTGAACACTATGGGTTCTTCTTCCCAGACTGGATTTACAGCATTTCCTTGAGACGTCTTGGTTTTAAAGGCTTTTCTCCTGGTGTCCACAGGTAAGCCAAACATATCTATTTCCACATAAGTCCCAACTTTTTTGTCAGAAAGAAACTGACCTGAAATGATCTAGAAGAAGAAGAAAAAAGTTGTTGTGCCTGTTTGGTGACAAGATATAGATGTCTTCTAAGGCTCTGGATCCTGAATCATAATGCCCAGAAGCTGAGAAATTCCGTGAAATGATTATTTTCCCCGAAACCAAATCAATACAAGGTTTTGGGACAAGCATTAATGTTGAACAAGACTTGAAGTCTGAACAAGTAGTTGTGTAAGAGGAAGTTATATAAGAATTGTATAAGTACTTTGACAAGAGAGGATAATAAATTGATGCCTAGTATTGCCCTTGAAGCTTCAACTCTGAATTACCTTGTGCCAGCCCAAACCTATTGGCATCACCAGTCTTACAATTGGAAGGGTTTCTAAAGAATAATGGTTACTTCCCCAGCAGAAACAACAAGGAACTAATAAATTTTGCTGATTCTACACTTCAATTCCCACGCTTATAATCTCATTTTTTTAAAGAAAGAAGTTTGGCTTGTTCATAAGTTTTTCATAAATTATAGAGGTTAGCATTTCATAATCATGTTTGAATTCTTAAGTCACATATGTCATACCCTAGATCCTCAAATCCTTTCTTATGATGTGATAATACTTCTTAGGACAAGGCCTTAATAAATTCACAAATAGTAAATCTTTAGAATAGAATTATATGCAGAGAATACAGTTAGTAGTTGTGTGTATGAATATGTGTTTTCTAGGGTTCATTAGTTGTTTTTGAAAAATTACTAATATATTTTGTTTATATATTACAAACATTTACAGATTTCCTCTACTCCTTATTGCAAAATAAAAGATAAATGAAACTAATAATATAGTGACTTCATCTGAAAGTGCATGCAACAGTTCACATCTAGAGTATTGTCCTCTGAACCTCTCCATTAAAAAAAATACCATAAATCTCTTTTTTCCTTTTTTTCACTTCCAATCCACTAAAAAAGAAAAGAAAAAAGAAATTCCTTGTAACAACTATGCATATTCAATAAAGACAAATTCCCTCAATTATTGTATATATGGGATATATGTCTCATTTTGTGCCCTAAATCCATCATTACTCTGTCATGGATAGCATGTTTCATTACTGGTCCTCTGAAATTATGTGTATTTGTCAAGGGCCCTTTTCTATGGTGAATATTTGCTAGCATTGAGTTTTTGGATATAATCTGTTATACTCAGAAATGTTGAGTCATTGCAAGAAGGGAATATTCCTTGGGATAAAAGCAACCAGCTACAGTTGACTGAGAACTCAATGGTCATGGTTTGACAACAACGTCAATACCTTGATGATGTCTCACATTTCACTTTTGTTTACAGCCTTTAGTTGCATGTTTAAAAATATTTTACTATTACAGTAAATTATCAGGAGAAAGCAAGTATAAGACAATAAAATTGCAACAGTATAAAAATTCGACTGGCTCCCATATGATCCACTTAAGCTCAGACTTTACTGTTGTTTTATTTTTTTGTTTTCTCTGTACCTGGCCAGTCCTTTGAATTGGCCTATAGCAAACTCATATTTGGGCTAAGAATGGAATCCTAGCTATAACACATAGCCCTAATTTACTTGAGTCATTGTAAGCTATCTCAAATACAAGCCACTTAAGTCTGGATGTGACTTAGCTTTCTGGTCAATTATGAGAGTGTAGTTGATATTAAGGTTGAAAACCTTAATAATTATCTCTACTTCATTATGGGTTGGGTGATTCTCCTGATTTTCTTTTCATCAAAGCAACCAGGAATGTAATGTACATAGATTAAAAAAAATCCCAAAGGATGGGTGAAAATAGGTACACTAATGATCTGCTGGTAGAGTTGTGAACTGGTCCAACCATTCTGGAGAACAATTTGGAAATATGCCTAAAGAGCTATAAAACTGTGCACACTCTTTGACCTAGCAATACCAGTACTAGGTCTGTATCCTAAAGAGATAAAAGAAAAAGGAAGTGGACCTATATGTACACAAATAATTATGGCAACTTTTTGTGGTGGTAAAGAATTGGAAATTGAGGAGATGCTCATCCGTTGGAAAATGGCTGAACAAGTTATGGCACATAATTGTGATAGAGTACTAGTATGCTATAAGAAACAATGAGGGGATGATTTCAGAAAAATTTAAAATCCCAAACTAGCAATATTTATATTATGCAATTCTTCAAAATACTTTAGGTCCTTTGGAAGGTTCTGAGGTTTGCATTCATCACAAATAAACTACTTTTATATTTCCATTTCAAATAGTGGGATTTCAAAGAGTTTGAACTTTTAAAATGCAAATGGAATTTCCAATCGTATCATCCAGGAGCCTACAAAAATCATGTGGTCTGTTTTAAAAAATGTATTCCCAATTTAGATATTAAAATTTATTTCCTATAGTTTTATTATCTAATCTATGTCACATCATAATGTCACATCACAGCAAAAGAAAGAATGTTAACATGACACTGGAAATTAATTTCTCAGTGTTAGTTACATAGAGTTAGTGTTGTTTGAAATTATTAACAATTCTCTTTAAAATCTCATGATGCTCTAGTAAATCCCCAAATACAAATATACAGGGATAGAATATTTTTATTCAATGTTTTTAATAAAAATTACAAAGAGAATATTTTCTTCATTTATATCCCAATCGAATACATTTGTTAATTTAAAAGACTAATACCAATAGGATTATCATGTTCTACACGTATTCCTAAATAAGTCTTTCTACAGTACATTTATTTGTAGTATATTCAAATAAATGAGAAAGATTGGTACCCACGTTGATCATGTATCTTTTTTACTCTGTTTTGGTGGGTTGAGAGTAGGATAAAACTAGTTTATCATTGTATAAGTTTCTTGCTCATGCCAAAATGCAGTGTTTTGTAAGGTGATTTTATAACCATACTTACATACCTTAACAGATAAAGTATTGGCTACTATACCATCCACGATACCTTCAGTAAATGGATCAAAATGCTTGTCTGGTCGTCTCATAAATTCTGGCTTTAATCTGTAACCACTTTTCCCATTGTATTCATACATTCCCAAGTTCAATTGCATAGCCAAATCTGAATATGAAAAAGACAGATTTAACATAAATCTATTTCAAGTAGTGAAGAAAGGAAAGGTGACTTCATGTTAATTAACATAAACATTAGATATCATATTTGATAATCTTATATATAATTTATAGTAATTTAGAAGAATCTCCATTACTTATTTAATTTTAAATATTTTTGTCATTATTTTATATATTATATTCACATATCATATTATCATTATTATATTTAAATTATTATTTTATCATTATCCTAGTGTTTTGACTATCGTTTTTTCATCAATCTATCATATATTACTAATATAACTAAACATGTACTGTTTATCCCTGAAGGTTATTCTCTTCATAGATAATTCACAGGTAACTTTCAATTCCAAACTATGTCATTCCCAATGGTCAACATGTTCCTGGGCAGCTTTCTGTGCTTATGTACCCTAGTATACATTCTGGGAATTCACCTAATTGTGACATTAGCATGAACATGATAATGGTTGACAGCAAAAGAATCTTACAAAGTCTGCACACCACTTGACATCATTATCTCATTTGAATGTCCTAAACAACCTGTTGGAAGTACTACAGTTGATATTTTTCAGGAAGAATGGTAGGTACAGACCTACAGTTTCACTGGTACATTTAACAGCTGGTAAAGAAGCTCCTTCTACCGAAGAAGATCTGCAACTTCTGAAATTTATAGTCTTAAAATTGGTTAGGAATAATGAGAGATTCTTACTTGCCCAGAGTTACATAGCCAGTTTGGGCTAGAAGAAGATATGAATCCAGATCTTTTAGGTTCCCAAGGCTGAGGCCCAAACACTATCCATTACTTCATCTTCCAGATGAGGGAATTAAGCCTCCTACATGTGAAACGACTTTTGCATAGGTTCACACAGCCAGTAAATATTAGAGGCAGGCTGTAAATCCAGATTTTCCAGGCTCTCAGTCTTATACACTCCCCAATATGCCACATAGACTCTCAAATAATGAATGTAAAACAGTAACTAATATTAACTGAAGTGTATCTTTGAAATACTTTATTTCAGAAACCTATAAAAATGTTGCCAACTTTATATTAAGATAATTAAGTGGCACAGTGGATAGAGCTCTGAACCTGAAGTCAGGAAGACATGAATTCAAATCAAGCCTCATATACTTACTAGCTATGTGACCCTTTTTACTTTTTAAAAAAACTTGTCTGCCTCAGTTTCTTCAGCTATAAAATGGGAATAATAATAGTACCTACCTCTCAAGGTTGTTGTGAGGATAAAATGAAATATTTGTAAAGCATTTTGCAAACCTTGAAGTACTATACAAATTCTAGCTATTGTTGTTATGATGATTATTAATATTTTAAGAAAACTATGAATGCCACATATTTAGACCAATGATGTATAAAATACTTAAATACTTCAGGTTGCTTTTTTAAAAAGAATAATCAGAGGAGGTACTTGTTCTACCAGTGAAAACTGCATCTTCTCAAAATCTTTGTAAATGTTCTTCATGGGTTACTATGACCCAAGAATTCATCATTCTTGCTGCCAACTTGATGATTAACTTTTATGAATTTACCTAGGCTATTTAACAGACATATAGTCAATCACTTGTTCCCTCTTATACATCCATTATAGGTAAATGCTGCCTACAAAAATGAAAATTCACCTTAGTTACTGACTCTCCCTCATAAAATAGATATATTTGCAATGCAAAAAAAAAAGTGTTCATTTGAAAAAGTTTGATTGAATTGACAAATTTTCACCAATTTTGAATTACTTTCCATTAACATGGGGATTGCAGGGAGCTACCAATTTATAGATTTACGTATTTCAAACATCTGTTTGCAAGTTGGTTAATGATTTATATTCCCACATGAACAAAGTTATCCTTGCTGATTGGGTTCCCAGGCCAATCCACAAAAGATTATTTAACCTATAAAGTGGTTTATTTTAAAACTAACCTTTTTTTCTGACTTAAGAGTAAAGGAAAGAGTCCTACTTACCTACTGTTTGGAAGTTAAGAGCTACCATTTGACATCCAGCATTCCAGAAGACTTGGGGCATGTAATTTGAAGAATCCACACGTGTTCCCTTTGGATAAATCCTACTAAGCTGCATTTTGTTATATCTAGGTAAGGATAGTTAAGTAGGATCATAGTTTCAAGAGTGAAAATATCATTTAGTTTAATTCCACCATTTTACAAATCAAGGCCAAGAGGGGTTAAATGTCTTGCCCAAAGATAACACAGATAGCAAACAGTAAGGCCACCATTTGAAACCATTTCCCTTGTTTCCAAATCCAGTGTTCCTTTCACTACATTTGCTACAAAATTAATTAATGATACTGACTGTGCATTCTGTGAGAAGTTCAAAATGAAAAAGAGATTGAAGATACAGCTAGGGAAATGGGTCAAATACACACAAAAACATATAACAGCATAGGAAAAAGATATAATTTGAGCATCTAACTAGTAAGCAGCTTTACATAAGTCATGCATATGTGTTGATGGAACAGCTGGAGTAGCCAGAAACATGTGAGATTAACTGGAGAAGTTTTTTTGGAGGAGGTGGATCTGGGACATAGTTTCGAAGGAAGAAGAAAACAAACCATGATTTCATGGATTGTACAATCAGTGGTATTCCTATAGGGCGATGACAAATGGAAAGAATTGTAGTCTTTGAAAACAGACAAATCATATGCAGGGATTCATAGAATCAGTTGGAGAATCTCAGTTGGATAGGACATCAGAGGCCATTTTGTTCAATATACTGCTGAACAAAAATCGTATTATGATATTCCTAATAAATGGGTCA
The DNA here is from genome assembly GCF_003287225.1 of Phascolarctos cinereus. Taxonomy (NCBI): domain Eukaryota; kingdom Metazoa; phylum Chordata; class Mammalia; order Diprotodontia; family Phascolarctidae; genus Phascolarctos; species Phascolarctos cinereus. Next base: position 171,090,280 of record NW_027555625.1, read on the forward strand.
CTTAGTTTTTGCTTAAAGATCTTCAGTGAGAGGCAACCTCCTAAGGCAAGTTATGAAACTTAACATTGTTAGGAAGTTTTTCCTTATATCAAACCTAAATTTTCCTGTTACAACTCCACTTAATTCGCAGTAACATCTGTTTGGAGTGAGCCGCTCATATGCTGCCACATAGTGACTCCCTGCTTTCTATTTTGTCTTATGTTTTTCTACCAGTGCATTTCTATTTGTGAACAAGATGGCACATTTTAGGATGCCTAACATAAGAAAGTTAACAAATAGATTATTTCATATTTTGATTTTTATTATAATTAATTATATATCTAGAACTCTATATTGTCTTATCTGGAAAACAAGTTAATCAGGATCATGGTATCATTCTTTAAAAGGCATTTTTTTAGTTTCTTTTTAAAAGTTTTTTTATTAATTAATTTATTTTTAGTTTTCAACATTCACTTCCACAAGAGTTTGAGTTCCAAATTTTCTTCCCATCTCCTCCCTCCCCCCACTCCAAGATGACATGCATTCTGAATACCCCTTCCTCTAATCTACCATCCTTCTATCCCCCCCCCCTTCTCTTATCTCCTTCCCCTTCAATTTTCCTATAGGGTAGGATAAATTTCTATACCCCATTGCCTATATATCTTAGTTCCCAGTTCCATGTGAAAACAATTTTTTAACATTTGTTTTTAAAACTTTAGATTCCAAATTTTCTTTATTCCTCCCTCCCCACCTACCCTCATTGAGAAGGCAAGCAGCTCGACATAGGTTATACATGTGTAGTCATGCAAAACACTTCTGTAGTAGTCATGTTGTGAAAAAAACTAAGCATATTTCCCTTAATCGTATACTGTCCTTCATTTATTCTATTATCTCTTTTGACCCTGTGCCCCCTTAGAAGTGTTTGCTTCTGATTACCTCCTCCCCTGATCTGCCCTCTTATCATCCACCTGATCTCTTATCCACTTCTCCCCTATTTTCCTGTAGGGTAAGACAGATGTCCATACCCAATTGAGTGTGTGTGTTATTCCCTTCTTAAGCTAAATCTGATGAGAATAAGATTCACTCATTCCCTCTCACCTTCCCCTATTTCCCTTCCACTGCAAAAGCCTAAAAAGCATTTCTTAAAGCAGTGCAAGATAAGGGATCCTATACTATAGGATAGTGAAGCAGTAAACCAATTGACTTCCTGAATTAGTTAGGCATTCACATATTTGATTAGTGTAGTGAATGTTTGCTGAAATGTTAAATTAGAAGGTTAGTCTTGAAAAACTCATTTTGCTTAAAATATAATAGCATAATATATAGTATAATATAAAGTATAACAAAGCCACCCACTTACTGACAAATTAACATTACTTAAAATTACAGAATTTCAGAGTTGGAAGGGACTTCAGGGTCATCTTGTCCAGCTCACACCTGAAGAGGAATCTCATCTACAAAATACTTGGCTAGTGGTAATCCAACATTTGCTGAAAGCCTTGCAGTAACTGGGACCCCCTTGTATCCTGATGTTGAGTATTCTAGTTTTAGATACCTCTGATTGTTAGGAATTTATTATTATCCCATTATTCTATCACTATTGACAAATAGAATGGTATGGGCAGCTTCATTTTCCTAATTTGTGCTATTTGGGACAGTTTCCTTGAATTACGCAGGCACTTTTGGGAACCTAAATTCCTTTTCCAATTTTTTTTTATTGCCAGTAATAATTATGATCTCAAATATCCATACATTAATGCCTATGGCATGTAAATTATAAACCAAGTGAAATGTCTACAATTATCTATGATCTTACAGGTATTGTAGATATTTGATAAGTTAAGATTTGTAACTAGAATGGGATAATGGAATGTTATACCTAGTTCTAAGAAATGTTATTGATAGAAGTAGCAATGGGATAGCACTATATATAAGATATACACGTATGGGGATCTACAAATCTGAGCAAAGAAGAGCAGTTTAGAAGGTATTTGGGTAACAAAAGATTAATTTTTAGGTGGTAGTCTTTTGATGAATCTAATTCATTTTTGGGATAGATGCCCATACTTCAATACTTTGAAAGTTTAGGGTTTTCATCAATGTGAGTATCTTTAAACTATCAGATTTATAGCACATCTCTAATTTAGTAAACAGTCATAATGGATTAACATATTAGCACTACTCTGTTGGCTTAGATTCTTAAAATCTAACCACTGCTCAGATTCTTAGAATCTAGCCAATAGACTCCTTAAGGGTCTGCCCAAAATGACTGATGTTCTAATAAACCTTGTCTTTGGCTGAAAAAAAAAAAGAAGAAATAACAAGTACTCTGTTGCTAAAGTCTTTCAGAACTCAGGATCATATACACCCCCAGGAAGGCATCAGAGAAAGACTTTTGTGGAAATTGACAGAGGTATAGCTTAAGGAGATAGCTCTCCCAGGGTTATTAACATTTTTCTGGGTAATTAATAATCAATTTATTAATTAGGCTATCCAATAATCAATAAATTAATGGTCAGTGATTTCTCTCAGTAACCAAAGACACCTAATGGGACACTAAATGCCTTAAATGTTTTTTTGAAGGGGAATTCACAACACTATGTGTGTGAATTTGCACAATTGATTCCCCTGATGCTTGGACTGCAGTTCCTCTTCAGATTTCCTTCCTTCCTTTCTTTCTTCAAGATTCAGCTCTACGATCACCTTCACTGAGAGGTCTTTTTTTTTATCCCTCCCCCCCAAGTTGTTAGTGTTCTCATTCTTAAACTACCTTGTTATTTAACTACTTTATTAATGAGATAATATGTGTAAAGCATTTTGGAAACCTTAAAGCACTATATAATGCTAGCAATTAAGAGAAATTATTTTGATATTATATTAATAACCAATTTTTAAATTAGGATTAAGCTTTTATTTCCTCTATTTCCTCATTAAGGGACCAGCCCTGTGGGTTATTAATATTTTAAAAAATACTTGTTAGAACAAGAGTCAGGAGTCCCAGAATTAGATGGGACATTACGGGCTATCTAGTCCAACTTGTACCTGTAGAGAAATCCCCTCTACAATGCTAAAAGTCATCCAACCTTTGCTTGAAGATCTAAAGCTGGAGGTAGGGGCATTCACATGCCTCTTCAGGGAGAACATTACACTTTTGAACAGTTCTAGTCATTAGAATTTTTTCCTTATATTAACTCTAAATCTTCATCTCAACTCCCACCCATTATTTCTAGTTCTACCCTTAAGGGTCAAGTGTAACAACTTGAATCCTTCTTCTGTACAGAAATTCTTCAGATATTTGAAGAAAGATATTACATGTCCCTGTTAAGTCTGCTCTTGTACAGTGAAACAACTTCAGTTCTTTTATCTAAGCTAATTTACCAAATGTGAAGCAAGACAAAGTCAAGGAGACATACATGAGGAACTCAACTAGTGAACTCTCTAGAAGATGACAGTGAGCTGTTTACAAGTATTCTCTAGTTTTGTTCACACAACCAATTAGGAATCCACTTAACTGGATATAGAGGATCTTAACTCAAATCCTGGAATGGATATTTTACTACTTGTGTGACCTTGGGTGTATTATTTAACCCTTCTTGGCCTTGGTTTCCTCATCTGTAAAATGACCTGAGGTTGCCTCTAGCTCTAAATCTATGAATATAAGATACTATGAATTAGAGGAGTTTGTCCTGGTAGAAGAGAAAACTGGGTGTGAAAGGAAAAGGAATAGGAAGGCTTCCTTAAAATATCTGAGTAGCTGCCACCAGAAAGATATATTAGATTTGTTTTACTTACCTATAAAATATAGCATGATGATGACCAGGTAGATATCAGAAGGAAGGAGATTATAGCTCAGTATAAGAAATAACTTTCTAACAATCATAACTGTATAAAAATGAAATGGATTGCTTCTAAGAGAATAAGTTCTCTACCACTAGAAGTATTTGTGCAGATGAATGTCACAGCTGTTTTATAAGTAACAACAATGATAATAATATTAACTTCCATTTATATGATGCTTCTAAGAATAATAAAGTGCTTTCCTGAATTGGGTAGGAAGCTGCTAAATGGCGTTTGATGTCACTTCAAGCCCGGAATTATATGATCTTACAGGTTAAGTATATACTTTTAGCAGTTAAACTCATTGAGTCAGTCATGTAATAATTGTTGCTTAGATTCAGTGGATTTCAAACTATCAAAAATTATTTTATAGAGCTAGAAAAAATAATAACAAAATTCATTTGTAAGAACAAAATGTGAAGGATATTAAGGGAATCAATGAAAAAAATGAGAAGGAAGTTATCTAGCCATACCAGATCTCAAATTGTATTACAAAGCAGTAATTATCAAAACAATCTAGTACTGGCTAAGAAACAAGAGTAGTGGATCAGGGGAATAGATTAGGTACACAAGACACAGTAGTAAATGACCATAGTAACATAGTGCTTGATAAACCCAAAACCCCAGTCTCTGAAATAAGAAATCACTATCTGACAAAAAACTGCTGGGAAAACTGAGATACAATATGGCACAAACTAGGCATAGACCAACATCTTATACCAAGATAAGGTCAAAATGGACACATGATTTAGACGTAAAGGGTGATACCATAAGCAAATTAGAAGAGCAAGGAATAGTCTACTGTTCAGATCTATAGGGAAGGGAAGAACTTATAACCAAATGAGATAGAAAGCATTATGAAATGTGAAATAGATAATTTTGATTATATTAAATTAAAAAGTTATTGCACAAACAAAACCAGTGCAACCAAGATTAGAAGGAAAGCAGAAAGCTGGGAAACAATCTTTACAGCAAGAATCTCTGATAAAGTCTTCATTTTTCAAATAGATAGAACACTGAGTCAAATTTATAAAAATATAAGTCATTCCGCAATTGACAAATGGTCAAAGGATATGAACAGTCAGATTTCAGGTAAATAAATGAAAGCTATCTGTAGTCATATGAAAAAAATGCTCTATTCATTCTTGATTAGAGAAATTAGAAAAATTAGATTAGAGAAATTAGGAAACCTCACATCCATCAGATTGGCTAATATGTCAAAAAAGGAAAATGATAAATGTTAGAGGGGCTGTGGGAAAACTGGGACACTAATGCACTGATGGTGGAACTGTGAACTGATCTAAACATTCTGAAGCACAATTTGGAACTATGCCCAAAGGGCTAAAAAACTGTGCATACCCTTTGATCCAGCAATAGCACTGCTAGGTTTATATCCCAGAGACATAAAAAAGAGAAAAGGACCAATTTGTACAAAAATATTTAGAGCAGTTTTTTTTTTGTGGTGGCTAAGAATTGGAAATTGAGGGGATGTCCATCAATTGGGGAGTGGTTAAACAAGCTGTGGTATGATTGTGATGGAAAATTATTGTGCTATAAGAAATGACAAGAGGATGATTTCAGAAAAACCTGGGAAGACTCACATGAACTGATGCAAAATGAAGTGAGCACACCAGGAAAACACTGTACACAGTAATGGCAACACTACAATGAAGAATTGTGAATGACTTAGGTATTCTCAGCAATACAATAATGATCCAAGACAATACCAAAAGACAAACGATGAAGTACGCTATCTGCCTCCAAAGGAAGAACTGATATTGTCTGAATACAGACTGAAGCATGCTATTTTCCTCTTTCTCTTTCTTCTTTCCTCTCTCTTTCTTTCTCTCTCTCTCTCTCTCCTTTCTCTTTCTTTCCTTATCTCTTCTCCTTCTCTCTGTCTCTGTGTCTCTCTGTCTCTCTCTCTCTCTCTCTGTCTTCTTATACAAAATGACTAACATGGAAATGTTTTACATGATTGCTCATGTATAAACTATATTAGATTGCTTATCATCTCAGGGAGGGTGGAGGAGAATAACAGAAGGAGAGAGAATTTGGAACTCAAAACTTTAAAAAAAAAGTTTAAAAAGATTCAGTCGTTATTTCAAATAAATGAAATTTTACCAATTAATAATAATAAAAGAGAGCTTTTAAACTCTTTTGAAAGTATAAGACTTTGTTGTCAGTAATAACCCCAATGCTATTCCTAAATATATGGAGATTTTTATATAGGTCAGGCAATCTAAATATAAGAATCATAGTTCTAGAAGATAATTTTTTTTTATCATCCTCCCTCATTGATAAATTTCAAATGAGCAACAGTTAACCTCTGTGGCATCAAGACGTAAAGGATACTCTACAAATTCTACTGGAGACTTTGTTAGTTGCTCAAGTCCTTTGGTTTCCACAAAAGATGACATTTCAAAACTTTTGTTTCTTTCTGAATTGAGGGAAAAAAGGAAAGAGAAATTATCAGTGAACATAAGTCAAAGGTATAATTTAAATTTCCTGCATAAATAAAACTGATAGGAAACATTATGTAACTCTAAGAGAAATTACTCCCCAGTATAATTTTCATATTTATTTGTGTTTTTCAATGAACTATTTATTCATATTATCTGCTATAATATCCTTTTCAATAATATTTTGGTCATAGGCCTTTGAGATATCTACTAATATTAAGGAAGTGAAATGGATTTTAATACTTAACAGATGGTGAAGTGCTAATCAAATGATGTATGAATGTGGGGTGGGGGGATTGCTCTGATATAACTTTGAGATTAGTGGTCTTTACATCACAGTATACTCTATAAATACTTGTTGATTTGAATATAATGGCTCATCTGGGACTATTGTGAGGCTAATTTAAGGTCCAATTTAAATACAAATTGTTAGAATCAATTTCTCTCTAATGATTGTTTATAAGGAACTCTATTTGAAAAAATGCCCTTCTTTCTTATACACAGGTAAAATTATTTGTAAATAGATTCTCCATCTAACCAATTCAAGTCTTTGAGAAAAAAAGGAAACAGAGGAATAAACATCCAGACATCCCAACCTGCTTCTCCCTCCTTCCTCCTCAAAAAGAATTTCCTTTGACAGACAAATTTAATAAGTTATATGTAATTCTCAAACAGATGGCAGTGCTCTGCCTTTGCTTCTCCAGAATCTCAACACTGAACTAATCTTCCCCTCTTTCTCATCCAGTCTGTCAGCTCCAGTTGTTTCTTATTTTGTTATCTCTTTGTTAGATAAATTTCTCTCTTTCCTCTCTATCTTAATGAAGAACAATCAACTTAGAACTACCCCCTCAAACTAGAGTTGACTGAGCAAACCTACCACTTTCTCTCTAATTTACCCTCATCTTTCCCCTTCTTCCATTCTATTTCCTATATTTACTTTCTCTTTGTTTTGATCACATAGCTCCTTTTTCACAAATATTCCTAATTATACCTTGAATCAAATGGAAATTAAACATTTTTCTTTCAGATGCTGGCAAGATTCAATTATAGCTTGATTAAAATGACCAGATTTCTCATTAGCTAATGTGGGGCAGGGATCATGAAGACTTGGACAAGACTGAACCAAATGAACAACAATAAATGTAGGGTAGATTTTTATTCCATTTCCTCTTTCTTATCCACAGTCCCTTTACAAGTTACTTTCCCCACTTCACCTCCATACACATATCAGCTCCTAGGCATTATCTTAGCTCTAATTTGTGCGTAAATGCTACTTTTTCTTGAGATATCTCCGTGCTTTAGAAAAAGGTGTTTCCAGGCACAACATTTTAAGAAATATATTAAGTATATGATTCAGCTTATGAAGCCATATTTAGTCATTCAGCAGTGTCCGACTCTTCATGACTTCATGGGCCATACTATCCATAGGAGTTTTCTTGGCAAAGATGCTGTAGTAGTTTGTCATTTCCTTCTCCACTGGATTAAGACAAACAGAAGTTAAGTGACTTATGTGACCCAGGGTCACATAGCTAGTGATTGTCTGAGACCAGATTTGAACTCAGGTTTTCCTAATTCCAGGCCTAGCCTTCTATCCCCTCAGCCACCTAGCTTCCTCCTGAGGCCCTATGTGCATCAGTTTAATTTTAAAGTGGGAAATCATAAAGTAAAACACATTTTACAGTCTGTCCGTATGGGAGACACAGAGAAGGACCTTTCCTCTCTAATGTATTTCCTGGGACTGTCTATCTAGTGCACTTTGTTAAATAAAAACACAATCTGGGCCGATCCACGACATTTGGTTGCCTGATGCCATTTGTATGACATGTCAGGCTTTGACAAGTTAGAAAAATTGCTTGAATTTATTCACACTTCTAACCTTTCTTTCTCTACTGGGCTTCCAAACATTTATTTCCAAAATCTACTGGGTTACCAAAGATAATATTGGAAAGGAGAAGAACCGATATGACTAATAAAAGCAAGAGATATACCTTGTGTCATGGCCAACGGAAATAACATAACATAATAACATTTGATAGTCACAAATCAACCTATTATTAATGGAATATCAAAGCATTTAATTAGCTTTTACTACCTTTGTATGAGCCAGAATAACTTTTCTTTGCCCCTGCCCCAATACAGTGTAGGCTCCAAGATTAATTATCTGAAGAATGACCTTTAATTAAACGTCTAGCATTCTGGAGTGCATTGTTCTTTTCAAAGTGACAAATCAATAAAAAAAAAAAAGCACAAGGAGAGCTATATTCGTAGGCATTTGGCAACTGTCACCTACATTTGTTTCCAGGCTCTGACAGAACTAAAAGCATATTTAGCTTCTTTTTGAAGAGCTTTCAACTGATGAACGAGCTTATCTCCTGTAAATGCTAATGAAATACATACAAGCACCCAAAGTAACTCCTCTAGGAGTTTTCATATTGAATATAAAATGCTTGTATTAAGATCCATTTCTGAATAAATTATTCAAAATATATAAAAAACTTTACTAATGTATTGATTTGGAAATTATTTTATTTAGTGTAGAGATACAGAAAGTGAACTATTAGACTAATATAATTTTAGCAAGATGGTACCAATATAACTGAGGTAGCAACTTACAGTGGAGCTTTTGACACACTAGCAGTTTTTTGTTAATGTCAGCACATCAAAAAAAGATAGGGTAATGGAGCTGTGGAGAGTAAGGCAGTATTTCCATCAATAAATAACCTTGTGGAGTGCACCACCCCTGCCCCATCTTTGGACTGTCTTTAGTCAGCAAATAAAAGTCAAGTTGAGCAAAGTTTGCCTGGCAAGTGTCAGAGACTAATCGTTGTCATATTGTTTGTACAAAGACATATAGTGTTAGAGGAAGAAGTACAAAGGGAGGTAGGACTTTATCACAGGAGTACAGTACAACTTTGAGCTTTAAATGCTCTTGCATGTCTCCTTTTCTCTCTGTTTCCCTTCTGGGGAGTTGGAAGCATTTCCATACCAAGGCCTAGCATGTAAAGTGTGAGGCAGAAAGAAAATTAGTGGGCTGTACTGGTGATAAATTTCTGCCGTATGTGTTTTAGTGTTTTAGTTATTCATTTTAATTTAGTTTTTAGGAATCCTAGAGAATTCCGTCTTTACTGATGGAATAACTATTAGGGCCAGAGGTCCCTGAAAGTCATAGAAAGCCTGGGGAGAAAAAAAAATACATTTTGGTGCTGATTTTATTGTACATTTTGATCAAATGAAAAAGAGAACCTAACAAAAATGGCTTTTTCATTTCTGAAATGAAAAATGGTATTTTTACATTCACAAAGGGTATTGGAAAGTTAAGCCTATGACTAGTAAATGTACTTGTTTTATTCCAGAACACAACAAGATATGAAGATTGATGGCATAGTCTCTTAAATGTGCAGAAGTTGGCATGACCAAATGAAAGCTCGGTAAATTAAAAATTGCACTATGGCTATAGATATGGAAGGTGAACAAATCACCTTTCAGGGTCTATGTTAGCAACTTTCTGCACAGTGTATTGAATAGCTCATACACTGATTTCCTCTAAATTGTTAGGGCAAGAGAAGACACCAAATTAATCAAATGTTTTTCAGTTATGTAGACATGGCTGATAAGTTTTCTTGCTGAATAGCAGTGGCTGTACGTATTGCTAACGGCATCTCTACTCCTTCGATTTTATTCAGGACTAACCAGATTCTCATCCACTATGTTTCTAAACAAGAGTACCATCAGAATCAGGCAGTGTTGTTGAGTATAACATGTGTTGGTCCAAATACCCAGTGTTTCAAGCCTAATCATTACAACGTTGGAGATTTTCTCTGGAAAGATAAACAATCAATCAAAAAACTTACTTTTTGATGTCTCAAATGACTCAAATTTCACGGGTTGTATATAGTTTACCAGGTTAGACATTTCTTCTGTGGCCATGGCTTCACTACCAGCAGTGCCCTGGAGCAAGGAATAAAATAATGGTTCAAGTTTAGGAGTTTTATATGCAAGAGAACAGTTTTTCCAAATCTGGGCACTATTTACTTCTGCTAACTAAACATCATGCCTCTTTTGCTACATGAGTATTAATCCTCACTCAGAAATATCCCGAAGAAGCAAGAAACAGAAAGATTTCATCTTTAAAGTAAGATTAGAAATTCAATAGTATGTCCTAGATTGGCAGATCTCAGTAGACACACTTGATACTATCCTCCAATTTGGGGTAAAGAGCAGGAAAAAAAATACTTCATTTTGAAGAATCCAGTTCACATTCTCCACCTTAAAAGACAATTGGGCAACATCCTAACACAAATATTGCTTCCCATTCGGGATTCTGGACTCTGTGTGTGTGTGTGTGTGTGTGTGTGTGTGTGTGTATGCATGTGCGTGCACACACGCACATGCAGATGTGTGATGCTACCCCAGGCAGCCTATGAATTCCTCAGAATTACATTTTTAGATACATAAAATAAAATGCATAGTATTATGAAGAAAACCAATTATATTGGAATATAACTAGGTACCTTGGTTCTAATTGTTAAAGCGTATTCTATGTTACTGAAACCTCTGGCCACCTATCACTACTTGTTGCTGATAAATGAGAAGTTTGTACCATTTTACCTGATGCTATCCCCTTTTTTCCTTTTCTGTTTTCCATCAAAATACAGAGATACAAATTAGTTGAGGCACTTTAAAGATCAAAAGGGTAAGATAACTTGAAGAATTAGTTGTTAGAGGACATTGAGTCTAATGAAAGAACATTACACAGATGGTCTGGCCTTTTTTTCTCCCCCACAAAAGAACAAAACAGAGATGGTAGGAATTTGGAGCATTTAAAAAGTAATCTCAGAGCTATTTCCTTTCCAAAACTCTTATAAAGTTCCAAATTCTAAGTTTTATTTCCCTAACAATTTTTTATCAATTTATTAGTTCTTACTGAAATGGACCTTAAACCTGAGTTATTATTAATATTTCATTCTGGGTCTTTGTGAAATGATCCACATTCTGTAGTCCTTTTGAATAATAAGGGCCCCTTTTACATGTCTTTCTATTAAATCTGCACTTAAATAATGCAACTGATGCTCAAACTTCTTTTAAAAAATAGCCCTGCTATTTTTACTCCAGGGCCTCATATTCTAGTTGGCTTTTCATGTCTTGTGTTTTCCCAGATTCCTCATGATTTTAGAGAATCCTAGAGATGCACGGCATCTTAGAGGCCATCCATTCTATGTTGCTGGCAAATGAATGCAGTCTCTGTGCAACACTGATACCATAGTATATTGTCTCAAATTCACGTCTGATTTCTTTGGGCAACCCTAAGTTTATGCAGGATGAATTTGGATTTAACAACCGGTAGCCATTATTTCCTAATCTGCTTTCCAAGGAACAATATTGGATGATTCTACTAGTTATTGTGAGGCAGTTATACACCTTGAAATCACCATTTGCTTGAGTTGTAGGTTCACAGATTTAGAACTAGGAAGGATCATAGAGGTCATCTACTCTAACGCTCTCATTTTATTTATGAGAACTTGGGATTTTGAGAGATTAAGTGAATTGATCAATGTCACACAGCTAATAAGTGTCAGAGGAGGAATTCAAACTCAGTTCTTTCTGATTCCAAGGACAGCACTCAATTCATTCAACCACACAGCCTTTTATGATATCCATGTATCACTTTCTAACATCAATTTCAAACAAAACTGCAGCGATTTTCAAAAAAGATTATATCATGTGTTACCACTAGATGGCGGAAGATGACTTAGGAATGAAGACATGGGTAACGACCTAGCATCATTTCCAGTTACAGTATAACATGCTCACCTCGAGTCCAAACTAGATCTGCTTACCTCATCCATTGAAGACTTTTTACAGTCATCATCATCGTCATCATCATCATCACTCTCCATATCTGCTTCTCCTGTAATATATTAATTACAGAACAACAAATTACACCTTAAAAACATTCAAGATTGCATGTACTCTGTAATAGGATTTACTTTGGTTCCCATATGTTGCTTTAATTCATTACAGAGCTACAAGAATGTATCTCTGACTAAAGACACCCTTTCAAAAATGCTTAGTTATGGACAACATTGTCAGCCATTTGCAATGTGACTTTTCTAAATGTTAGGATGAATTTTGTGAACTTTAAAAGCTAATTATAATTATTTTCTATTTTACTAGCAAGACCAGGTTATTAGAAGATGAGTATTAAGAAAATAGATGGTATGGTCCTACAAAAATAGTGCAAGGAATCCTAAAGCTCAGAATAAGCTGAGGCTCAAAGGGAAGCTAAGGAAAATAAGGATTAGTTTCTTTTTTAAAAGTGATATGGGGGGGGATGTATCAAAGAAGGGATAGGACCCTTATTGGTCCTAAATGACAACAGAAAGAAGGCACAGCGGCTCAATCCTTATTTTGTTTCTATTTTTTCTGTAAAACATACCAACCTTTGCCCTGGAAATGATAGAATAAAAATTATTCATGAAGGGTTGAAACCCAAGATAAGTAGGAGATAGTAAGAGAACCCTAAGTGCCATGGTACTCCATGGAGAAGGCAGGGATAGACAACAGTTGTTCTGAAAAATATCTGGGGGTTTTAGTGGGCTGCAAGATCAATATGAGCTGGCAGTGTGATGTGGGAGCCAAAATGGCTAATGTAATCTTGGGCTGCATTAGAAGGCATAGAGTCTACGAATAGGGAAGTAATGAATGGTCCTGCTATGTTCTGCTCTCAGATTTCACCTGCAGTATTTTGTTCAGTTGTGGGCACCACTGTTTAAGAATGACACTGATAAGCTGGAGAGTTTCCACTAGAGGTTAACCAGGATAGTGAAAGGCCAAGGGTTCATGACATAAGAAGACCAGTTGAAGGAACTGAATATACTTAGCCTGGTCTCAGGGGGGAAAAGACTCAGCAGGGTTGTCATGTGGAGAAGTGATTTGATTTGTTAGAGCACAGAATCAGAAACAATAGGAAGAAAGTACAAAGGCAAATTGAGGTTTGATATCAGAAAAATCTTCCTGATAATTGGAGCTGTCCAAAAATAGAATAAGTTGCCTCAAGAGGTGGTGGATACTTGCTTGTTGGAGTATTTCAAGCATAGGCTGCACAACCTTTGTCAGCTATCATAATGAGGATTCCTTTCATGTTTGGGTTTGACTAGTTTGCCTTTGAGGTCTATTCTAACTCTCCAATTTTGTGATTCTCAGATTCATTTTGGCATCTGGGGCAAGCTTAATTGAAATGCAGCACAAATAACATTTTAAGACAAATTCATTTGGGAGATATGAGACAGAGACCCTAGGACACTATCCTGCTGGTTGTCAGATGAGTTGAAGGAACTCATCTGGTATGGGGAAGACTGAGATGATGGAAGAGTTTTGGGAGAAAAGCTACACCAGTTTTAACTAATTTTTGATAAATAAGTGCCAGGCTCAATTGCTGCTAGAAGTCCCCTTTAATTTTAGTGCTTGGGGGCAAAGACCCAGTGTCCCCATCTTAGTTAAAACTATGATGTGTAGAATGTTCCATCCTGTGTAACTTTAGCTACTTGAATACATACTATGTGGATTTAGGGGAGACTAGAGATACATATTTTTATCTTGATTTCCTACCCTAACATGGAAGCAGCCAAAGTGTTATTAGAACTTAAGTAAAGTTATGCAAGCTCCTTGTGGACACAAACTACTTTTGATTTTGTCTTTGTATATCCATCACCTAGCATATGGCCTTAGATACAGTAGGTGTTTAATAACTACTTTTTGATTTGGATTAGATATTCTTAAGGTGGGAAGAGTCAAGCTATCTTTTTCCTATCTTTTTCTATTTTCTTTCTCCTCTCCTTGAAAGGGGCCTCAGAAGTCATTTGTTTCAAAGAAAATTAGACATTAGTTGTCTAATATGACTAGAACTGGGACATGTGGAACACTACAGTTCAGTCATCTTTATAAAGTGCAAACTTAATTCTATCATGACATAGTAAGATTCAGCCTGTTCATTTGGATGGGGCAACTTGTCTTCTAAATAATCTAAAACAAATCAGTAATTTAAAAAAATAATTGATGCAAGAATATTTGGAAATTCTCAATACAATTAGAAAGATAAAAAGGCAGGGCACTGTAACTTAACCAGACTCAATTTTTTAAAATATGCAGCTAATGTATGGTAATTCAAATGTCCTGTTTTCTTTCAGGGAATTTTCAGTTGTACTGAAATAGTGATGACAAGATGATTCTTTAAGAGCTTTTATGGCCCTGGCTCTGGCTTTTAAAGAGTAGTATTGGTCAGGAAATCAGATTTTAGAACAAAAACAGGGAGAATCTAACCCTGCACATATCATTTAATTGTATTACTGCTACCTTTCTGACAGTCAACTGCGTGCCATTGCATAAAATGCCCAACAGATGGGAGCAGAAACCAAATGATGGGAAGGCACACATCGTTACTCTTCTGATTTTCCCTGAATCTATACTGGATTGGCTCTTGCATGAAAACAAATGGTGTCGCTGTCTCCTTTAAGTTTGTAGTTATTACCTTTCACCAAATAAATAATTACCAAATGGTGAGGCAGCATTATATCCATTATAATGGATAGAGGTCTGGTCTCAGAGAAAGGATGATTTGTGTTCAAATCCTGACTAAGACATATGTGCAAGTCACTAATCTCTGCCCCAGGCCACTCTCTAAATTACAGAGAGACTGCCACTCTGCATGGCTGGAGGGGGCTTACACTAGATTGCCCCATATGGGTGAAATCACAGTTGTTATCATATACAGATCTGCATTAAGCATGTACATGCACATGTATGATTAGTATCTGTATATAACATATATGTGTACGATGCATACACTGATACATATACACACAGCATATCTGTATATATCACACATGCACACATATCGGTATATGCCACATGTATATGCACACATGCCTATGTGTCATAGGAATACAGCCATGTATGTTATGTGCACATATCATATAGTGCAACATACATATAATGTGCACATGCATACACCTCCTCATATGATATCTATATATCAAGTATGTGCATACATGCATCTATAATACAATACACACATATGATATCGCTATGTATGTCATATATATCTCAAAGTGTGCTGTATAGCGTGGAAAAGATTTTTATAATTAATCAGGTTATATAGCATATGCCCCAGTACTGATAACAGTCACATACTTGTTTTCCAAATGAAAGTATTACACCTAGGAACAAATGTTTATCTCCCATAAACTCCACAGAGGCAAAGACTGTGACTTATCTAAATTCTTTATCTCTACCCCCTTCAACTGTACCTTCACCCTTTTTGCCAACAGTCAGCTCTGTGGTTGGTGCCATGTTAATGTCTGTTGAATTGTGGAATATAAACATTTAACATTTAAAATTAGTTTAAATCAAGTAGGCATTTAAAATTCTTTTGGAACCCCCAAATTCCCACCCAATTTTTAATATTAACTGACCTGATTAAATTTTAATTAAATTATTAAGAAAAGCCTGTAGAAGGGCTTTATGAAAAGATGATTATTCACACATAATAACCAACAATAATCTTGGGTTCATGTGGTGGAGGGAAGATTTGCTCATCCCATAGGAGCAATAGATGTGAAATAGGAATCATTGTTTTCACCGTTGAAGCTCTGGAAGAAGGCTAAAAAGGAGTCCAAGATTAAAATGAGGGCCACAAGGGAAACTGTATGTTGTAGTGGAAAACCACAGGATTTGGAATCTGAGGATTCAGATATCATGTCTGTGGCCTACTATATATATGCCTATAATTTGAGCGAATCACCTTCACCTCTCTTGTTCTTGGGTTTCTTTAAGTATAAAATGAAAGGTCTGTACTGGGTGCTCTCTAAAGTCTGTCCCTGTAGACCTCTAAATCTTTTGATCTCAATTATTTAAGAACCCCTTGACACTAACCCATATACTCTCACTCCTCCATTCCCCTTCCCACTCATGCCAAAAGTCCTAAGGACAAGAAAAAGATGCCCTGGGTTGTTGAAGGGTAAGGCATCAGAGTCACAACTTATAGGTCCTGCCAAGCTGCAACGTACAAATCTGGCCATGGATTGTCAGTTGTTGTGAAGCTAGCCTACCTAATGCCTCATCCATAGCTGATCTTTTTTTTTTTTTTAAACACAGAAACTCTCAAAGAGTGACTTTCCCAAATCATAGAGTACTTACAGTCTTCTTTGATGGAATGATTACCTTATACAAGGGCAATCACAGAGCTTTGAAGTGCTGGAGTAAATAAAACTGGTTGATGTCTCCCAAAGATAATCAGCTGTCACTGGGAATAAGGTCTGTAGTAAAACCATGGAATCAACCCTATTTCAGGCTTTACAAATTATGTGTGCTTCTAGTTAAGATAAAATCCACCATCTAAATGGCAAATTAGTAAGCACTGTTCTTGTTTTATGGGCCTACCTCCATATTCAAAAGTCCAAAAATTTCCATGGAGTCGGGGGGGGGGGGGGGGGGGAGACTGTTACACAACCAGCTAAGGGCCGGTTTACGAAATCTACTGAATTACTAACAGATTGCTGCTCTTTCTCTGGATTAAGCAATAACATTCACTGCCTGTGAAATTCATTATTTATGTTATGCATTCAGTTATTAAGACCAAGGAAACCTAGTTAATGGTGGGAGAGGCAGATGGCGAAAAATCTTCACCCATGTAAACATGAAGCACTGGTTGTTTTAGCTGTTATCTTTCAGAGTAAGGTTTTCCTAGGAGGAAATCTGTAGCCTGTAAAAACCATTCACTTCCAAATGCTTAAAGAGAGGCCTCACTGAGAACAAACAACAAAAAAATCCCCCATGTTTGAAAATCTTTGGTGAGAGAGGAAGAAATATATAATAAAAATGTTAAAGGAAAGTTGACAACAAATATTCTAACATTTGGTGAGAAGCATTTTATTAATAAGAATGGATAATAAAAACCAAGATGGCCAAACGGGACCTAAAACAGAAAAACTAAAGGAGTGAGTGGACATTTAAAATAAACATCATTTAAATAAATCTCTAGAGTAAGTATGCTAGACACCCATTAAGCCCAACAAAATACCCCTTTTCAGATGCCTACTAATTTTACTTTGATAGCAAAGGCTCATGGACTGACAATCAGTCCAGATGATACACAGCCCAAAGGAACTGGGTCACCATTTTCTCTTCTTTTTCTTTGAGCCAACAAAATTTACTACAAGAGCCAGTAGTTTGGCATAGGGCTCTAAGTTTAAGAATGAATGTTGTAAATCATGGCCTAATAGCCTTGGTAGATAATTCATTTAGCTTCTCTACTTTTTCACTTGGAAAAACTGTAAAATGCAAGTAAGATTCAAGTCACCTTCCAGAGTTAATGATCATATTTTGGGTCTGACATTCTAATCACTATTTAGATAATTGCTGCTCTAAAGGAGCCTGAAATTCAGCAATAAAATTAAAGATCAATTGCTTTTTTTTTTTGAAATGTTTAAAAGTGAGTGTTAAGGTTCATTGTATGCCCAAGTTAAAGGAGCATGTGGAAGGTTCAGGGATCTTCATGTATGTATATGTATCCACATATATGTAAGGGGCAACAATTCCTTGTCCCTTACATAGAGGCAGACATTGCTCCCCACTAATGAGTAGAGAGTCCCATACATACAAACACATAAAAACATGTGTATGCAGGCATGAACAGGAATTATTGCTAATGATTTGAAATCAGAAAACTATTTTTGAGATGTATGTGATTATAAGTATCAAATATTTGGTTTCCCTTTATTAGGTACTATGGTGAAAAAGAACACTTGGCTGGGAGTCCTTGTTAGTATTAGTCTTTGTTCTGCAACTAAATGGGTGCATGCCTTATGCAAGGAGATAGAATTTAAGCTTCCTTGAGCACAAGGACTTTTTAATTTTTGTATTTTTTTTCCTTAGTGCCTGGCACATAATAGGCACTGAATAAATAAGTGCTGATTGACAGATGAAGTTACTTAAACTCCCTGGGTCTCTGTTTGTTCACCTACAAGAAAATGAGTTCTATACCAGTCGATTCCCTTAAGTGCCTTCTAGCTGTAATATTCCATGACTCAGTGATTTACCTGCTCCAGGAGATGATGGTTCAAACACACTGGATGAGTCACTATAAGTATTGGATGCCTGCTCTGATAGCTTCTTTTTGGCACTTCCTTCTGAAGACTTGTGTGATTTCTTTTTGTTTTTTACCAAAATTTTATACATTAAGTCCATAGGGCTTGGAAGAGGAACTCCAGATTCAAGCTAATATTAAAAAAAAAAAAGGAAGAGAGCACATTAATACACTCACACATACACACAATCACCTTAGCATGCCCCCTTTACCAAACTGCCAAGCAACATCTCAGGATTTAATAGTAGTAAGTAAAAAAGATGAAAAAAAAACCAATTGGATGGCTCTGTGCATCCCCAAAGTACTGCCAATTGCCAGCTGTCATCTTTATATGAAAGGAAGCCTACTTTTATTGTGGTCTTACCATTACTTTATCAAATTTGGTGAAGGAAGCCAGAGCAAACTTGAATGGATGATCAATCATTAGAATGAAACTGTTATCATCTAGAACCCACCAGGAAAGGAAGGATGTTATCTCATTTTGAAAGTTAACATCTCACATGCTTAGCATAGTTCCTCATACAGTGTAAGGCTAGGATATCAAAAAAGGACTAGACCAATGATGTCACTATTATAAGGAACTCTCAGGTAAAGAAACTACTAGCACAAGTAGGCACCTTTGCAACTTATTTTACAGAGTTACCTAAAACACCAAGAGGTTAAGACTTGTGAAGTCACAGAAACCAGAAAGTTTCAGAGATAGGACTTGAAAGTAGGCTTTGAGGCTGGCTCCCCAGTCTTTATGACATGCTGCCTCTTATATAGTAAATAACTGACAAATTTTCATTCATTCATTCATTCATTCATTCATTCATTCATTCATTCATTCATCCTAAAGAGAGATAAAAATTTAGCTCGATAAAATCGATTTGGAATGAGCTATTAGCCACCAGTGGCAAGAATCATCTGTGCAAGTTATTCAGAAGATAATGCTATTTAAACAAATGTCATTCCTTCATATTCCATTGCTAGGGGACAGTGGGCTGACATAGTTATTCTTAAGATAGTCATATACAAGAAGAAGATGTGGGGTAATGAAACTTAGGACATCTTTCAGCAGCTTTGCTTTTTATGGTTGGGGGGAGTAATTTTTACTCTTCCTCTTAAAAATTTGCTGATGCTACTATAGTATTGTGCAACTCAGCACATTGCCATAGTAAGCAGGGGTATGATGATGATGGAGAAGTGAGGAGGAGACAACACATGGATAGGGACTCTACCATCTGCACCCTTTGGTGCAAGTATACACTTCTCAAGAAGATCTGGTTATTTTCATTTGAAGTGAGTCTTCTTTCAGCTGTTATGCTGGCTGCTTCAGTGTGCTAAGCAATTTTTCAGGAAAGCCAAAGACAAGTCTAGCTGTAAAGGAGAACATGGGGGAATAGAAAAGGAAAGCTCTTCTTTGCTATCTTCCCAGGAGGGTTACAGAAGGAAGAATCAAAATAACAAAACGTACATTTCTCAGGTCCCCTTCTTCCCTCTCCCAAGCAAAAATAGGAGGTTTCTATATCTCAAAGGAGAAATATCAAAATGACTTACTGGGTATTTTTCTAATGGCTCCATAAGCAGTGCATCTCCAAATATTAGTCTGCAATATTCTGCCATCTTGGCTTGCTGTTTAGGACTAAAATAGAGAGAGAGAGAGAGAGAGAGAGAGAGAGAGAGAGAGAGAGAGAGAGAGAGAGAGAGAGAGAGAGAGAGAGAGAGAAAGAAACAAGACATGATGTTTATTTTAGTTGCTGTCTGGATATGAAGAAATCTCATATCTTTTACCATATGAAGAAGACATTTCCTCATCCATTCTAGGTCATTTTATTCATCTAAATTTGTTTTGCTATTATTATATTGATTTGCTGATGTCTCACAGAATGCAAATGATACATAAAGGTATAAATGGTCCCTTGATACCACCAAAGGACTGTACTTACACAGTAATGGAATACACAGCTGCTTCTGTAAAGAGATTTAAAAACTAAGGGAAAGATTCTCTTTCCTCATATAAATCTTCTTTATCCAGTAGAACATAAACTCCTTAAGGGCAGAAAGGAGATTTCCATTTTGCCTTTGTTTCCCAAACACTTAGAACAATACCTTGTCTAGCAGGCAATTAATACATATTTATTCTATTGGATTTGATTGGGTTTCTCTGCTAGGCCTGTCTCACTTTCCAACTACAGTGATGATGGCATTTTTTTTTTCCCCTATCACATAGTGGTAGTTTATATTTTCCCCCAATTACATGCAAAGATAGTATTCAACATTCCTTCTTATAAGATTTTGAGTTGCAAATTTTTCTCCCTCCCTCCTTCCCCAAGACAGCAACCAATATGATACAGGTTATACATGTACAGTCACATTAAACATACTTCCATACTAGTCATGTCGTAAAAGAAGAATCAGAATAAAAGGGAAAAACATGAGAAAGAAAAAACAAAAAACAAGTGAAAACAACATGCTTCGATCTGCCTTCAGACTCCATAGCTCTTTCTCTGGATGTAGTTAGCATTTTCCATCACTAGTCTTTTGGAATTGTCTTAGATCATTGTATTGCTCAGAAGAGCTAAGTCAGTCATAGTTGATCATCACACAATGTGGCTGTCACTGTGTACAATGTTCTCCTTGTTCTGCTCACTTCAGTCAGCATCCCTTCATGTACGTCTTTCCAGGTTTTTCTGAAATCTGCCTGCTCATCATTTCTTACAGAACAATAGCATTGCATTACATTCTACCACAACTTGTTCAGCCATTATCCAACTGATGGGCATCCCCTCAATTTCCAATTCTTTGCCACTACAAAAAGAGCTGCTTTGTACATGTGGGTCCTTTTCCCTTTTTCAAACAATCTCTTTGGTATACAGACCTAGTAGTGGTATTGCTGGATCAAAGGGTATATGTACAGTTTTATAGCCCTCTGAAGATAGTTCCAAATTGCTTTCCAGAATGGCTGGATCAGTTCACAACTGCACCAACAATGCATTAGTGTTCCAATTTTTCCACATCATTTATCATTTTAATTTTCTGTCATATTAGCCAATCTGATAGTTGTGAGGTGGTACCTCAAAGTTGTTTTAATTTGCATTTCTCGAATCAATAGTGATTTAGAGCATTTTTTTTGCATATGACTATAGATAGCTTTAATTTATTCATCTGAAAATTGTCTGTTCAAATCCTTTGACCATTTATCCATTGGGGAATGACCTGTATTCTTGTAAATTTGACTCAGTTCTCTATATATTTGAGAAACAAGGCCTTTATCAGAAACGCTTGCTGTAAAAATTGTTTCCCATCTTTCTGCTTTCCTTCTAGTCTTGGTTGCACTGGTTTTGTTTGTGCAAAAACTTTTTAATTTAATTTAATCAGAAGTATTTATTTTGCATTTCATAATGTTCTCAATCTCATTTGGTCATAAATTCTTTCCTTCTCCATAGATCTGACAGGTAAGTGATGGCATTCTTTGATGCACTGGTCATGAGTGGCTAGTACATTAAGTTATCAGTAGTCTCTACCTTCTTGGTACGTCTTAGTTATCAGATACATTTAAACTTGAAAGTTATGGAAAAACAAGCATAGGATTGTAGAATCATAAGATTTAGAGCTTGAAGGAACTTTAGGAAACTGATGCAGATAGAGATTAAGCAACTTGTCCAGGGTTCCATAGTGTCATGCAGAAATTAAACCTAGGTCTTCCTGACACTAAGTTCAGCCCTAGCCATTATGCCATGCTAGGTGGTATAGTAGAGTACTAGACCTAGAGTCAGGAAGATCTGAGTCAAATCCAGACATACATTAGGTGTGTGACCCTGGGCATGTCACAGCCTGACTGCCTCAGTTTCTTTAACTGTAAAATGGGGATAATAATAGCACCTACTTTGCAGGGTCATTTTGAAGATCAAAGGAGACAGTATTTGTAAAGTACTTGTACACACTGTCTGGCACAAAGTAGGTGCTTAATGAATACTAGTTCTTTTCCCTTCCCTTTCCCCATGCTCCTTCAGAGTAGGCACATTTTAAAGGAAGAAATGACCAAGGGCTAGGTCAAGAATAGATAAACATGAAAGTAGAAGGGAATGGCTAGGTGTAAGATTTGGGCAAAGTATGAGGGTACTGGGTACTGTGGGGTACTAGAGAGAAGGATACTCAAAGCTGAGTTAGAAGGACTCTAAAGACAAAATTTACCTATTTATAAAATCAAGCCAGAGACTGACTAAGGTGAGCAATAGTAATACAGTCTGGTAGGATGTGTCACTGTGCAGGTGAATCATAGTTCTAGTTATACCTTGACCTCACTGTCCTGCCTTGGGCAAACTTTTGAACCTCTCTCTCTGTCTACAGTAAAGAGGAGTAACAAAATTGGCACATTGTCACCTAACAAAAGTACTATAATGATCAAATAAGACACTAGATATGACAATATTTGCAAAAATTAAAAGAGCTAAACAAATGTAACAATAATAATTATTTTTATAAATGTATTTAATAGATCAAATACGAGATGATTCTGAGAAGATGGCAGAGTAGGTCAGAAATTTCCATGCTCTCGAGATTTTCCCCCACAAAAGAGATAAAATAGCACCTTAAGGCAAACAAAGTGTGGGCAAAAATAAATAACAATAGGGGCACAACAGAGGTCTTCCTGGGACAATTCAAGAAGAAAAATCCCAGGACTAAGTTTGGTCCAAGTGAAGAGTAAATACCTCTAGGCTAGGGTCCTCCTTAAAGCCACTTAAACAACAGTCAACAACCCTGGGGTTAGTTGGTTTGGGAGACTGCAGACTTAGCTACAGGAACTTTTACCCTGGGATAGTGAGGGGAGTTGGGTGTCTGAGCCTGGCAAGATAAAGGGAACCTCTGATGACAAGGAATGCTAGGCCTAGCTGTGCCGTACAGAGGGGGGGGGAACCAGCACAAGCCCAGGGAGAGCAGAAGCAGTGGGGCAGAATGTCCCTGGCTGTGGGCATTTACTGGAGGCTGCAGGTTTGGTTTTGGTTCCAGGCTACAGGAGAGAACTGAAGATCTGGAGCAAGAGGCACCATGCCTTGCAGGCAAAGGAGAAAGAATCCAACCATAGAAAGTGAGTATGGGAATGGAGAAAACTGGGCTTCATCTTCAGAAGAGGATATGAAGCAAAGAAACCCTCTTCTACCCCCAAAGAGTAATGTCAAATGGACATCTGCCCAAAAATAGTTCATAGAAGAACTTAAAAAAGACTTTAAAAATCAAATGAGAGACATGGAGGAAAAACTAAAAAAAAAAAAAGGAGAATAATCCAAGAAAAACAAAAAGATTGTGAAAAGAAAGTCAACCAATTAGAAAAGGAGATCCAGAATCTTAAGGAAAGAAATGTCACCTTGAAAATTAGAACTGGGCAAGGTAAAGCCAGTGAAGTTATAAGAGATCAAGAAATGATTGAACAAAATATAAAGAATGAAAAAATAGAAGAGAAAGTAAAACATAAGAAAAGCAACTGATCTGGAGAACAGATCAAGAAGAGAAAACATATGATTAATTGGACTACCTGAAAGCTATGATAAAAAAAATATTGGTACAATAATATAAGAAATAATTAAAGAAAATTGTCCTAAAGCATTAGAACAAGGGGGAAAAGTAGAAATATATTAAAAAAATCCATTGATCACCACTTAAAAGAGATCCTATGAGGAAAACTCATAGGAATATCATAGTCAAAATCCGAAACACCCAGCTCAAGGATAAAATATTAAAAGCAACAGGAAAAAATAATTTAATATGATAGTGCCACAATTAGAATCACATAAGAGTAGCAGTGGAGACACTAAAGAACCACAAGTCTTGGAACACTACATATCAAGGAGCAAAAGAACTGGGGCTCTGGCTGAAAATATCATACCAGCAAAATTAAACACACTCTTGAATGAAAAAAAATGGACATTCGATCAACTGTTAGACTTTCAAGACTTTGTTAAAAAAAAAATCTGAGCTCAATAGAAGATTTGAAATATAAGAGCCAAGAGAATCATAAGGTACATACCAAAGACTGATCAAAAGGGATTCAATAAGGACAGATCATTTACTGTTTACATATGTAAAGTGTAAAATGTATGTCTAAAATTGATATTAGTAATTGGGTAGTTTGTAAGAAAGATTGGGGTAGACCTGAGCATGATATCACTTTAAAAAGCAAAATCATTTAGGAACAGCTAAAAATAGTAATTATTTTATACAAATGAGGTGCAAGAGGAAGAATCTATACAGAGGAATTAGATGGGGAAAGAGGGCTGGTAGTTCTGATAACTTACTTTCATTGGGAATGGGTTTAAGAGGGAACAATACATATATATCTAGAAGATATAAAAATCTTCTAAGTTCAGAAGAAATAAAACAGTAAGGTTATATGGAGGGGGCAGAGAACAAGGGAGGGATCTTTAGAGGGGAGGTTGAGGGAATACGTTGTAGGGGGCTATAGAACAGTGTTTAGTTTATGGGAATGGGAGGATAGGGGAGGAATCCTTGGAGGGAGGTAGGTTAAGTAACTGGAAGGGAAGGTAGTGGGTAGAAGTAAAACAGAGTAGTCAAAAGGAATAGGAAACAAGAGATATACACAACCATAAAAACAAAGATCAGAAGCAGAATTTGTTAGGGAAAGTACATGTCTATATATGTCTATATGTGTGTGTGTGTGTGTGTGTGTGTGTGTATGTTTATGTATATATCTATGTTTATCCAGAAATATACCCACACTTAATTGTAGCCTTTGGGAGCAGGGGAAGGAACAGTGAAGAAAAGAACAAAGTAAAAAGTTCGCAGCAGAGAACAAAAGAAAACTTACATGGAAGCAAAGAAAAGATGGACAGCTCTCAACACAACACACAACATGTAGTATTTATCATACGGGCTTTCTTGAAATGAAAATTGATTGTTATATATTTTGAATCTTTTCTTATGTCCTGCTATGCATGATATGCTTTGTTTTCTTACTTTGTATTTAAATTCCAATATTTAAGTTAATGATTTTTTTTTCTTTTCTCTATTCTGTATGTGTATTCTAGTGTTTGAGTCTAAAATAAATTTTTAAAAAATATATTTCATAACTCAATAATATTTCACATGTGCAAGAGTCCAATATTTGAATATAATCTGCAGGAGAAAAACAAACAAACCTGTGATCTTATCATTTCTGTTTTCTTTAAATTTTCTTTCAAAATTATAAAATGTTGAACACATATGACACAGTAATATTCAAATGTCTTTTGTTGCAGGTTCTCTGATTTGGAAGATTCTAATTTCATTTGTCCATTACTTTACCCAAACATTTTTCTAGTAAGCATTTGTTCTTCCTGTAACATGTGCACAGGTTGGCTTGTATATAGAATAAGAGTCTACTATGTAGTGATTTTAAATACTTCAATTTGAATCTACTGCCAAATTGTACCAGTACTAATTAATGTCAAAACTTAGAAAGCAGTTAGTCACTCAACCATGAGATTTGAATTTAAAGAAGAGGAAATATCAGATTGGCTAATATGACAGAAAAGGAAAATGATAAATTTTGGAGAAGATGTGGGAAAATTGGGACATTAATACATTGTTGGTGGAGTTGTGAACTGATTCAACCATTCTGGAGACCAATTTGGAACTATCTTCAGAGGGCTATAAAACTGTACATATACCCTTTGATCCAGCAATACCACTACTAGGTCTGTATACCAAAGAGATCATTTAAAAAAGGGAAAAGGACCCACATGTACAAAGCAGCTCTTTTTGTAGTGGCAAAGAATTGGAAATTGAGGGGATGCCCATCAATTAGAAAATGGCTGAACAAGTTGTGGTAGAATGTAATGCAATGCTATTGTTCTGTAAGAAATGATGAGCAGGCAGATTTCAGAAAAACCTGGAAAGACGTACATGAAGGGATGCTGACTGAAGTGAGCAGAACAAGGAGAACATTGTACACAGTGACAGCCACATTGTGTGATGATCAACTATGACTGACTTAGCTCTTCTGAGCAATACAACGATCTAAGACAATTCCAAAAGACTAGTGATGGAAAATGCTAACTACATCCAGAGAAAGAGCTATGGAGTCTGAATGCAGATCAAAGAATGCTATTTTCACTTTTTTGGGGTGTTTTTTCTTTCTCATGATTTCCCCCTTTTGTTCTGATTCTTCTTTTACAACATGACTAATATGGAAATATGTTTAATGTGATTGTACATGTATAACCTATATCAGATTGTTTGCTGTCCTGTGGAGGGGTGACAGGAAGAAGGGAGGGAGAAAAATTTGGAACTCAAAATTTTACAAAAATGGACGTTGAAAACTATCTTTACATGTAATTGGAAAAAATGTTGTTATTGAGAAGGGGCAAGTATTCATCTTTTTGGCACTTGGATATTTAAACTCAGAAAATACTGAATCTCAGTGCTGGGAGGAATATCAAAATTCATTCTAACCAAACTTATATGTGAAGAAGGATTCTTTCCACAACATACCAGAGAAGCAGCCATCCAGCTTCTGCCATATTGTTAGGAAGATTTCCCTCATATCAAAGCCTAAATATGCCTCTCTGAAAATTCCAACCCATGTTTTTAGTTCTGTCCTCTGGAGCCAAGCAAAATAAATGTGATTCCACTTTAGGAAATCTTTAGCCATGCGTCAGTTCACTCCCTCCTCTCTGGAAGTTTCCTCTCCAAGCTGGCCAACCACCTTGCTGCCAAGAACATACCCTTTCTCCCCCATCCTCTTCTTTAGTTCCAGAACCAGGAACTATGAACAAATCAAGTCAGCTGTTGTTCCTATATGGATTATATTTATTTATGTCTCTATGGTTGCATTTACCATCAGGATCAAAGTGCCTTTCCTGGGTCATCATTCACCTATATATCTAAGATTCCTCCATTAGAATGTAAGGTCAAAATGGACACATTACTTAGATATAAAGAGAGATATTACAAGAAAATCTGAAGAACATGGAACACATTACTTATCAGACTTATGGATAAGCAAACAATTTATGAATAAACAAGAGATAGCAGAGTGAGGTGTAAAATGGATGATTTGACTACATTAAATTAAAAAGGGTTTATACAAATAAAACAAATGTAGACAAGATCAGAAGGAAAGCAGAAAATTGGTGGAAACTTTTCATGGACAGTTTCTGAGATACAGGTCTCATATCTCACATATAAAAAGAACTTTGTAAAATCTATAAGAATATTAGTCATTACCTAATTTATAAATGGTTAAAGCATATGAACAGGTAGTTTTCAGATGAAGAAATCAAAAGAATTTATAGTCAGATGAAAAATGCTCAAAATCATTATTGAATAGAAAAATTCAAATTAAAACAACCTTGAGATAACATTTTATACCTATCAGATTAGCTAAAATGTTTGAAGGGGAAAGCAACAAATATTGGAGAGGATGTGGAAAAATTGGGACACTAATTCACCGTTGGTGGAATTGTAAATAGATTCAACCATTTTGGAGAGCAATCTGGAATTATGCCCAAAGAGTTATTAAACTACCTATACCTTTTGACCTGGCAATACCACTACTAGGTCTCTTTCTAAAGATAATTAGGGAAAAAGGAAAAGAACTTATATGTTCTAAAATGTTTATAACAGTCCTCCTTGTGGTGGCAAAGAACTGGAAATAATGGGGATGCCCATCAATTGCGGAATGGCTAGACAAATTGTGGTATATAATTGTGATGGAATACTACTGTGCTATAATAAATGATGAACTTGTTGATTTTAGAAAAAAAAAACATGGATAGACATACAAAATAATGAAGAGTGAAAAGAGCAATAGTAGGGACTTGTAGTATGAAGATCAAACATAGCTCATGGTATTTAAAAACAGACAAAAATCACTATTTTCTTGCAACTCCAGAGGGTACCTCAAAGGTTAAATCCCAATTTATTCTTCACAAGATTCTCACAAATTTTTGTTTGTAATGACTTCACACCTTTACATCATACCTTAGCTACCCTGCATAAGATTCTACTCTGTTATTTTTAAAGTCCTCAGAATATGCATTTATATTTTTCTCATAAATGTTAAGAGGAAGACAATCACAGAATCTTATGCACAGAAGAGACCTCAGTTACCATCTATTCCAGCTGATACAGCAAGAAGAACCCCCTCTATAAAATACTTGACAAACATTTATCAAGCCTGTACTTAACTTTCGGTGGAAAGGAAAGTCAGGACTTTTCAAGGCAACCTATTCCACTTTAGGATAGCACCAATTTCCTTACACTGAGCCAAAATCTGCTTCACTACAACTTCCATGTAGTACTTCTGGGTCTGACCTCTCTAGATGGAATAAGACAAATTCTACTTCTATAACACAACCTGACAAATATTTGAAGACAGTTCTCATTTTCCCCCTAAGTCTTCTATTTTCTTAGCTAAACAATACCCAGGTCTTTCAGCTAATCCTAGTGTGATCTTGAGGGTCTTACCATCCTAATTATAATTCTATAGATATTCTCCATGCTATCAATGTCCTTTCTAGGCTGGGGTGGGCTCCCACAGATGTGAGACTTACTCCTGATGTTTTCTGGTCAGGATGGAAGCTGAAGAGATTATTACCTTACCTACTGTCCCATACACTAATGGAGCCTTTGAATGGATTTGCTTTTTTGGCTGTCATGTGAAATGGTTTATTTGTATGGAGCACGTATTTTGCTATCATACCCATATCTTTTCTATGCAACCTTTCGCTCAGCAATACCCTTCCCCATCCTGATCTGGTACAAAATGCTTTAATTCTAAAGTAGGAATGAATTCTATTAAATTTCATCTCATCATTCTCATCCATGGAGGTCTTCTTTGTAACTACCTTGCAAGTACAAGGGTCTTTATGAGGTTCAAACTCACACCCAGGGACTGTGAGTGAACCTTTCGGCCAGGTGCCCTGAAGTTTAAGCCCACTTTCTGCCAGACTATCTGTATATAGTTGTGGGAAAGTGAGTCATAGACCTCTGGGGAAAATGTCTTGATACCAGTTTCTCTTACTTAACACCCTTCATAAATACCCTTTCTAACTAGTCTGGCTGCTTAATTGATATCAACTGATAATCACTGGAGGAACACACTGGTGGAGGTTTATAAGCTATTACACTATAAAGACACCCCCAAACAATCTAGGTTCCATAGAGGAGGGGAAATATAGTAGGTATTTTAAGTAGGATTTGGCAAAGTTGCTCCAAAGTCTATGCTATATACTGCTAAAATGGAATTGAAATGACATTATGACTGACTGGAGTTGCAGATGAGGGGTGGTAGTGTGAAGTGAGAGGTCACCTATGCCTGAGTCAGTACTAGAGGAGTAGAATACCATCCAGAGAGAAAGGTAAATTCAGGAGTGGAAGAGATTTTGCAGGGAAGAGGAGGAGTTTATTTTGGAAATATTGAATTTCGGGGGCAGCTAGGTGGCCTTGGAGTCAGGAGGACCTGGCTTGAAATCTGGCCTCAGATTCATAACACTCACTAGTTGTGTGACCCTGGACAAGTCTCTTAACCCCATTACCTCATTAAAAAAAATAAAAGAAAAAAGAAAGAAATACTGAATCAGAAGTATCAGCAGAATATCTCTCTAAAGATATATAGCAAGAGGTAGGAAATGCATGACTGGAGCTGTAGAGGGAACTTGAGGACAGAGTTCCAGATTTAAGAGTAATCTGCATGCAGGTGACCTTTGAAACCATGGTGTAAAAGAGATTGTCAAGACATAGAGTATGAAGAAAGATGAAGATGGGACCAATCAAAAATCTTGGTGAGTACCCACATTTAAGTGGCAGAATAGGGCTGTGTGGATTTAGGCAAGAAGATAGAAAAGGGGAGAGTTAACAGAGATAGAAGAAAGGAACACGGGAGTGTGGCTTAACAGAAATCAAGAGAGGAAAATGTATCAAGAAACAATAGAAAGAAAATATTAGTCATTCATCATGGGCTCTATTTTCTCCTCTACATCCCCCAAATCTTTGATATCACCCTTCATTCTCTTCACATTTATTCAGTCTTACATGAAGATGTAGCCCTTCTTGCCAAAGCTACTATCTCTCTGACTCTCTCTGATCCCATCCCCTACTGTCTGGCTTGGCTGATTGCCTCCTTTGTCTGATCTGCAGTCTCTCTTATTTATTAGTTCCTTCTACACTACCTAGAAATGCTGAGGTTTAGGGGTTTAGGGGTTCTGGGACCTCAAAACAGTGACACAGGTCCTGCCTGAATGAATTTGACCCAAGCCTTCTTTCAGTCAAAGACAAGGTTTAGAGATCCACCGTACTGGTCAGATTCTTAAGGAATCTGAACATTTGTGAAGTTGACAAGCAGGCTAGATTGAATCTGAGCAATGGGCCAGATTAAATCTCAGCACCTTCATGGAGACAAGACAGGTCTTATATACAGAAAGATTGTGGGAGGGATCTAGGAGTGGTCAAGCAGTTTGGGGTAACTGGAGGGGGGTGCCTAG
This sequence comes from Phascolarctos cinereus, assembly GCF_003287225.1. NCBI lineage: Eukaryota > Metazoa > Chordata > Mammalia > Diprotodontia > Phascolarctidae > Phascolarctos > Phascolarctos cinereus. The sequence continues at coordinate 171,121,161 of NW_027555625.1, forward strand.
AGAGGATCTTGATAATCCTGTAGGTTGGGGTGACTAGAGGTCAAACAACTGGACCCAGAGAATGGGGTCTAGATAGGATCAAGGTTGGGAAGTTGGAGACAATCCAGAGGTAATAGGCAATGAAGGGCTGGGCTAGGTTAAGGGTAACAGAAAATTGGGTATAGGCCATAAAGAAAGGCCAGTTGAGGGGATTATAGCCTCAGGCGAATGCCAGAGACTTATTTGATTAAGCGGGAAAATTCAAGGAGAATTCAAGGAGGGGTGTGTGGTTTCCAGAGCCTGTACCCCCTCATTTCCCCCTCAAACAAATGGGACCCAAATTCTTTTGCAGGAAGGGGCAAAGGTCTCGACTTAGGCCTGTACTCCCATCAGAAACATGTGCAAATCTCCCCCCCCCAACTCCATCCTTAAAAACAAATAATTTTTTAAAAAATTGTATCCTAATATTCCCTCAAGCTATCCTCACAGCCAAACTCCCAGGAAAAGCTGTGTAGGGATCTGGATCCTAACCTCATCACTCTCTCTCAACTAAATCAACTCTCTAAAATATTACCAATGATAAATCCAATGTTATTTTTTTCAGTCTTCATTCCTCTTGATATCTTTGCAGCATCTGCCAGTGTTCAATACCCTGTACTCTTTCATAGTCTCTCTTTTCTTGGCCTTCATTTCTTTCTCTTGTCTGGCCACTCTTTGCTAGTCTGCTTTTCAGAAGCATCATTTTGGGTCAGGAAGATCTGTGTTCAAATCCTGGGTCAAACACTTACTGCATGAACCAAAAAGGTCACTTGAACTCTTTCAGCTTCAGTTTCCACATAAGATTGCTATGAGGATCAAATGATATAACTTATGTAAACATTTTTGCAAAACAATAAAGCTCTATATAAATGCTAGCTAACTTTCAGATAAATGAAAGTACAAACCAGAGGCAGGAGCCCAAGGCCATGCTTAAAATGCACTTCAGAATTCAAGTAGTTCTTGTCACCTCAGGCACAAATGGTCATTTGCTGGAGAACTGATTCAGAAAAGTGAGGCAGGCTGAATAGTAGAAGTGGAGTGGGGGTCGGGGAGGGAGGGGAAAGAGGACTCCAAATGAGGATTACAACTGCTGGAATAAAAGCTATTAAAATTGCAATGAGAAAGCTAAAAACCCTGAAGCATTAAGAGGATAAACACTCAGCTACCTTGGAGATGAAACCTAGGGGAAGGAGGGAATTTGCAAATGCAGTACATTTTGAGCTTTGGACAATGGAAGAATACACATTAAAACACTTTGAATCTGGAACTTCTAGTAAACTGACTATGGGCTAACTGAGAAACACTCTATTTCTACAGAAATCCTTTTCCTCAGAAGCTGTTGGGATAAGGTTTTCATAGAATTTCCAGGCATGAGGCAGCTTAGCATTCAGCTAGTCCCACTAACAGGCCCGATAAGGCCTACTTCTCATGGTCAAATTCTCCTTGTTTCTTCTTACTCCTCAGTCCTGGTCTACTTCCAACATGCTATGTTGCCTAGTTAGCCCAGGAGATTTTTTTTTTAAAGAGATCAATGATCTTTTACCTAGATTATTTCAGTAGACTACTAATTATAGCTAGGTGGTACAGCAGATAGAATGCTGGACTTGGAGTCAGGAAGACCTGAGTTCAAATTTAGTCTCAGATACTCACTGACTGTGACAAGTTACTTAACCTCTATCTACCTCAGTTTCCTAAACTGTAAAATGGGCATAATAATAGCACCTACCACCCAAGGTTGTTCAGAAGATCAGAGGAGACAATAGTGGTAAAGTCCTGAGCACGGCGTCCAGCACATAGTAGACACTTAATAAATCCTTGCTTCCTTCCCTCTTCCTTCCCCCCCTTACCTCTAGGTTAAAATATGAAATCCTCAGCTTGGCATTTTAATCCTTTCAAAATCTATCAGGCTCCTACCTACCTTTCTGGTCTTATTTCATATTATTCTCTTTCATTCATCCCATGTTCTAGTCACACTGGCCTGATAATCATTCCCTGTACGTGGCATTCTGTTTTTCTCCTTCCTGACTTTGCAGAAACAAAAAGGAAAAACTCCATGTTTCTTCTCTTAGCTCAGGTGCCCCCTCTAAGAGGAGACTTTTCCTTGTCCTCCCTCCACCCCCTCCCCAACTTATTAGCATTCTATCCTTGAAATTACTTTGCATATACTTCATATTTACTTATTTACATAAATGTTATATCCCTTCCCATAGCATATATCTACTTTAATGGTGAAAATGATTTCATTATTGTCTCTTTATTCATAGCACAAGCACCATGTCTTATACTTATTAAGTACTTTTTTAACCTTTGTAAAATGAATTGGTATATAGTTATATGATTTCAAACTGAAAACTGAAAAATTCAGTCAATGATTAAGATGTTTCCATAAAATTGGAAATATTTTAGTTAGGGCATATAGATTTAGGGTACATAGGATTATAGATTTAGAGGTGAAAGAGACCTCAGAAGTTAGAGAGTAAACCTCTTCATTTTAATAATAAATGATAACTAGCTTTTATACAACTCTTTAATCTTTGCAAAGCACTATGCATATATTAACTAATTTAGTCCTCACAACAACTGTGGGAGATAGGTTCTATTATTATTTCCATTATGCACATGAGGAAACTAAGGCAGACAGAGGTTAGGGGATTTGCCCAGGTTCATACAGACAGTAAATGTCTGAGACGGGATTTGAACTCAGGTTTTCTTGACTATTAAGCCCAGTACTCTGTCCATTGTACTACACAGCTACTATTTGAGGAAACCATGGCCTAAAAGGATAAACTTCCCTAAGTTCTCATATGTAGAAGATAGCAGAGCTAGATTTGAACCCAGATCTTTCTTCTGAAACAAATTCAGTAGTCTTACTCTAACACCATCAAGATTCTGAGTTGTTATTAAGACATTTGGCATTCCTCAGACTGACTTTTGCTTGCTAAAGTTAACATAATTCCTTCCATACTGATCTCTCTAAAAAACCCCAAACAAACAGAGCCATGGTGAATAAAATAGTTCAGTATTTCAGGGGAGAATGAATGCTTATAAAAGTTCTATTTTTTCCTTGACTATAGTCCTTTAAAATAGGAAGCTTTCTCAGTGATTTGGATTTGTGGTGCTAAGCCATCCTGAATCTGGATAATGAAGCAGAACAAGCATTGTTCTCATAGACAGAAGACTTGGATTTAAGTCAGAGCATACTTTTTGTTGTGTGATCTTAAGGAACTCACTTTTTCATCCAAAACCTGTATCTTCATATGTTTGATTTTTTTTCAGTTGTTTTTTCATTCTTGTCTGACTCTTTGTGACAAAGATACTGGAGTAGTTTGCCATTTCACTGTCCAGTTCATTTACAGATGAGGAAACTGAGGCAAACAGGGTTAAGTGACTTGCCCAGGGTCAAACAGCTGGTAAATGTCTGAGGCTAGATTTAAATTCAGGAAGATGAGTCTTCCTGTTTCCAGGCCTGCCACTCTATCCACTGTGCCACATAGCTGCCTGTATATAAGACTGGGCTAAGAATCATTGCCCTATCTCTGTATAGAGTTATGGTAATAAATGAGATGGCTGAATCTGAAATTAAATATGAAGTTTAATGGGATAAATGGAAAGACTTATGCTGAAATTTAAAATTATTATTATTAATAATAATAATAATAATGTAAACTACAGCATTCCAGGCTAGAGTAGGCCTAATTAGAACATGGCTGAACACAAAAGATCCAGGGATATTATTGGACAACAATAGGCACGTTAGTCAACAGTATAAAATAATCCCCAGTAAAGCTAATGGAAATTTGTTGTTATTCAGTTGTTTCAATTGTGTCTGACTCTTTGTCACACCATTTTTTTTTGTGGGGGGTGGTTTGGTAAAGATACTAGAGTGGTTTGCCATTTCCTTCTTCAGCTCATTTTACAGATGAGGAAACTGAGGCAAACAAGGTTAAGTGACTTGCCCAGGGTCACATAGCTAGTGTCTGAGGTCAGTCTGAATGCAGGAAGATGAATCTTTCTGACTCCAGGCCTGCAGCTCTACCCACTGTACCACTTAGCTACCAATGGGAATTTGGGTTGCAATTTAGAGAGGCATTATGAATATCCCACTCTACCTTGTCCCCATTAGGCCATGTTTACAATGTTCAATTTGGTTCTGGATAGTGAATTTTAGGAAGATGATAAAATTGTATCAGTCAGTCAACAGGCATTTATTAAGGGCCTACTGTGTTCCAAGCACTATGCTAAGCATTGGGGATACAAAGAAAGACAAAAATATACAAACTCACATTCTGGAGAAGACAGTATGCAACCAAGTATATACCTATACAGTTTATATATGAGGTAATCTTAGAGGAAGGCACAAGCAATGGGGGAGACAAAAAAAGGCCTGCTGGCCTTTCAAAGTGGGGACTGAAGCTGAGTCTTGAAGGAAGCAAGGCAGAGATGAGGAGGAAGCACATTCCAGGCCCAGGGAGCAGAGGGGGACCAGTGACAAGACACAGAGCTGAGAGGTAAACTCTTGTGATGGTGTGTGCATGTCCAAGGAGCAGCAAGAAGGGAGCCAGAAGAAGACTGGAAAGAAAGGAAAGGGCCAGATAACTGATGCTTTTAGAAGCCAAACAGGATTTTATATCTGATCCTGGAGGTAATAGGGACTCCCTGCAGAGGAAGATAACCAGCATTGTGCAGAGACTAGAGCTTATGGTATCTAAAGACCAGATGAAGGGGCTGAGGATGTTTAGCCAGAAAAAAGAAAAGACAAGTTAGTATTTATTTGACAACCTGTCATGCAGAAAGGGGATTAGATCTGTTGTTGCTAGGTTTCAGAGGAAAGAACTAGGAGTAATATTTGGACATTGCAGAAATACGTATATAGATGAAAGGAAAAAACCTCAACAATTAGAGTAAGCTGGGGTCCATGGACCCCCAAGGAGTCTGTGAATAGATTTCATGAGGTCTAGAAGCTTAGATGGGAAAAAAAAACCACAAATATTTTTTTTTCATTAAATTCTAAATGAAATTTCCTTCAATCATTAAGAAAAACATTATTCTGACAAGGGGAAAATAGTTTTCACCATGCTGTGGAAGGAGTTCATGACACAAAAACAATTAAGAATGCCTAAATTAGAGTAACCTGAAAAACGGAATTATATTCCTTAAGAGGTGGTGGGTGCCATCTAATGGAAGGCCTGTAAGCAAAAACTAGGTGACCTTTTGTTGGATATATTGTAGAGGAGAGCCTTGCTCAGGAATGGTTGGGATTCAATGGCCTCTTAGGTCCCTTCCAACTCTGAGATTCTGTGACATACATAAAGTACTATATACATGTAAAGTAGTAGTAATCATGGTGAGAATACTAATGAAATGTGGACCTGAAAACTGGTTCTACCATATGACTTGCAGAGCTGAGACTTACAAAGCTATTTCAGTGTCATCACATTTTTTAAATATAATTTCATATTTTATATAATTATAGCGTGCTATCAGAAAAATGTCATATTTGTTTTCTTTAATCACGTAGTGATTCCAGCTGCGATACCGGTTCATAATTATTTAATATGTAATGAGAAATTGCATTGTTCAGATAACAATGACAGTACTTTGACATTATCCTCTTACTTTTCTTGAGAATTCCAGGAATTAATTTTAATCTCTAGGATCAAAACTTGGTCTGATAGTCACAGAAAAGAACTGTAAAAACCTTTGTTGGCAGAAGGTTTACTGATCAGATGAAAGCAAATATTACAATAGTTTTGTCTTGAGTGCATTTAGCTTTCTAAATTCATTGCTTTTGAAGAATGCTACTGATTCCAAAGCTTTAGCACTGGAAGCATAAATAAAACTTTTAAACAGAAGCCCATTTCTCTCAAAGTGATGGTAAAACAAAAAATAATAGCACAGTAAGGATGAATAATAAGTATCATAACCTTCTACTTTATCAAGGTGTCTCTGGTATTATCAGAATATAGAATACACATGACTTATCTAAGCATTAAAAAAACCCCTCCTATTTCTGCAAGCCACAATGATCATGATGAAGGTTATAGGGATCACAGATTTAGAGCTGGAGAGGACTTTAAAAGATAAGTCCAAACCTCTCATTTCATAGATAAGAGAGTTGAGGCATGGAAGAAGGTTAAGTGAGCTGGCCAAGGTTACATAGGTGATTCTATGTAAAGAAAGAGAAATTCATGTATATATAAATATACTAAGCGAATATAGTCAAACCTTGTCAAAATTTGTCTGTCTAGTTCCTTCAAACTTCCTGCTTTATGATAAATTGAATATTAAACCACTAAATCTGAATGATCTTCTCTATGTTCAATCAAACAATGAAAGGAATATATATTTAAATATGAAAATATCTACAAATATTAACCAAACTAAAAGGAAAGGTTCAGAGTGGGTGATGATCTGCTCAAGGTGGAAGAACAGGCCAACCAGGTAGAGTAGTTTGTTACCTGACCTCTCAATCTTTCAAATTTCCAGGCAACAGACTGTGTGCTCCTTCCTCATCCATTTTACACAAAAGTTTGGCCTGGCATTGCAAGCTCTGTCTAATACCGAACCTTGTGTGATCACTGCTTTCTAACAGTATAGGTCACGTTCCTATTTATATAGTGCAATGTCATTTAAATACTTTTTTTTAGGACCCTTCAGATCGGGGTCTCTAGCTGCCTGATGAAAGGCTAGCAGAAAAATACAGTGAGAAAGTAGAAATGGTCACCAGGGCTGCATAAGATTGTAGCCAGAAGTAGGAAGACTGTTGGCAGTTCAAACCACAACCTGTTCCTGCACCCACTCCTCACTCTTACAGAAAATCTAAAGAATCCTGCTTCCTTAGCCATTACTGATAGTTTCTATGACAATGTGGAAGAACTGCCTGGAGGCATCCCTAATAATTCAGCATTGTGGGGTAGATCCCCACCCCATCTCCCTTCTACCTGCTTCCTCTGAAAGCCAGGAATGACTTATCTCCTCAAATACTGAGCATAGAGAAACTAGTACATATCAAGTGTAGCCTTGGTTTATGCAAAACCAACTGGAAATTATTTGGTGAAAATTCTCATGAACGTCACAGCATGGACATAAGTACACAAAAGCAGGGCTGTGACCAGTTTTGCCTTCTTGTGAATCAGACTTTTTAGATGACAAATGTATTCTACTGTGTGCATGTAAGTATGCTCTACTGTATTGAAAAAAGGAGAATACTTAATTAAAATTCCTGATATGACTCTCAGATGTCTAATTTCAATATTTTACTGTTAATAAAAATTAAATGTAAATTTTTCTTTATGAAGATAAAAACATCTCACAGAATCTAAAACAATGCCATTAATAAATGCCAAATAATCTTTTACCTCATAAATTAGTAACAAATACCTTCTGAATAAAAAAAAAAGTGCCCTAGTGAAATTATGTATTACTTACGAATCCACATGGTTTTCAAAAGAAAGGAGGATCGGGTATGGTGATGTCTTAAATGCACACTCAGCAATAGCTTCTATCACCTCCTAAAAAGTGAAAACATATATATTCAACATTCCCACATTTCTAAGATCTGCATTTAATCTTCAGTGCTGCGCATAATAATACCAATCCTCTTCTATACAGGCCTGAAGAAAGGAAATGCTCGTAATGCTATGGAGTAAGAAGGTAAACTGTATCTTCAATTGAGACACAGGTCCCTCAACCTTTTTGTAAGGAACATCTACTTTCCATTTGAGATCAACAGGGGAGGAGAGAGTACCTTGATAGGAAGCCTCTGACCAGCTCTAGGAAGGGACTTCTACAGTAGTGAATGACAAGCCCCTCCTTTGTAGGACATCTGATGAATTCCCAGCATACCTTACACAGGGAGAACTGTGACAGAATTTAGGTAGGAAATCTGTCAGGTAAAGCTGTGAGATTTCCTAGAAGGTTCTAATCTTTCAGTTAGGAAGCCCTCCTCTAAAGAATTACCAGAGAGGTAGCTAGGTGGTGCAGTGGATAGAGCACCATCCCTGGAGTCAGGAGGACCTGAGTTCAAATGTGGCCTCAGACACATAATACTTCCTAACTGTGTGACTCTGGGCAAGTCACTTAACCCCAATTGCCTCACTAAAAAAAAAAAAAAAGAATTACCAGAAACCAAAGCTCTAGTCATTGGGTTAGGGTGGTTGATTAAGGCTAACCTATACTGAGGGGGTACACATCGAGAAAAGGAGTAAATGTGGGAGAACTGTTTTGATTGTTCTGCCATTTCATGTTTCTTTTAAAAATTGTTCCTCAACTCCCCACCTTCCTACCTACCAATACCCAGAAACAATATGGGGCCAGTCTTTGCTATTATAACAGTAGGTAGGAGAAAAACAGCTAGCTCCTCAGCCCCAGATATTATTAAAGCTCTTTAATCAGTGTTTTTTTTTTTAGACGATTTGCAGGAACCTGTGTAATTTCACTGATTATATCTATATGTACAGCTAGCTCAACCTTTAGGCTGTTATCCAAAAAATTAGCCATTAATTTGAAAACAAAACACCACTTTGTATTTTCCCCCCAGTTATTTGAATGGTCTTTTGATTGGTTTGTCCATCATATAGTAGAAATACCTATGTGGGTGTATCTAGATATAGCTATGTTCTCTAGGTCTCACAGTCAGGTTGAATAGACAGCTGTTGATATAGTAGAATAAGAAGAGGCCTGTTGTAAAATACCCAAATTACCACTTATCATTCTATTCTCGTTCTTTCATTCCTATGATTTCAAATGCTCTCCAGGATTGAACACTCTACAGTAGGTACAAGTATTTCATGATTCAAAAATTATACAAATGTAAGGTGCTTACTATTAGTAATAATAATAACAAATATTATTAGTGCTTTCAGGAGTGACCGGTTAATAACAACAATTAACATTTACATAACACTTAAATATTTAAAAAGTATCTCATTTGATCCCCACAACAATCCTGTGCGATAGGAGCTATTATTACCCCGGTTTTACAGAGGAGGAAACGGAGGCTGGATGGAAGGGGGGGAGTGGGGAAGTGATTTGCCCAGGGTCAGGTAGTAAGTGTACAAGTCAAGATTTGAAATTAGGTCTTTCAAATTCAACATGATCCACTGTCACCTAGCACCCATTAAAATGCAAATATACTTGTAAAGTTTTAAGTTATAAAACACTAGTTATAAAACATCTTTGTTCACAGTCAATGTTGGACAATCCATGCTATAGGCAAAAAAGGGAAAGGTACCAGAAGAGAGGAAAGGACACCTTCAGTTACTTCACAACTCTGTCTAGAGCTGGGCCTTGGTCACAGATAAACATCAAGCTTCAGATAACTTCCATTTCAGTTGGAATAATCTTGAAGCTCAGGATTTTCTTTTTTCCCACTGGAAGCTTTTCCCTCCCATCTCTATTTGCTTTATAATCTCCACCAAAATTATACTCACAGCCAAAAATGACATCTCACTCCAGAAGTGTTTTATAAGTGTTTGACAAATCCATCCTTAAATATGGAACTATAACTTTCTCTGCCTAAAGCTATGACTTTCATTAATATTCTCCATAATTAGAACAATCATGTACTATTTAAAAAGCAGCTATATTTTCTCAATTTATTTTCTATAAACTAAAATTACTGGCACAAACATATTAGCAGCTTTCTGCATGTTATGGGGAAATTATTTCAGGCCAAAATGATTGTATTAGAGACTTCTGTAGCTGGAATTAATAATCTTAAACACATATGGTGCAGTTTCTAAAATCTAACTGGGGGAAAAACTGCCCTTTAAATTTTTCATCCTTGACTGACTATAGCAGAGCATATTTAAATATCCATTTCGTACATTTGTGTTCCTGTTGGTGTGAAATAATATTTTGAATTGTTAATATTTCTCTGGAGGAAAGAGGTCGTATTTTCAGATATGCTCAATTTAACAACCTGATTAAATCTGATGCATTTTCAGGATACTTAAAAAAATCATTTCATCTAGTTTTCCATATTGAGCAATTTCTACCTATAGGAAAGCACACGGACCACATGGGATAGGATAGAAAGTTCTATAAAGAAAAAGGCCAAAGAAGATTTAAATAGAAAGAAAAGAAAATAGCTAGAAATGGACATTGAGGACTAGAAGTATTCCAGAATAATCGAATGAAGACTTTTGGCTGCCAGTCTATCATACTAGCTTTGTTTGCTCTGTTGCTATAGAACTCAGTTCTGATGACCCTTATGAACAACTTCAGATGGTGCAAAACATTGTCACAAGGTTTTTCAAATCCCATCACTTTTCATGCGGCAATACACTGTGGTACATATATTGGATATCTAGTACACAGAGGAAGATAAATAGTATTTCCTTTATAAACCAAGACAAACTCAGCCACAGTGTGTTCCATCAGTCCCATTGCACTGGCTTTGTGGCCTTGCCAGTGTCTGGCAGAAAATATCTTCTTTGTGCCTCTCTTCACCCATTTTCCTTCAGCCACACTGCAAATGGATTTTTATGGAGGTTACAAGTGACTGTCATCTCTGTTGTTGTTGTTCAGTCATGTCCAACTCTTTATGACCCCATTTGGGGATTCCTTGGCAGAGATACTGGAGTGATTTGCCATTTCCTTCTCCAGCTCATTTTACAGATGAGAAAGCTGAGGCAAACAGGATTAAGTGACTTCCCTGGGGTCACACAGCTAGTGTCTGAGGTCAGATTTGTACTCAGATCTTCCTGACTCCAAGCCCAGTGCTCTATCCACTGTGCCACCTAGCTGATTATTATCTACTGCTTCCCAGTTCCTTGTTCTGCCCTTAATATACACCAACCCCACAACTTTTTAAAACTGTGGGTTAAGACATGAACTCTATTGCATGACTAGGGGTGGGGAGGAGCCCTGAACAAACTGTTTGGATAGAGATTTCCTGAATGAATGATAGACTGTGACTTCAGTTCCTGTCCTCTATCCTTGGATTTGGTTGAGGACAGAAGGAATCAAACTTTTCCTTAGCATACAATAGCTTGCTCTGGCACCTAGTCACCAAGTATGAATTGGAATCGTAATTGAAAAACGGCACTTACGGTGACCAATAATAGATATTCATTCAGGGTGTGACTTAGCCAGGATTGAAGAACCACTCATAAGATTTAGTGGAGGAGAAGAATCACTCCAATCTGATGGGATGGCAATAGCACAGAATCAAACGCTGCATAGAACATAAATACTAAAAACAGTGTTTTTGAAGGGACTCAAAAAATTCTGAGATTTTGATTTTTAAATTTTCATTTAAATAACTTTCACATCATAACTGAAATTTAGGTAACAGGAAGTATAGCCTAGGAAAGATATTTCCAAGATCACACCTGGAAGAGTGGGAACAAAGGCTAAGTGCCTTGATTTCCCAGTTCACCAGTCTGTCCATTATGGTCTCATCTCTTCACCATCTTCATCTACTCAAATTATTCAACAGAATTGTGAGCAACAGTAGTGCCAAGGCTACTCAAATGCATTTTTTCCACTGGCATTTCCTGGAGAGCTCCATTAGTTCCAATAGTGCTTCGGTAGAATTCACTGAATGAATGAGTTATGAAAGCAAAGAGAGAAAAATAGGGGAATAAAACAAATACCTATTGATTTTCTTTAAAAGACTATGCAAAGAGTAACATGTTGCTGTATTCTAGTGGGATACAGGCATATTTGAAATCTTTGATCAGAAGATCACTATACTGTGATGTAGTCTTGTCAGATTCTCACAGAAGGATGGAAGGGGGTGTTGGTGGTGGATCACAGAAACAGTTAAAATCACTAATGAATCTATTAAGTGCTACCAGTGATTACCATTGATTTTTTTTTTTTTTGCCAACTCCCATGCCGTCCTTATCTAGCTTACTCATACCCGATATATTCTAAGGTGCTTGGGATCTGTTGATTCTAGATCACTACTTCTGTAAAAGGCACCAGCTCCCTTTATCCTCCTGAGTATATAACAGTGTAAGCCCTTGTTGATCAGTCTTTCAGATGAGTCCAACTCTTTGTGACCCTGTGGACCACAACATGTAATTTAGTCCATGTGGTTTTCTTGGCAAAGATCCTGGAGTAGTTTGCTGTTTCCTTCTCCAGCTTATTTTACAGATGAGGAAACTGAGGCAAAAGGGTTAGGTTAAATGACTTTCCCAAAGTCACACAGCGCTGGTAAGTGTCTGAGGCCAGATTTGAACTCAGGTCTTCCTGAGAGCCTAGAGCTCTATCTACTGAGCCAACCTAGCTGCCTCCAAGGCAAAGAGAGGTTAAGTGATTTGCTCAGAGTCACACAGCTATTAAGTTTTTGAGGCTAGATTTGAACTATAGTCTTTCTGACTCCATGGGCCAGTGGTCTATCCACTGAGGTATCTAATTAACTTATGAACCCCTGACCAGCTTCCAACTGGATCCCAAAGGTATTGTGGTATATCTTGGAGGAATATAAAAGAAATTCCCTAGTGACTTTTATCTGCTTAACACACTTCTTCACTTTATCCTATATTTCAATATCAATAAATTATATCTGGGTAAGTACCCATATGGAAACATTGTATATATTATGAACATTATTAATTATAATACTCAATAAATGATGTTTTCTCACTAATCATTTTTGTGTGGTAGCTTTTCATATAATTTTTAAAAATAAGATTCCTTAGACTTAGCAGTATTATATTTCTTTTTATTACTTCTAAGTAATTTTCAGGAAAAAAATAAAGCACAAAAAATGAACCTACAATACCTAATTTCTAAGTATGGATCACCTGCCTTAGAGTTCTCTTTAGCCACTACAAACTTTTTCTAAGCTGGCTGTACTCCCTAGCCAAGCTTTTCTCTGATATTAGTGTTATTTTGGGGGTTACCTTTCTATTTGTTGCCCAGACAGCAGTCAAGCCTAAAGCCAAATTACATGCATACTTATGTACATACATACATATATACATACATACATACACACATTGGGGATAGGGACTGCATCTGTGATTTCATATGCACATGGAATTCCACTTTGATGAAACTCCTTTCACCACTGCAGACAATTCACATTCTTAAGAGAGTTACCCAGAATATTGAGAGATTAAGTGATTTACCCAGGGTCAAATACACAGTATATATCAGAAGTGAGATTTGAACAGAAGTCTTACTGGCTCTAAGGCTGGTTCTGTTTATCCACTATATTACACTTTGTCTCTCTCACAAACAGACACTTACATACACAATATTCTATTACATACATACATATGCACAGAGCTGTTCTACCTGCTTCCATCTAACCATCTGTATTAGTTTAGTGCTTGCATGTTTTGGGATTGGCAAACTCCATGGCTGTTTCTGGCAGTGCTAAGGACTTGGATACTTTGGGGCTGATGAGGCAATCCCCTCATTGGCTAATAATCAGGAAGAGTTAATGACTCAGTGCACTTTAAAAATCTCCTGTTTTCCTTCCACCCTCTAAGCAGCATTAAACAATACAGGAATTTCCTGTAAGGGATGGGGAAGGGCTGGTCCTCCACCAACACCCTGGCAGGATATCTATTGTTTCCACATGGCAGTTAGAACAGGAGACCTCAGTTAGGTGAGCTTGATGCTGGGCCTCTGGCTTCCTTTTCTACTTTGTTACTCTTTGCTTGATTGTAGCCGACTGAACATTGATCTCAAGATGGACATGATCAGGCTTGCAGGTGACCATGTGAGGCTTGCCAGAAAACATGTACCTCAAAGGATACAGTAGAGAACCAAGGTTAGAGAGGAAAATGTGCATTCCACAGTCCTGGCAACTGTTTAAAGATTTTATGTTTTAAATAACAATTTCTAATAGCATAATAGTAATTACTTCTGCTTGTTTAGCTTATTTAATTTTTTTTGTCAATGTTCTTTAATGAAAGCGTTTTGTATTAAGTATTTTTAATGTGCAACAAATAAATACCTGTCTCCTATGTGATATACACTATAAAATGAGTGCCTTTGGGGACATCTTAAACATAGGACAAAATGAAAATTTTACATACTTTTTACGTAGTGTGCTGGGATAGAAGAATAAAAATAGACATTTTTTTCGAGGCAGTTAGATTCCCATGGGATTGAACTTGGTCCACTATGTCCCTGGGTCTAGAGCTAAGAGGGCCCCCTTAGTAAAAATGGAGAGGGTACAGTGCCCTAGCCTCTTGGACCTGACAGGGGTTCTAATTGTTAGCTAGTAGTCAACCAGGATTAGTCATTTTGTATCACTTGCTGTTTCATGGTACCCATATGATCCATTCTGGATTCAGGGATGTGAAGCTGACTTCCTTTTGATCAATCAAAGTTTAATGGAGGCCAACACTCAACCTTTTGAAATGGCACTCACCTATCTCACAGGATCAACTGAGGTATGTTTACCTGTTTTGGATCTGCCCTTTTTCACAAAGCAAAAAAGAGTTCTCCCTAGAAATAACACTAGCTTCTCCAGAATAATCAGGAAAATTCTCTTTTCTGTGAAGGATGACCTCAGAGACTATGCCATGAACCTTCTGGCCAATGGTATCATCACAGAGCCTAATAGCCCATATGCATCACCTAGAGTGGTGATTTCAAAGAATGGAAGGATTCACATATGTGTAGATTACTGGACCTTGAACAAAAGAACCTAAGTGGATCATGATATGCACTGCACTAAGAGTTCAAGATGCCCTGCACTGAGAGGCAGCCAGTGGTTCTCCATATTGGACTTGTACATTGGCTGCTACCAGATTCCTATGAGACAGGAAGTCAAGGAGGCTAGATCTTCCCAGGTAGATTTTTGCCCGTGTTAGCACACGCTGAAAAGCATCATTGGCTACATTCAAAAACTAATGTAGAAAGTAATTGGAGACATGAATTACTTGTAAGTGTTGGTGAACTTTGACAACATTGCTATCTTTGGACAGATTCTGGAAGAATATGAGGAGAGTCTGATGAAAATAACGGATTAGTTAAGCAGGGGTTCGTGAGACCCATTCTCATAATTTTTTAATGCATAAAATAAAACTTGCAGGATTACTGTTGACTGTAGAAAACTTATTTGAATCATATAGTCCCAGCCCCTCTGCCTGTCCATTTCAGCCTCTTGCTAGAAGGGTACTCTTAGGGTTAAGTCACTTCCCACTTCACATTCCTCAGTCCTTATTAGGTAATTTAGAAAATACTATCCCTTTACTGCTCCTTTAGATAACAGGGCACTCTCTCATTGGTATCATCCTGGTTCTTTGTCTCTTATGATATATAAGTTTGGGGCACTGTGTGTTGCACACTGCAGGCATGGAGGTTGCAATTGATAATATATTCGCTAATAATTATTTTCTTCCTCACCTTGTGAGCAATAAAGTTTGCTACACTACATTTCAAAAGAACAAAAGGTTAGTAAAAATAAAGATTCTATTTTTTCCCATTTAAGTTCACGGACCTTGACATCTATCCATGGACCCTCAAGGAGTCTGTGGACCCCAGCTTAAGAACCCCAAAGATTGAGGTAAATGCCCTCAAGTTTCCAATTGACAAGTGTCACTTTTGCAGAGCCTCTGTTAAATATGTTGATGACATAGCATCAAAAGAGGTATGAGTACCATTCCAGAGAAATATAAGTGTCGTTGACTTGGCCACATTGAAAGGACCTTTGAGATACAAGGGCTTTTCTAGAATTCTGTGATTATTGCAATTTTTTTCAAGGACTACGATGCTATTAGCTATTTACTGAATGACCACTCAGGTATAGAGGGACAGAAACAGAATGGCAAGATGTGCCAAGTTGTCTTAAAACCCTCAAAGCACTCTGAAGACTAATAGATGGACAGATATGAATAAGCTTTCCAAGATTTGGTCAATTGCTTCATACACATACCAGGGTTGGCCTATGCAGATCTAACGAAAACTTTTTGTTTTGCACAGAGATGCTAGTTTGGAAGTCTTAGGAGCTGCCTTGTGCTGAAAGGGTGATGGTCACCAGACCAGCTGCATTTGCCAGCAAAGACCTCATGTCTTTGTGACAGCAAGAATCATTACTCCCATTTACAACCTGGAGTTCTTGATTTTGAAGAGGGCTGTCTCTAAGGAGTTCAAAGACTTTGTATGTGCAGGAAATTTGTGATAGCAGATTGACAACAATCCACTGACATGTTCTGACCAGTGCCAAGTTAGATTCTACTTATCAGGCATATTTATCATCATTAGCCAATTACAAATTCAACAAATACCATTAAACAGGCTTGGGGTGAGAGAGTAGCAAATGTAGATGCCCCATCCCGAAAGCCACAAATCACCAAAGCTGGAGTTAGACCTAAGAAAAGAGTGAGTCAAAGCCATTTGTGACACCCAAAGCACTGGATTACAAGCAAATGGTAGGACAACTGAAAGTCTGAACTTCCATCAGATAATATGTCAGTAGAATAGATGAACCAATCATTTTGCTCAGAAACTAAGAAGCGAGAGCTGAAACAATACTGAAAGAATAAATACAAGCCAAGAAGGCAGTGATGCCTAAAGACTCAACTCTCAGTCCCTTGAAACAGTGGCAGACCTAGCCTGTCATATTTTTAACACTCCCTTCTTCCATTCATCAAAATTATTTTCAGTAATAATCATGAAATGAAATAAATAATAATGACCAGAAAAGAAACAAATTGAAAATTTTCCTTTTTTAAACTTAAGATATAAAATCATGCCAGTAAGTAAAATAAAAAATATGTATCACAATACTATAATACATACACGCATATGCACACATACATATATATTACAGTACAAAGATGGAAAGAAGTGATTGATTAATATGTTTAATTACATTAATGTAATTTCCCAAGGCTGTTTCTCCCAACACAGATACTCCTCTAAAGCTGTCGGTCATAGCCCATCAGGTTGCAAGAATTCCTGAGGCTAGATTTTGGTGATCTAGATTTTGGGGAGTTGCTACTGTCTCCCTTCTGCCAGTTTAAAGAGATTCTGCTTCCTACCTCAGCTAAAATCTACCTGTAGCCCCTGGAACAGAGACACATTGTGTCTAGCATTTTTCCTTCACACCCTGATCACTGCATGGGCTGTATCTACCCCAGTCTTGGCAGTCCATTCCTGCTGCTTTCCTTTGACAATTGTTGTGAAGGCAACTGCTTGTCCATGGACTCTCTTCTCTCATTAGGGCTGCCCTCCCCAATTTAGCTTATTAGTACCTATACCTCAGATAGACTGAGACCCTTGGGTTGCCCTTGGCATGCTATTGCCTTGAGGTTACCCTGCTGTCCAGACAATGGGAGAAATTGGACCAGAAGTTGAAAGCTATAACAGATTGTCACTGAACACACAGATGGTATAAGGAAGCAGATGGAACTACACAATTCATATTGCTCCATGGGCCTGAAAGCTTTACAGGATGATTTTGGACATATGGGTCAAGAAAAGACCTTAGGGTTAATAAGAAACAGACTCTGATGATCCAAGATGGATGCAGATATAACCAAGAAGTGACAGATGTTTTCAATGTGTGCAAAGAAAATACAATGAAATTATGCTACATATTTGACCAATAGAAATACTAGCATACCCTTAGCATACTCTCTCTAAAAATGATAAGAAGAACATAAGCTACGGCTTATGAATGGTAACTGACCATTTCATAAAACATATCCAACCAAAAGCCTGAAAGTTCCCATGGTTGCTAAAGTGTTGAAAGAGGAATATTCCTCAGTGTATGAACTTTATACAAGTCTATTCACATTCTATTCAGACCAAGACAGAAAAGTGAAAACACAAAATTCAAGGAGACAGTAGCTTTGGCTGGCATCAACACATCTAGAATTATACATAATCACCATCAAGGGAACCCACAACAGTATATTTCAATTGAAAATGCCAGGATTCTGAGACTAGAACAAAAACCTCAATGTAAACAACATGTAGCTTTCCTAGTATATGCATACAACTTTACCAGGATTAATGTCAGTGTCAATGATGTTTGGGCATGGGTTATACCTATTTATTTTAAAATTTATTTTTTATTGACTTTGGGGACAGCAAAGATAGAAAGATTGCCTACACACTATGACAGGTCCATCCCTTACCTAAGATGAAAGAAGCTTACTTTCTAGTTACAACTTCAGCTCAGGAGAGTGATGAAAGCAACAAACGATGTCAAATTCATTGTCAAGATCTTAAACTATGTGATTGAGTTTTGCTTGAGAAATCTTAGTATTCACGAGACATACAAGAGTTAGTAGATCAATTGAAAGCTATTCCATACTTAGCGACAGAGAGACTAGGCAGCCTGCGTGCTTAAGAGAATTGCCCTTGGGATTAACATATGCTTAGAAAAACAATTCAGGATAACCATTTATTGTCAATAGATGGTGAATTGGTTAGATTCTTTGATGAGTAGGTAGAGAATGATAAGTACTTATCACAGAGCACTCTAAGCAAAAGAAACTACCTGCCAAGAGTGCAAAGACAGCCTGACCTTCGGAAACAGACAGTTTGAATGAAGATTCCATGTACTATATATACCCCAGCAAACAGAACAAATAATGGATGAGGGAGAAGGGAAAATCAAAGATAACTTCCAGGTTGTTACCCTGTGTAACTTGAAAGATGGTGGCAATCTCAATCCTGAGCTAGCAATTTTATTATTATTTTTGCTGCTCATTTGCCTCATAAATATTTTGAAAAGTATTTTGAGATGGACTTTTTCTTAGGGTTAAAAGACTTGTCCATACTGATTATTCCTATTTCCCGTTGTTGAATAATAATTCCCTAGCCTCATATTATTTCTGTCGTTATATGGCTGACCAGCCAGCTGGTAACTATTCCCTAGGCAGATTTATCACTCTGCAGAAGGTACTTCTTGTTTATGTCTACAATGGTGTTAAAAGCACTAAATTAAGTCTCATGATATCACACAGAATTTCAAGATATCAAGAGTTACAAGAGATAGTAGGTATCAGATAGTCTAATCCTATATATGTGTATGTAAATGTCCAGAAGGCTAAGGACTCAAAGTATGGTAGATCCCAGAGACCACAGGGAACCAACATAGGTTCATCAAAAGCAAGTCAGATGAAAATAACCTTGTTTCTATTTCTGGACAGAATTAGAAGATGAGTACACCAGAAAAATGTTACAGTCATAATATATGGCATACAAATATACACACACACTATATGATCAAATGAGATAACATATTCAGGGCTCTGTGAACCTTAAAGCACTACATAAATGCTAATAAGCAATTTGTATATCTAATTTCAGCAAGGCATTGCAAAAAGTTGCTCAGAATATCACTGTGGATAAGATGTAGAATTATGGACTATAATATATTTAAGTTAGGTAGATTTAAAAGATTAAACTCAAAGAAAGACAATTCATGTAACAACATCATCTTGAAAGAAGTCCTCAAGTAGAAAATTTCAGGGATTTGTTCTTGGTCCCATGCTTATTAAATCTTTGGGTTGTGTGATAGGTGGTTAACATATGGGCTGACTTAATCAAGTCACAAAAAATGTCCTGGCAAGCTAGAATGATGGCCCTAATCTAACAATATTCAGAAATTCAGTAATTATAAATCTAAAACCCGCATTGGGTTAAAAATACCAATTTTTACTAATATAGGATAGATAAGATCTGGCTAGAAAAACTTGGGAGTATAGGGGACTATAAAGTGAAAATGAGTCAACAGAGTGTAATGTCAACCAAAAAAAAAACAAATTTCATTTTAGGATGCTTTGATAGCTGCATAGTGACCAGAATGAGAGACATGAGAGTTCCTCTGTGGTTTTCCCTAATCAGATCATATCTGCAGTACTGTGTTTAGTTGAGTATGTTGCATTACAGTAAGGATGCTCACAAAATACAGAGCATCTAGGGAATGGTAATCAAGAGGGGATTCAAAACTATACTACACAAAGAGGCTGAAATAAGCTAGGTTATTTGTCCTAGAGAAAAGAAGACTTACATAAGAGCACAACAATTGTCTTTAATTTTTGAAAGCCTATTGTGAAGGTGAGAGAAATTTCCCTTGGCCAGGGTAGAACTAGGGACGATGAGAAGAATATGCAAAGTCAGATTTCTCTTCTCTTCTCTTGTCTTCTCATGTCTTCTCTTCTCTCTCCTTTCTCTTCTCTCTTCTCTTCTTTTTCTTTTCTCTTCTCTCTTCTCTTCTCTCTCCTCTTGTCTCCTTTCTCTTCTCTTCATCTCATCTCTTTTCTTCTCTCCTCTCTTCTCTTCTCTTCTCTTCTCTTCTCTTCTCTTCTCTTCTCTTCTCTTCTCTTCTCTTCTCTTCTCTTCTCTTCTCTTCTCTTCTTTCTCTCTCTCTCTCTCTCTCTCTCTCTCTCTCTCTCTCTCTCTCTCTCTCTCTCTCTCTCATTCTAACAATTCGAGCTGTCACAAAGTAGAATGCACTGCCTTGAGGAGGAAGAGAGTTGTTAACCACTCGAAGTCCTCAAATGGAGGCTGGTTAAGTAGTTCTTAGGGATGAGATAAAGCTGATTCCTGTTCATATAAGGATTGGACTTTGGTGACCTCTATGGTCTCTTAGATTTTGTGACTGATCTAGAGCAATGAATGATTAAGATAAAAGAAAAAAAGGATAAGAAACTTCATCAAAAAGGTATTTATCCATTTAGTTCAGACCTAACTATTTTGATAGAGTCTTTTTAGCAGGTGATTTGGAAATTGATGAGATGTCACTAATGAAATTAAAGTGACTTGCCCTGGGTGACTCAGTACAGTAATTAGTAGAACCAATGGCTTGTCAGGAAAATATAAACTCCTTGGGAGGGGGGTGAGGGAGTGGGGAGAAGATGAACTATCTTCAGACTTCAGAAGAAGATACTTTATGTGAGAAACAGGAGTAATTTAGTCAATCATCCAATTCATACTGTAAATTAAGCTGACCTGTTTTTTTGAGTCAGTTTCTGCTGAATTTGATTAATAAAATCACAGTAGTTGACCATAGGGCCTGAGAACTGATAAAAATCTTGTTTTACTATGTGTAAAACTGAGAATCAGGATGTAAACCTATGTTGATCTTTTGCTGAAGTTTCAAATATAGACTTTTAGAACTAGGAGGTAATACAGGCATCATCAAATTCAAACATCTCTCTTTAAAAATGAGGAGACCAAAGTTCAAATTGCCTTTCCTAAAGTTACATAGCCCAAGAGTTGCAGAGCTGGGACTAAAGGCCAGCTCCAGAGCACTCCACTCTCTTACCCATGCCTTCCCATCAACTAAACTATTCATCATACCTTAAAAGAGATTTCTGTTGTCATGGTGAAACCATGGGTAATGACAGGCTCTTCTTCTGCTGTTCGTCCCTTCCAGCAGTCCAGCTCCACACAGCGACAGCCAGACAAGAGCACTTGGCGATACATCTCTACTGAGGAGTTGCCAGCTAGCTGGCCAGCTGTGGAAGAACAAGACCATGAGGCCAGGGCAGTCAATAAAAGGAAACAAGAAAAGGTAGTATAGGTAAGGTCTTTCAACATTATAAGAAAACTTTCCTAAAAGACTATTTCAAGTGAGTAACAGAGTGACCTCCACACTGCAATTACACCTCCCCTCTTCATGAATTCCTGAACTCTGTCAAAGCATACCACCATCCTTCAAGTCATTGGTTTAAAATGTCAATTATCTTCTTTTTCTTTTCTGTCACTCTCACTATCCAAATGATTAGCAAACCTTATCAATTCTCCCTCTATAATATCTCTTACATTCCTCCTTTCTCTGAATTAGGAGTATCATTCAAATTTAGGATCTGAGCACTTCTTGCTTGAACTATTACAACAATCTCCTAATTAGTTACTTTGACCCCAGTGTCTCCACTCTCCAATCCATCCTCTACTCAGTTGTCAAATTAATATTCCTTAAGTAGACATCTCCTTTGATGGACATTTAAAGTCTTTCACAATCTGGTTCCAGCTTAGCTTTGCAGGTTTATTGCATGTTAATCTGTTTCATATACTCTATGTGCCGGTGAAACTGGCTTATTTACTGTTGTGCCATGTATTTTAAAATCCCTAACTCCCCACACGGCCCAGCTAGAGATTCCCTGACAAAGGATCTCTTTTGACTTTTGCTATCACAATAACTTTGTGTTTATTTTGTAGATAAGTTGTTTCTCTGAAGAGAACATGAACATAGACTGTTTGACTTTTGTCTTTGTATTCCTTGCCCTTAATACAATAATTACCACATAGTAGGTGTTTAATAAATGCTTGCTGAGTGATTTTGTTTCTCTCAGTTCACTGTTAATTTTATTTTATTTAATTTTTATAATTTTTATTGACATGTTTTGTTTTTACATCACCTTTATTTCTGAATACAGTCTTCTTTCTCTCCCACCCATATAAATCATCCCTTGTAATAGTCATTTAAAATAATAATACTTTACACTGACATCATGCTTTATAGGATCTTATATCAATAGATCTATACTTAATCAATAGCCTTTACTCTAACTTGTTATCATTCTGGGACTTAAAAGTCACTTCCTTATTTCTATCTCCTAAGGATCAGCAGAGGGAAGAAAGAACTTAGAGCTAACTACAAAGAATGATAAATTGGGAAACCCTGAGTTGGGCCCATGAAAAACAAAACAAAACAAAACAAATCCTTTGCCATGTACAGCTGCTTGCTAAACTACATTCCCCTCCTGCCCCTTATACCTCCCTTCACTCCCTCTGGAAAACCAAACAAACCAACCAAAACAGCAAAAATAATAACTAAACAACTATAACAAATATAAATAGTCAAAAACAAATTTCCATGTTGTCCAAGTCCAAAAATGTGTCTTATTTTGCATATTAGTCTATCACATCTTTGGCAAGAGATGAGTAGCATTCTTCATCATTGATCTCTGGAATTATTGTTGGACATTGCATTGATCAAACAGAGTTTTCTAGTCTTTCAAAATTACTTTTAAGTATGTTGTTACTGTACAAATTGTTCTTCTGGTTTTATTCACTTCAACCTGGATCATTTCATATAAGTCTTCCCAAGTTTCTCTGAAAACATCCCTTTCATAATTTCTTGCAACACAATATTATCCCATGGTATTATTCACTTAATATAATTTGTTCAACTGTTTTCCATTTGATAGGCACATACTTAGTTTCAAATCTTTGACACTACAAAAAGAACTACTAAAATATTTTTGTACATATCCCTCCCTCCCCGCCCCGACCAATATCCATTTGGCTATGAGATAGATCTTCTTAATGTGCAGGTCTGGCTGTGTCACCTCTATACCTAATGAACTCCATTGGTTCCCTATTACCTCTAGGATCAAATATAAAACTCTATGGTTTGTAAAGACTTTTATCACCTGGTACAACCTTGCCATTCCAATATTCTTATACCTTACTCACTCCTACGTACTTTGAAATCCAGTGACCTTGGCTTCCTCCTTGTACATTACGCTCTAATTCCCAACTCTGGGCATGGTCATTAGCTGCCCCCATGCTTGAATTTCTCTCCTTGTTTGTCTCTGCCTCCTGGTTTCCCTAACTTCCTTTTAATCTCAACTAAAATTCAAACTTTTTCACGAAGCTTTTCCAGGTTGCCCTTAATGCCATGCCTTTCCCCGAGATTATCCCCAATTTATCCTGTATTTGTGTTGTTTATACATAGTTGTTTAAATGTTGTCTCCCCATTAGGTTTTTGAGAAAGCACATTATTTTTGCATGTCTTTGTATTCCCAACACTTGTCATGGTGCACCTACATAAATGCTTTTTGACTTGACTACATTAGTGCTGCCCCATCTTTCTTTAATCTCTTTGGGATGTAAGCCTAGTATTGGTTATCACTCAGTCAAGAGTTATATACAATTTAGCAGTTTTGGGGGCATAGTTCTAAATTGTTTTCCAGGACGATTGGATGAGTTCATAGTTCTACAAACAGTGCATCAATGTGTTTTAAGACATATTTATAAACTAAAAGAAAGATGATTTTTAGATAATTTTTATTTTGAGTACATCTATATCACTATCCTTTGCTATCACAAGGAACACTAATGAGTGGATGGAATCATTTGCTCCTAAAGAGTAATGTCTTTATGCAATGGTGATGATTTTCTTAATTATTTTATGATGAAGAGATATTATTGAGATTATATTGTTAATATAGCTTCTGCTATAGTCCCACATATACAGTGTAAAGAGACTCTGTGTGTGTGTGTGTATGTGTGTGTGTGTGTATGTATGTATTAAATCATGCTACTTGCACTGTCATTGGAAATTCTCATATGAAGTTCTAAGTGAACAGTGGAAAATGTTGGGTGTTTCAAAAATCATTATTCAAAAAAAAATTATCCTCAACCCACAAAATTAATATTAGTACCATACAGATAGCCTGTCACCATATTCTTCACCTACATTTTCATACTTTCTGTACCAAACTTATAAGAAAATGAAAGCATTTACCTATAGAAAATTCAGGTAGAATTATTGTGCTTCAACAATACATATAGGGATCCAGGAAACACACACACACACACACACACACACACACACACACACAGACACAGGGAACGGTGAGCAGAGATAGAGTACATTGTAATTTTTACCCTGAATATAAGAGAGAGATGGGTGTTTCCACAATGATTTATTTTTAGACGTAGTCATTTGAGCTAGTGTTTATCTTGGGATAGTAAAAAATTGTAAAAATTAACCCATCCCCCTCTCAAATAATCCATGAAACACACTGCTCAAGAGGTCTGTTACAATATTTAGAGAAAGCACAGGATAATTTATTGTGGAATAATGCCAAAAGAATTATCCACTACTAAATAGTTGATCACAGAACTCAAGGGCTGAAAGGAATCTCTGAGACAATCTCATCTAATTCACTTTTTTAAAATAGATGAATTGGGGCCTAAAGAGATTAAATGACTGACCCACTGAAAGTTAGTAGTATGTCAAGAAGGAGACTAGAATTAAAATTTCCTCACTCTTAGTTCAGGTGTTCTTTTTTCTTATTTTTCCCTTTCTTAAAAATAAGTTTTTATTAGTCTTTTGTTTTATGCATCATTATAGCTTTAACCAGGATAACTCCTCCTCTCCTTGCCCCTCCCTAAGAGCCATCACATATGACAAAAGTATTTTCAAAGCCAAAAAATAGATGAAAATGTCAGCATAATCAATCAATACATTGAAAAAAAATCTGAAAACATGTACAATGTACAACACCTATGAACCTCCATCTTCATAAAGGGGATAGGTTTGGGTATCCTCTCATATTTCTTTATTGGTGGTTTTTTTTTTAACCTCCCCATCACAAGTGTCAGTGTTTGCTCTCTGACCCAAATTTTTCGGCCTCCCTTCTACAAAATATTATTGTTTCAGGTACTCTGACAACACTCTCATTCTGCTGGAAATTCTGCTTATTTCCCCCTGGAAATCATTTTGTCACCTTTAGGTATGTTTTCCAGAGTACTGTGGATCCTTGGTACAATTAGAAAGAATTCCTAGTTCCACTATTCTGCTATATTCATTGTAATAATAATAAGAAAAAGTAAAAGAATAAGAATAAGACAGGCTTTCACATTTCTCTTGCAGGGAAGCTAAAATATTTCTGGCTATTTTCTTTGAACTATGAATCTTTCAAATATAGGATACTCTACCCAAAGAAAGTTGATTCTAGAGATCCTACAAATACACAGTGTATGTCCCCAGACAGAGTTACATTTTCACACTTGAACTCTCCCCTTTTCGGTGATTTTTAAATTCTTTGATTTATATTAGTGAAGATGTTCTAAAAGGTTTTCTGTACTAAACAGTAAAAAATTATAAACTGTAACCCAGACACGATCTCTCTGTTATCTGTACTCTCACCTCATAGTGCCTCCTTTTTCCTGATTCTAATTCATTTTCCACATAGACGCCAAAGCATGTCTGTCCATACCATGCCCCTCCCCCAAAACTCCAGTGACTCCTCATTATTGTTGCTGTTGTTCAATCAGTTTTAATCATCACCCTATTTGGGGTTTTCTTGGCAAAGATATTGGAATGATTTGCCTTTTTCCTTCCCTATCACCACTAGGATTAAATATAAGTTCTGCTGGAATATAAGCTCTTTACAACCTGATTCATTCCTAACTTTCCCATCTTCTCACACATTATTACCCTGTGCACACTATTGGCCTACTCATCATTCTTTACACATTAGGCTCCATATCTATATACCTGCATACTTGCTATTCTTCTATGGCAAACACCACCTTCACAGGAGGCCTTTCCCTATGCCCCACATCTCCTCTCCAGCAGCTAGTGCCTTCCCTTCTAAGGTTTTCTTCCATCTACATTGTATGTACTGCGTTTTCTCATACCTATTAATTTACATGTTGTCTCCTACACTGGAATATAAACTCCTTGAGGGCAGGGACTATTTAAAGATTTCTCCCTTTTATTTCCCCATTGTTTTGCCCAGTTTCTGCACATACTAAGCACTTAATGCATGTTTATTGACTGATTGTCTTACGTGCTTGGATTCTGAATCATGGATTGGGAACAAGAAGGGACCTTTAAGAATATCAAGCTTAAACCCTTTGCAACTGTGCTCCATTTTGGTTATTTTTTTGTGTGTATGACTTTTTAAAATTTCCCCATCTAGACTATAAGACCCTTGAGGGAAAATGTAATGTGTTTTTCAACTTCAAAAAAAATATCCTCAGAGTCTCTTATGAGGTTGAGGAGGGAGATACACAGTCCCAGCTGCAACTTAAAATTTATAGCCAACTTTCAGATATGTGGCGAGTGGCACAACTGTGTAAAAACTAGAAATATTAGTCACTCTGTTTTTATCACCACACATCTTTGATCAGCTGACTGGAAGTTATAGTTGGGATGGTTTCATAATATTTCTGCCTTTGAGCCTATGGCTGTTTCTCCTAAGAAGTAGATTTTGTTGTTCAGTTGTTTCAATCATGTCTGACTCTTTGTGACCCTATTTAGGGTTTTCTTGGGGTTTGCCATTTTCTTCTCCAGCTTATTTTACAGATGATGAAGCTGAGACAAACAGGGTTAAGTGACTTGCCCAGGGTCACACAAATATTAAGTGTCTGAGGCCAGATTTGAACTCAGAAAGATGAGTCCTCCTGATTCCAAACCCAGCATTTGATCCTTTATACCACCTAACTTCCCCAAGGAAGTACTAATACTAAGTTAAATACTAATCATAGGATTATGGATTTAGATCTGGAAAGTGCCTTACAGCTCATCTAGTTCAAATGCCTAATTTAATATTCACCAGTGGTCTAGTGAAGAGAGTGCTGGATGTGGAGTCAGAAAGACCTGAGATCAAATTTGGCCTCAGACCCTTAATAGCCATGTGATCCTGGGCAAGTCACTTTATCTCTTTCTGCCCAAGTTTCCTCTTTAGCAAAATAATAGCACCTGTCTTTAAGGATCAAATGAGATAATATCTCTAAAGTACTTTGCAATCCTTAAAGTCCTACAAAAATGCTAGCTATCACTGTTATTTTACATATGAGTAAACTGAGACTGAGAGAAATTAAGTGGCATGACTAATGTCATATAGGTTCTAAATGACAGAGGCATAATTTGAATCTGGGTCCTCTGAGTCCAAAGGTAAGTTTTTTGGTTTGTTTTGTTTTTGTTTTTATAGCATCACATTGAAGTTCCTTAGTTTGTTATGGTTGAAATAAGATTTTTAAAAAATGCTTTACTCTACATCTATAACACATTGCTATTTAATAATTAGTAATGTTCAATTCTAAAACCTCTCATAAAAAATCATCCTTTAACTAAAAGCTTTCCTAACAAGTTCTACAAAGCAATTTCAGAAAAATCTGTACTCCACATATTTACACAGTAGATATTGTGAGGATAAAAATTACATATTAAATATGAATTTATATAGAAGTAAGCTATTATTCTTTCTCCATAGTATTTAGTTCTAGATAAAGCATCTTGGAAAGTAAACAAATGTAAATAAAATAAAATAAATGAAAGTAAATGAAATAAAATAAACAAAATATCCTTCCTCTGAAGCCTTTAATTTTCTTTATGAAAAGTTCTCTCCAATTTGTCAATGGTCACCGAAAAATAGGAGATATCAATAAAAGCTGTCAAAATGACTTTGCAATACATAATGCCTGTCATGGAAAACATGAAGGGCAAAGAATATAGGATTAGAACCACTTTATATTCTACCCCTTTAACATGATCTTTTTATACAAGTCACAAAATACTTCTTTCAGCATAACAAAAAGTGTATCATTCTTGACTGTTAGGGTATCATGATGCAGGTAATGGGGAGCTAAGGAAGTTTTGAACAATCATGTTTATCTTCCAAAAAAACATGACCTCATTAACACACATGCTCTTCCAAATGTAGAACACATCGATGATGAAATCATCTGGACAAAAACTCCCTGTAGAATTCAATCTATTATCCCTCAAATAACCAACTGGCCATCTATTACTATATCACAGAAAGATGAAGACATCTTGTCATATGCAGATAAAATTTCATGAGAAAAAGCATAGTTATCATTTTGAATAGTGCCTATTCTAAAGGCAGGGCTATCTTACTGAAGTGGAGAGCTGAACAAATTATCCAGGCCCTTCTAAATCAAAATTCCTGTTTCCATGCCAATTGCACAGCTACTTTAGACTAAAGCAGATTTTTCTCTGGTATCACTTAGTTCTTTATTTCACATTGCAAATGGAGTCTTGGTTTTCTCTCCTTCTACTTAATTACTGGCTCTAATTCACAAATCTCTTGCAGGTTGGTGGTAATCTTAACACCAGTTTTGGACCTCTTTGTTAAGTCCATTAAATTTGTAATGAACATTTGTGAGCAGAATCTGCTCTTTTAGGTAAGTGATTATGCTCATTTGGATGTCAGGGTCTTAAGAAGTAGCCTATAGGCTGTGTTGTCATAAAAGAACTGTTACTGACAGTTGGTGGAAGCAACTTTTATAGATGTAAAGATAAGTTCTGGTTGCAAAAAGTTACTGGGAGGTGAACAGCATCTAAAAATGAGTTATATATTTAAAGCCTAGGAATTCTATGTTTGGTCTGGTACATGGGGTTGGTTAGGTAGAGGACAAATGACAAAAATAACTAAGAAACTCTGTGTGTATGTGTGTGTGTGTGTGTGTGTGTGTGTGTATTTTGATACCTGTGCTCTCTGGAATAATACAGAGCTGAATAGTAACATAATAATATGGAAAATAGCTCATTCCTTAAGCCCAAAGTTTCTGATAATTTCCCCATCAGAAAAAAAATAAATAATAAACAGGGCCTAAGACTCTACTGCACATCCTCAGAAAAATAAATTATATTTCTTAGAAAAGGAAGATTCATATCAGAGAACACATGATGGCAGATAATATTTTTCATTGAATGAATATTTACTTTCCAGTACATTTTCTTTCATCTACAGTAATTTTCAGCCACAAAGAGTTAAGATATGGACTTTCTTTTTGTGCTGAAGGCCTCAGAACACTTTATTATTTTTTTTAATTTGAGATGCTTAACCACCATTTTCCTTTACTTCCCTCATTCTGTCTCCAAGGCTCTTCTTTCTCTTTATTTTCTATTTGAATATAGGCAGAACAGAATACAGCTGTTAGGGCTAGGGGCCAGCCCTGAGTTGGTGTTAATGATGTTCTATGAATCACTCAGAACTTGGTGCTTAGGAAGCTAGAAAGCTGTCATCATCTCTCATAAGCAAATTCCAAACATAAGAATGAAGTCGGGAGCCGAAGTGACATCTCCCATTAACCCATAATATTGCCTCCAAGCCATAATATTTGATGTCTCAGTGTGTTGCATTTATCCTTAGTGACCGATATATCTGCCTGAGTCATGCCACACAGGACCTGAGGCATCCTTGGGTGACAGAAACTAGAATAAGAGACTACAGACTGGGACAAAACCTTTAAAGTCAATGGCTTCTGACAATTTATCTACGTCAGAGAAATTAGCCAGAGCTAGAAAGTGTTCTATTTAAAGACATAAAAGATTGAGTCTAATGATTCAACTGCCTTGCCTCTTTCCCCCAACCCCCAGCCTATGTCCCCCATCCCTGAAAGAGAAGGACTACTGCTAGCCTTATCATCAGTATATACTTACTGTTAATTCCTTGTGGTCTTCCTAGCTGAAAAGGTTTCTAGTACATTACAAAAGAAATGCTTAAATGTTCACCAATAAAAACTGCGTGTGTGGAGATGAGGATCAGGGCAATAGATAGGAATGATTTCTCTGCTGTCACTGAAAGAACAGCTCCCATGTGGTCACGGAGGGTACATCAATATTGGAATCACAGCTGAAGAGAACTGTTCAGACCCAGAAGTACTAGCTGCCCTAATTGCTCTTCTGTGCAGTAGGGCTACACTAATCAGTCTGACCTTTTCACTCATTTTGTTAGAGCACAATAGTAATATGGCAAAAAATTTAGAGGTTTGATCCCTACGTGAGTAGTTAATAATTAGAATGCCATAGAGTAAAAGGTAACAGTACTTTACAGTTTACAAATTGCTTTCATATATACACTGCATCATTTGATCCTTACAACAACTCTGGGCAGCAGGGCAAAAACAGCTCCATTTCATTGCCAAGGGAAAGGAAGAGTTTATGTGACTTGTCCAATGCCACATGTAGAAAGACTTTAATATAATGTCTCAGAGGTCTCCTGAACGTAACATCCTTCTAGAGGTATTTTCCAGGCCTTCGCCTGCTCTCCATACCCCACTTTATTTTTCATCCAAAGTTTCAGGCTTCACCTGCCTCATCCCTTATGGTTCTAGTATACTATATGGTCTTCTACCCTGAGATCCTTCTATCCACATTTTCTGCAGAGATATAGGTTTCTAACTTGCTCCCTACACAAATTCCCTTAGAAGATGCACAAGTCCTTCCTTTAGATTTTTGGAGATTTTTTTTTTAATTGCAAAAGGGAAACACACTTTCCAACAGCAGTGTGTCTGCAATATCACTGATGGGGATATTTGCCTCGATGGGTGCAGCTTATAGCCCACCCACATTTCTACATCCTGTATTAATTTGAATCCATTTCAACAAAAGACCCCAAAGAAGATCTACTGAAAGTTTGGGGGTTGTAGTTAGGAAGAAGTTGGTTGAAAACTCATCTCCAATACTTTATCAGCTGTGGGACTATTGGTGAATCACTTAATGTCTCTGAGTCTCATCTTTTATATAGAGTCAAATTTACAGTACCTACTCCATAGGATTGTCGTAAGGCTCAAATGAGATAATACATGTTAAGTACCTTGAAAACTTTACAATGCTATATAAGTGTCAGTTATTATGATCTCATGCAGCTCTTAAGTGGTTTATTCATTTTTCTCTCTCACAATGTGCTTAGTCAACCTGTTTTTCTGAACATATATTTCCTATGCATCATCATCACCATCATAGCATTTACATGGCAATTCAAGGTGTGTAAAGCACTTTATAAATATTATCCCATTTTGTCCTCACAACTCTGGAAGGCAGGTGCTATTACTATGCTCATTTTACAACATGAGGAAAACAAGGTAGACAGAGGTTAAGTGACTTGTCCAATGTCACACAGCTAGTAAGTATCTGGGGGCAGATTTGAACTCAGATCTTCATGACTCTAAGTCCAGCAATTTATCCACTGAGCAACCTAGCTAAGTCCCTTCTCAAATTCCTCACATAGCCTAATGGAGGCTGAGGTGTTTGGGTTCAAATCCAGAAGTTCCTCTATTCTCAGTGATTAAAATATATTTGTTTTTCTTCCAGTATCCTCCATGAATATTTTGTGTCTCTGTTTAGAATTATACCAAGCTTTCTGTAGACATGTTTTCACATTCACTTCTTCTTTTTTTTAAATGCAGTTGGGGTTAAGTGACTTGCCCAGGGTCACACAGCTAGTAAGTGTTAAGTGCTTGGTCTGAGGCCGGATTTGAACTCAGATCCTCCTTACTTCAGGGCCGGTGCTCTATCTACTGCACCACCTAGCTGCCCCTCACATTCACTTCTTTTCATCATTTTTAGTAGCACCACCATCTTCCCTCATCTTTCTTGATATTGTTGCAAATGAGCCCTAGCTGCTACTTCTCTCTGTTTAGCAAAGAGATGAAATTCTTTTTCCTCACTGATGCAGTGTCTGGGCTCTTTGAGATGCTTTGTTTTAGTGTCTTACTTTGGTTTATTTTGGCTAATTTTTTTCAGGAAGCAGCAATAAGTAAAGCCAGTATCAAAGCCTTTTCCCCATTTCCAATATTTCATCTCTGATTGTTTGAATAGATTAAATGGAAGCACTTGTTTTTGTTGACAGTGCCTTCTCATCTTTATTCTAATTTAATGTTGATTTTGATTTTTGTTTTAAATAGTCAATCATCTGAACTGTATTTTCCAACAGACAGACTTTTTGCTCTTCATTGCTGCTTTTTCCTTCACATTTAAGTCACCGAGTATCAAAGTACATGCTGACCTGATTTGGAGGAGTTTGCCAAATTATTCATTGAATTTCTTTACTTCTTCATCCTATGTAACAGATGTTGGTATCCAAGCTGAAATGAACTTCATGGAGCATTTTGTTTTGTTCTTTGTTTTGGCTTATGCTCATTCATCACACACAAAGAGGAGCAAGATAGCCAAGTATCCCATGAAAGGATGTGCCTTTGGGTAAATGATTAAATCAACTCCGCCAGATCCTTTGTTTGGCTTTCCATGGAGGCAACTCTGAGAGTCATCTTTCTATTTAGTTACAACTTTCTTTTTTCCTATGGTCTCATTTAGTGTGAGAATATTGATATTAATATAATTCAGTTCTTCCAATGGTATGCCTGCAGATTGTTCAGTGGGCAACAATCATACATTTAGGATGTAACTGCTTATAGATAGTTTAATAGCTGGGTAAATCTCCATAACTTCTAAGGGAAACATTTGAGGAAAGATAAATGTTTAAAAGTTCAAAATAAGGAATTAAAAGTTTTAAACTTCTAAGAAGTAAATGGGAATATACATCATCTAGTTTTCAATAAAAAAAAATATAAATGGAGAAGGCTTTGATCTTTTTGAGTTCCTCCCATGATTCATTCTCATCCTTATTATTAGCTAGTCCTAGTTGCATTTTGATTAGGTGCCAGAGTTTAGGCCCTGGGTTCCTAACTTGTAGCAAATGTAGATTTGCAAGGACCAGGATTTGATTCCTAAGTGCTACCTCCTACTTTTGTGAACAAAGATAAATCGTTTAACCTCTTTAAGCTTTATTTTTCAGGGTGGTTTCCTCTGTAAATGAAGGAAAATAATGACTAGAAGGCAAAACCTGGAGAATTTAAACCTTTCCTTCCCTGGAAAATCTCAGTCTGATGGCAGGAAGCCCTGCCATCCTGATTGGTGGTGACTTTACCATGCTCCACATCTAGGTCTTGCTCCAACCATCCTTTTATCCTGGCCGTTTTCTCTCCAAACGCCTTATCTCACTTCCTGATGGTTCCATTCACTTTTCCTATAACTTTTCAAACCAAAATCTGCCCAACCATCTCTATATGACCATCTCCCTATATAAATGTCAGCATTTATTATTTATGAAGAATTTGACTGATTCCCTACCCATGATTCTAGACTCCTTCTTAACTATTCCTCTTGCCTCTTCAAACTGATATCCTTCTAAGCTGCTTTGGTTTAAGACCCCTAGCTTAGCCTTACTTCCCTCCTTATTCCAGTTGGTTTCATTAGATTTCTACCCATTTTCCCCTGATCAAATAGATTCCCTTCCTCTCTTCACAACATACATCTACACTGCTTCTTTATATTAGTCTCTCCTGTAATAGCTACTTGCAGGCTGGTCACCTTCAGTTCACAGGCAAACACTCTTGAAGAATATCTTAAGGGGGATTTTTAATTAGAAGATATTGTAAAGGGAGTTATGCATTGTACTATTTGGCCTCTGTGGTCTCTTCTAACTAATCATTTCCTTTGACTCAGCTTTACCACTACTAAGCATATAGCCCCAAAAGATCACAGAAAGTAGTAAGTAACCGTCAAACTGAAACTACAGGGGTGCCTATCTTTTGGGGAATAGTTAAACAAATATTGGTAATGGAATATTATTGTGCCATAAGAAATGACAGACAATTTCAGAAGAAACTGGGAAGACCACTATGAATGCAGAGTGAAGTGAGTAGAACCAGGCAAGCACTTTGTACCGTGACAACAGTATTAATAGAGAAAAATAACTTTGAAATCTTTGCAGTTAACAACCCGTGAGTCCTGAGGACTAAAGATGAAACGCAGTGTTCTGTCAGAGAGCTGAGGGACTTAAAATGCTGACTCAGACATAGAATTTTGGACATAGCCAATGTGGGGGTTTATTTTGCTGGATTATGTTGTCAAAAAGGCAAATTTACGGAAAAGAATATTATTATTTAACCTTGATTTCTTTCTTTCTTTCTTTCTTTCTTTCTTTCTTTCTTTCTTTCTTTCTTTCTCTTCTCTCTCTCTCTCTCTCTCTCTCTCTCTCTCTCTCTCTCTCTCTCTCTCTTTCTTTCTTTCTTTCTTTTAAAGGCAATTGGGGTTAAGTGACTTGCCCAGGTCACACAGCTAGTAAGTGTCATGTGTTTGGTCTGAGGTAGGATTTGAACTCAGGTTCTCCTGACTTCAGGGCCAGTGTTCTATCCACTGTGCCACCTAGCTGCCCCTAACCTTGATTTCTAAGGCAACATCTAAAAGTTTGATTGGACATACAGGGAAATAAATAAAGCACAATAATACTAAACATTTTAATTTCTATTCACTTATCTTTCTAAATATGTTGCTGTTTTTACAGAACTGTTTTCATTCAGGAAAAATGACAATACACAATGATCCCCTCTTTGTGATGCATTTAGGGTTTTCTTAGCAAAGATAGAGTGGTTTGCCATTTCCTTCTCCAGCTCTTTTTTTTTTTTTAGGTGAGGAACTGAGGCAAACAGGGTTAGGTGATTTGCCTAGGGTCACAAAGCTAGTAAGTGTCTGAGGCCAGATTTGAACTCATGAACATAAGTCTTCCTACCTTTAGGCCCAGCACTCTATCCACTGTACCACCTAGCTGCCCCAGTGTTGGACTATACATATTTTTAATGAGAGTTTTATTTTTTAATTATCAAATTTGGAGAGAAGTGGGAGAATGAGATAATAAATGCTTATAAAATAAATGAATAGCTAGTATGTATATATATATGTGTGTATATACACACACACACACACACACATATATTATATATATATATATATATATATATATATATATTATATATATAATATATATATATATATATATATATATTATATATATAATATATATATATATATATATATGTTGTTTTAAAGTTTATAAAGTGCTTTACATCTGTTAACTCATTTGATTCTCACAGCAAACCTGTGAGAAAGGTATTATTGTTATCCACATTTTACAGATAAGGAAGCTAAGGAAGACTGAGGTAAAACAATTTCCCCAGGGTCATACAACTTGTAAGTGTCTGAGATACGATTCAAATTCAGGTCTTCCTGACTCTAAGTACTGCAGTAGGTGGTGAAATGAATAGAGAGCTAGGCCTGAATTCAGGGAGACCTGAGCTCAAATCAGGTCTTAAATACTGTGATCTTGGGCAAGTCACTTAACAGTCATCTGCCTCAGTTTCCCCAACTGTAAAGTGTAGATAATAATTGCACCTACCTCCCAGGGTTATAATGAAGATCAAATGAGTTAACATATTTAATACACTTAGCATAATGTCTGGCACATACTGGGAGCTTAATAAATGAGTGTTTCCTTCCTTTCTCTAGTCACTGTGTCACCTAGCTATACATAAACACAAAAATAAATTTTAAATAAAAATCTAAAAAAGAATTAAATTGAGTTGTTTCCCCAAAATCAAATGCAGTGGTACAGACTGGGGGAGACATGGTTAAATAAAAGTCCAAATGACAAAGAACTGGAGCAGCAGGAGGTTAATGGATTGTAATTTGTATCCATGGTATGAGAAGCTGGTCAAAAAGTTAATATGATTTTAGGCATACATTAGCATTAAAATAGGATTTAGGATGAGAGATATGAGTATTCTGCTGTAATTCACCCTGGTCAGAATGTGTCACATTTAGGAAAAACATTGACCAAATGGATTATTCCAGGGAAGAGCACCCAGGATGATGAGGGGACTTGGAATTATGCAATAGGAAATGAGGATGTTTATCCTGGATAGACAAGAGAAGATTAGGGGAAGGTATGTTAAGTGTCTCCAAGTATTTGAAGTATTGTCCCTTCAAACAGGGACAAAGTTTGTTTTTCTAACTGCAAAGGGTGAAACTAGACACAATGGGTAAAAATTGCACAGAAGCAGCATTCAGTTTGTTTTTAAAAAAAAAGAAGATGAAAAACTCTTTAGTTTTAAATTAGAATTGTCTATGAGTAGAATGGCTATCTCTGGGGATAGCATGTTCCCCTCCAAAAAGAGGTTGGATAACCACTTGTCAGGGATGTTATTGTAGCAAGGATTCCTGAGGTGAACTAGGTGACCCCTATGGTCCTTTCCAACTCTAAGATTCTGTGATAACAAAATCAAGATAACATTGTTATTATTGCTGGAATAATTCTTGGAACTAGTCTGATGCCAAGAACATACACAGTCTACAAGAAGAGAGTTGAGCAATTATCTGATGAATCCAATCAGATAAATGAATTCATCATATAATTAGGTAATTGAGGTCATACTTTTTTTAAAATAATGGGCATCTTGATTATTCAGAGACTTATCACTTCACTTTGCTCATTCAGATGAAGGTTTTTTGATTTACAAATGATTTGGAGGTGGTACTGGCAGTGGGGAGGAGGTGGTGAAGGTTGTGGCAGAGTTGAGAAAATATAAGTTGGACTTTTTGTATATCATCCCTACCAAGGAAGACTTTATATTTATTCACAAATGGTGGACTAGCTATGCAATCATAACTTTAAATGAATAATCAGTATTGTACTGCCAACAAATTTTGCTGAAACCCTAGGAAAATGGTAATTACAATCAAAAATCAATTCATAATGTGCATATGCTTCTTTCAATGATTTTATTTATTGTTCCATCAGGGTGTCTTTGTCTGAATTTAAAAAGCCACAAAGGGGCAGTAATTGGCATAGAATAAAGCATAATAAGATTAACATTCCAAGTTAATGTTGATAGGTCAGTTTACTCCATTATTTATATATGCTGGTCTTTTTTTCTTTCTTGTAATGAAAAATTATGTATAATATTGAGATCCTTCTAGGAATTCAACATCTTTGCAAGCTTCCAAACATTATCTGAAAATAAAATTAACATTAAGCCCAATGGTGTGGCTCTCAAATACCACAGAAAACATGAATGAATTTTATCTATTTCTACAATTAAATCAATTTCTCCATGTTTTCATTGTGTATACTCAAAAATTAAATCTATTGATGGGGGAGAAAGAAATAATCCTACGCATTCTTGATTGAGCTACCCTACCTCTATGGGATAAATCAGAACCATCCCTCACCTAGAAAAAACAGAAGCTAAAATGAGTTTTCTTTACAGAACCTTTTATTGGGATTTGATTCAGAAGCTCCACATAGACAATGACAAAGAAGGCAGACTTTCCCCAGGTGTTTTACTCTGATATGGGACATGTTAAAATCAATCTTGTCATTCTCAGCATAATTCCTAACTCAACTCATTTTGCACTCAATTTTCATCCACATACTATATTTCTCCTTAATCACACTGCTATTTCTTCATCTAAGAGACATTCAAGGTATCTGGAGGAAGCTAGGTGTAATAGTGGATAGAGGAAGACTTGACTTCATATCTTGTCTCAGTCACTTATTAGTTGTGTGACCCTGGACAAGTTACTTTAACTTCTTTGTCTCAATTTGCTGTTGTGTATAGAAGAGTGGTTAGTATGTACTAGTTAGGCCTCTTCCTGTAACTAGCTATGCCATGCTAGGCAAGTCACCTAACCTATCTCAGCCTCTGTTTCTTCATTTGTAACATTAGGGCATTTGACTAGATGACTACTAAAGGTCCCATTTAGCTCTAAAATTATTTGATTTATGAGTTACATAATCTTAATGGAAATTTTTCTGATCCATAAATATATAAAGCATAGATTTAGAAAGCACCAGAAAACTATTAATATCACTGAAATATTTTTATGTTACAGTTTCTGACTTAAAAGTTGGAATAAGAAAGACTCTATGTACAGAATGGTTAAGAAATGTGTGTGGGGGGGTTGGAAAGTCTATTGAATTCTATCAAACCATTAGTTATTTAAACAAAAGCAAAAAAACCATGAATAAAATTAAATTACTGGTTATGTGGAAAGGGCATTGTATAAAAATTGCTTATATATGTTGTCTCTTTTTTCCCCCTTTCTTGAACATACTGTACTACTTTCCATTTTGAAAATGTCTTCTTGACTGATTTTTTAAAAACTTTACTGTCATATTCTAATTATACCACCAATTGAAACCTCACTTTAAGAAAACAATAATAATGATAGCATCTATATAGGGCTTTAAAGTTCACAATTTTATCTCGTTTGATTCTCATAAAAATCCTTTAAAGAAGGTCCTATTATTGTCACCATTGAGCAGCTTGCTGGTGCAGTGGATAGAAGTCAGGGCCTGGAATCAGGAAAACCTGAGTTCAAATATGTTCTTAGACACATACCAGCTGTGTGACCCTAGTCAAATCACTTAAGCTGTTTGCCTCAGTTTCGTCATCTATAAAATGGGAATAATATTACCTACCTCCCAGAGGTTCTTGTGAGGATCAAATGAGATAAAATTAAGTGTTTATTAGCACAATGCCTGGCCCACAGTAAATGCTCTATAAATGTTGGCTATTATTATACAGATGAGGAAACTGAGTCTCAGAGAGGTAACTTGTCCAGGGTCACAGAGCTAGTAAGTAGTTGTGATAGGATTCCAAATCAGGTTTCCCTGCCTTCAAGTCCAGCCCCTTAGCCCGATAAATGCAGCTAACTAAAACAAACTAACACGTTGACACCAATAATGCGTCACTTTTCTACCCAGAAAAGATATGCCAAAGTTCTGATGTGTAAATGTATGTATATCTTAAAAAAAAAAAACAAAGAAAAAGAAATAGAAAAATAATTTGAAAAACTTAAAGTACATTTTGATAACTGACAGATTAAATACAATGCACCTCAAATCTCTCTCTATATAACCTATGTGGAATATTCAAAGACAGACTGTGATACCTTGATACTCATAGTTCTTAAGGACAAAAAAAAGTGCTCTACTTTGGAAAGCTGACCTGGGCGTGGAGATGTTTCAGTGAACCTAACTCTACTGAACATATTATCAAGCTGGAAAGGATATTAGATAGTAGTTCTATTTCCCCAGTTTTACATGTGGGAAAACCAAAAGTCAGAGAGGAGAAAGGGATTTGCCCAAGGGCATGGGGCACATTAGTGGAAGAACTGAGTCTACTACCCGCTTATCCTAGTTCCTAGTACATTGCTTTTTCCCATTCTCCTTAATTCTAGTTTGTGAAATATTAAAATTTAAATGTGCTGATGGATGTCATACTTAATTGAATATGGATTTTTAATAAATCACTATTTTAATACAGCTCTGACTTAGCCCTTTTTTAAAAGCTTCTGGCTTTACTTGATATGACAGTTAAGTTCTAAGTCACAGGCTTTAGAATGCACAATATGACCATAAACAGCAGCAGAGGCCATTACTACCAGACACTAACTGTATCACCTCAAGTCTAAGAAAAAATCAGATCTCCAAGAAAATGCTTCATTGTATCAGTCATGGTAACTTGTGAAGATGCCTCTATCATTGTCTCTTTCCCCCCCATTCTTGACTATGCATGCTAGCAATCAGTCTAGAAATATTTATTCAATGTCCGTTTGTTTTCTTTTTCTTTGGAGGGCTGTCAGGATTGTTCAGAAGAATTCTTCTCTGTGGAAGAAAAAAAAGGCTGGGTCTAACAGCCAAAACATTTGGAGAATTTAGTGAAAACTTAATTGGGGGGAAGGGTGATGGTAGTATAATAAAACACTCTGAGTTGAATCTGCCAAGCTAGTTGAAGCCACCCACTTCACACAATGGAAGTACACTCTGCCCCTCAGGCCTTTCTTTCTCAATGGATGGTTGCTTTCATAACCTCCATTATAAGAAGGCCATCTAGGCCACCAATGTTTTCGTTGCTCTACAAGCTATATTCCTGACTCTCCTGCCAGACTTTCTTTAAAATGCCTCTGTGCTGGGTAATTTCATCACCTTTTCTTCCCCTACTTCCTTTCAGTTTCCTTCTATGTGTTGTCTTCTTCCATTAGAATAGAAGCTCCTGAGGGCAGGGACTATTTTTCCGCTTGTATTTGTATCCCTAGTGCTTAGCTCTGTGCATGGCACAGAGTAAACTCTTAATAAATGTTTGTTGATTCTTATTATAGAGGTGGTAGAAATTCTGCATATGCTTTCTTATGTGGTCAGTTAGTTTTACCTAACATTTTGCCAAGTTGGGTTCAAAAGAGGGCATATAGTACTGGGAAATGACTGTGATATAAAAAGCATCAGTAAAACATTAAAACAAAGCAAGAATATAATGGGGTTAAAAAGACAGGGCAATCATCATGAAGCTCAGACAGATGTAGACAATATTTGAAGAGATACCATTTTGATCTTCCTTGTTTTTTGTCTCATTGTTTTCTACGCTGATTGTGTCTCACTGAGTGAACGCCTCAAAGTATAAGTATGTCTTAGGGAGCAAGGATACAACTCTAACTTCGGAACAATGGAAACTAGGTTCAAATACTAACTCTGCCACTCAATACCTTCGTGTTCTTGGGCAAAGAATCAGTACCCTTATCTTTAAAATGAGGCAGTGGTCCTAGATGACCCCAGAGGCATTTCCAAACTTAAATCTATGATCTTACTGGTTGGTTGTTTCAAAACTCTAGCTATCTGTGATCATGGGCAAGGTCAGTCTAGAGCATATTGTTAGCCTGGGGATATAGATTTATAGAATGGCCTGATTTAGATATATTGAGAAATATGTTGGACATGTAGAATCTTCTGTATATTGTTTTTTTGGTTTTGTTTTGTTTTGTTTTTGGCTTCGTTTTGTTCTGTTTTTTTCCAGACCAAATGTAAAGCTGGTGAATAGGCAAGGGATCTAAAGATAAAGTCCATGAAAAAATTACTCTTCCAAGTTCAAAGATTAAGAGTTTATTAGATTTTATTCTAGTTGAAAATATCTCTAGATTTTTAAAAAGATGTTTGACTTCCTTTAATTTTAAAAATTAAAATGTATTTTTTCATTACATTGGAAAGTACACTCAACATATTACAGCTTTTTTAAAGGTGCAATGAAAACTGGGAAAAGGCTGTTAAAAGGAATCTTGTTAAGTTTGGCAAGCCTGCATACCCATTTAGGACCCAATTAAAAAATGAATTGCTATTTCTCCTTACTCATTACCTACCACACTACATAATCTCTGCAGTGAAGTGCACACTAGGAAATCAATCTGGTCAGTGAGCTCATAGCTGAAACTCTTCTTAGTCTAAAACAGACAACACCTTATTATCTGGACAATATCTTTGTACTCCTAGGGGCTATGGACTGCAATCCTGGGTATCCAGTGAGCACAGTACATTGTTTGAAGGTCATCTGAGTAATACACTCAGTTACACAGAAAGATGTTTGATATTAATATCATGGGCATGAGCCAAAAGACCTTGACGAGGTATAAAAGTAAAAAAGAGTGAAATAGACTTAGGGAGAAGTAATATTTATGTTGCTTGGGGCATT
This sequence comes from Phascolarctos cinereus, assembly GCF_003287225.1. Lineage (NCBI taxonomy): Eukaryota > Metazoa > Chordata > Mammalia > Diprotodontia > Phascolarctidae > Phascolarctos > Phascolarctos cinereus. The sequence goes on from NW_027555625.1 coordinate 171,162,966, forward strand.
TAGAATTTCACAGCAATGTCTGCATGACTGGTTTGGATATATGGTGACCTTGTTTATCTAGAAATCTAGAAACCCATAGAATCTTCTGCCTTATAACTAAGAGGATAAAATATAAATCCCTCAGCTAGGCACTAAAAGGCATTTGTAAAATAACTTCAGTTCACATTATCAGGGTTTTTCTAAAATATCCTCCTTCACATATTTTACATTCCTATTTTTTTGTTGCCCAAATTTGGCATTCTATTGCCCGTTTTGGTACCTTCACACAAGCTATCTTCTATGCTTGCCACGTATTTCCTTCTCTTAGACTCACTAACTTCCTCCAGGATTTAGCTCATTCACCATTTCCTATAGAAAGCCATTTTTGATCTCCCTACCCCACCCATACTCCCCCAAATGCCCTCATGAATAAAAAGCCAGTCAAGATGCATAGAAAGAGTGATGCACTAGATTTGGAATCGATCATGTCATGTCTCTGGGCCTCATTTCCCTCAACTGTAAAATGTGAGGGTTGAGATAAATGACTTTGAAGGTCTCCTCAATCTATGATTCAAATCCCATGATTGTTAATTGTTTGGCTGTGAGAACTGCTTTGTTTTTATCTTATGCTTCCCATCACCCGGCACACTTAATAAACATTCTTTGAAATGGATTGGACACTTCACTTAAAACATGTAGGGTTGTAAATGTATTTCAACTTTTTAACAGTGGCAAGCATAGATCAGGAAATCTGATAAACATATAGACACAGATGCAAGTCAAGAGCTACACATGGAGTACCTGTGAGGTAGGTGTTGTGTGAAGAATTAATGAAATAGTGAGAGAGCGGCTGAGACATGTCTTCATTCAAATCCAGTTTCTCGGGTGGAACAACTCCATTTTCTTCTCCGCTCAGATAGCGCATGAATCCATCCACTGAGATCTGTCCTAAAGGAAACAAAAATAATTTGGGAAGGATCTGTATTTATTCATTGTCTAAAATGAGTCCCATTATATTGCCTTTATTTGTAGGAAATTCTTTGGTTATCTAAAGGATACAAGGACAAGTCCACAGAAATTTTGCAAATAGACCGTTTTAGATTTATGCCATTTTTGGTTCTTGTAATTACCTCCAAACTCTACAAATAATGGCCAAAGTCTCATCATCTGACCCTCTCCTGAGGGTCTCCTGACTTCCATATGATTTAATGGATAAATGCTGATCTCTGGTTTATTAAACACAAGAATCACTATTGAGAGAGACAGAGACAGAGAGAGATAAAGGAGAGAGGGAGCGAGACGGGAGTGAGACGGAGAAGGAGGAGAGGAATGTCAGTCTATGGGGCAATTCTTATTGTTGCCCTGCAATGCCATATAAAATAGATAATTTTGCTGAAACTTGTCCCCCTACTTCTTTAATCTATTTGGTTCTATTATTGTTTCTAGTGAACAGGATCAGTCAATTTCATTTTCTGAGTTAAAATGAAGCTAGGGTTTTTTTCCACATGATATTTTAGCCTTATGCTAAGCAAATTAAAATTGCAACAGCAAATTCTTTTTGGGGAAGGGGAAGGTTAAGATGCAGATAATTGACATAAGTGAAGAGCTTTAGCAGCCACCTCCAGGATGACTTTAGTGCAAATGTAAGGAACACATTCACAGGAGCCAATCAGCACTCCAGTTTAAAGTTTTCACTCTGTGATTATTTTGAGGGCCCTGGATGCTAACGTACCAACTTCCTAAGAATTAAAATGCATATGCCATATTTCACCAGAGAGGAAATCACAAAAAGAGATCATAATTAGCCCATCATGACAAAGTCCTTTCCACCCTTCCCCAACTATCTCTGAGATAGTATCAGTGGTATCACTGACAATTTTCTATAAATACATTCCACACAATGGGTAGAAAGCATTGTTTATTCTTGAACATTAAAACAAGTATTGTCACTGACCAGAAGAACCGATATTGTCTGTAGCAGTGCAAATCTTTTCATATGATAGGCAAGCATAAAATTGCTTAAAATGACTGATAAGTGCTTTTCTCAGTTTTCAAAGATGAATGGCGATGTAGCTCATGGCATTTTCAAGAAAAACAAAAAGAATCACAGTTATTGGCTCCTTTGATAAGAATAAATTTTAGAAAGAAAAAGTTATAAATATTTTAAAAGAAAGTTTATTCACTCTAAGAACATTTTTTTTCCATCTTGAAAAACTGAAAAATGAACTCTGCTATCCCAAAGTGAAATGGACTGCATCAATTGGTGATATCAGTTCTTCCTTGGAGGTTTTTAAGCATAGCAGGGTGGATAATCACTTGTCTGGTGTTTTATAGTGGATATTACTCTCATAAATTGGTTGAGCTAGATGGGTGTTAAGATTTCTGCCAATTCACAAATTCTGTGACTTTACAAGTATCCCACACAGCCAAATTACTGATATGAGGTAGGACGATAAAATAAAGTGACTGATTTTTAATAAAATATTTTTATTGAAAATTTATTTTTCAACAATAGCCACCAAAATTAGCACCTGCAAACCAAATACACCTCCTTCAAAGTTGTACCTTGGGAGACTATGTCTTTTTTTTGAATCTTATTTTTATTGATACTTTTTGTTTTTACATAACTTTTATTTCTGAATATATTTTTCCCTACCAAGTGGGCCATCCCTTTATCAAAGATTTCAAGAACAAAAGGAAAAAAAAAAACCAGCTACACAAAACCAACCAACATATCAGCTTGTTACGGTTAAAAGAGTGCTGAACATAGAGTCAGAGAAGCTGAATGCAATTTTTGATTCTGCTACTTACTACCGGTGTGACCTTAAGGATGTCAGTTATTCTCTGGGCTTTAATTTACTCATCTTTTTAAATGAAGACATTGGATGAGATGATCTCTGTGGTCCCTCCTACTCTAAATCTATGACCTATGTTCCATCAACTATGTCTGTCAATATATCCAATACTCCATACCTATACTGTCCCCTCTACCCCAAGCCCTACCTTTGTAGAGAGAGTCACATAGCACATTTTCTTAACTCCTCTTCAGGGCCTAGCTTGGACACTATAATTATGCATCATCCATTTATATTGTTCATTCTATTTACATTGTTAGAGTCCTTGTGTATATTGTTTATGCTTACTTTGCCACACTTTAGTTCATATAAATCTTCCCATACTAATCTAAACACTTCCTATTTGTCATTTCTTAGAGCACAGTAATATTCCATTATATCTGCATAACACACTTTAGCCATTTCCCAATGGATGAGCATATATTTTTCTTCCAATTTTTTGCTTCCTCACAAAGTGCTACTAAAAATCCTTTTGTATATATGCTTTATTTCCCTCTTTGACATTCTTAGATTATACAAGTTCTGCAAGATCTCTGAGTCAAAAGGTATGGCCATTTTAGTGATTTTTTTGCATAATTCTAAATTGTTTCCATAATGGTTAGAACGATGTCTATCTCTAACAGTTTATCAGTATGTCCATTTGCCTTTAGCATTAGGAAAGATGACATAAAAACAGGTCAATTGGTTGAGTATGAGGTGACATGTAAAGATTCTATATACTTAATATCCAGCCAACACTTATTAAGTGTGCAGGGCATTCTGCTAGGTACTAAGGCTACAAAGACAAAAACAAAGCAGTCCTTGTTGTCAAAGAGCTTGCATCTCAGGGTAGAAACACTCACAGAAGTAAATAAAAGACAAGTTAAGGAAGGAGAGAGTGCTAACCTCTAGGGAGATCAGAGAAGGCTGCACAGAGGAGGTGGTACTTGATTTTAGCCTTGAAGGAAGAGAAGAATTCTGAAAGGCAGAAGTGAGAAGGGAGTATGTAGCCTGCCTAAAAGCATGTCTTATGAAAGTGCATGGAGGCAAGAGAATGCTAAGTTCTAGGAATGGCTAGCAGCTTATTTTGGGTCGAATGTAGGGTGCATAAAGGGGAGCAATGTGAAAATAAGGCTAGAAAGATAGGTAGAAATAAGACTGCTGAAGATCTTAAAAGTCAGTACACGTAGTTTGTATTTTATGCTCTAAACAATATGGAAATTCTGACTTGTTTCTCAGCAAGAAAATGACATGGTAAGAGTTAGTATTCTGTAATAGGAGCACTGAGCCTCAAGCAAAAACACCTGATGTTTGAGTCCTAATTCTGCTACAAGTTAGTTTTGTCATTTCAGGCACGTCGCATCGTGTTTCTGAGCCTCAGTTTCCCTTTTTTGTAAAATAGGAATAATAATATTTGCATTACATATCTTGTAAGGTTGTGGTGAGGATTTTTTTTAAAATTGGGTTCTAAGCTCCATGATGTTCTATCTCCCCTAGTGAGTACCACAGGACTTTGCAGATAGTACGTGCTTAACATCTGTTGAAGTGGATGAGGAGGATGATGATGATGATGATGATGATGGTGTATCCCTCAGCACACTTAAGCTCCTTGACAGCAGAGATGCTTTTGTTTTTCTTTGTATCCTCAGTGCTTGGCAGGAAGAACAGGCTTAATGTTCATTAATGGATGGATTAACTGATCATAATGATAAAACATTTGTACAGTAAGGGCACTTATTTTCTTGTACTCTTCTGTATCGAGACTCTTCCATATACAAAAGTTTTTTCTTCATAAAAATGGTTTTCAACAAAGATGTGGGAAACTGTAAGCAGAAGAATGCAGAAGACCTGAACTGTAGGAATTACAAAATATCAGGGTTGGAAATTACCTCAGCATTCTTCCTTTTAGTTAAACCCTGTCCCTACAAAAGTCACTCCACAACCCACCCAGTTTTCCCTTGGAAATCTCTAGAGAGAAAAAAAACAAAAAAACAAATGACAACAACAACAACAAGTCACCTATTACCCATTAGACTTTGGGATAGATTTAATTGTTAAGGAAGTTTTTTTTTCTTCATGTCAAACTTAAATCTCTGTAACTCCCACTTATTCTTCCTTGATATGCCCTTTTAGGCCAGTCAGCAAAAGTCTAATGTTTCTTCCATAGAAGAGCCCTTCAAATGCTTGAAGACCATCGGAAATGTTTTTTATATCTCTTCTTCTCCAGGCCAAACACCTCCAATTTATTTCACAGATTTTTAAATCCAAATGGAGGACTTTACATTTGTCTACATCATTTTTTATCTTACTGGTTTTCTACCAATGTTCTAGCTGTTGCTATCTTTTTAAATTCTAATTCTATAATTAGCAATGAATAAATGAATTTTAAAAGTTATCCCTTCAGGCTTTGTAGCACCAACTAATTTGATAAAATACAATGCTGATAAAGTTAATTTGGAGTTTTCTGAGTCAATATGTTCCCCTCCCACCCAAACCATTCCTATTTGAGTTTGACATCACTGCTCTACATCACAGATAATGTTAATTTGTAGTTTTCTAAGTCAACATAACTAACAGCTAGGTGGCACAGTGCATAGAGTGCTGGGCCTTGAATCAGGAAGATTCATTTTCTTGAGTTCAAATCTGGCCTCAGACACTTACTAGCTATGTGACCCCAGGCAAGTCATTTAACCCCATTTGACTCAGTTTCCTCATCTGTAAAATGAACTAGAGAAGGATATGGCAAAACCACTCAATTTTTTTTTTTTTGCCAAGAAAACCCCAAATGTGGTCACAAAGTCAGAAACAACTAAAAAAGTTTGAACAACAAGAAGTCAATATACTACCACTGCTCTATACTATCTCTCTTGGTAATCTCATCAGGCCCCACGAGTCCAATTATCATCTTTTTGCAGATGATTGCCAGTTTACATATCCAGCCAGAGAGTCACCACATGATGCCTGGTGAGAGCCGAATGTTAAATTTTCAGTGTGACCATTTATATGTTAGAAATTGGCAAACATTACAAATTAGGGCTCAATTTATTCTTTTGCTCCTTGTCTAGACTTTAAAAAGTAATGGAGAAAATTTCAATAATGCAGATTAAAATTAAAAGCATATCATGTGCACATCTTCCCTCCCTGAGAGAGTTATTAAAATATTTACCAGCACATTCCCGTTTCCAGCTTTAATCTCTTTCCTGAGCCCCAGTGCTGCACCAACATCTGTCTTTTTATCTTCTTAAACATCTCAAATTCAATGTCTAAAACAGAATTCATTATCTTTTCCCCTAAACTCTCCTCTTTCCAACTTTCTTATTACTCTTGGTAGTACCACCATTCTGAGGTTCACAACTTCAGTGTCATCTCCAACTCTTTACTCAAACTTAAATCTTTTGTCATTTTATCATTTTTACCTTTACAATATCTTTTATATATGTCTCTTTCACTACACTCACATAGCCACAATTGTGGGAGAGACCCTCATCACGTGATGAGTAGATTAATAGCCTTCTGGTCAGTCCCCCTTCCTCAAGTCTCTCCCTACCTCAATCTGTCTTTCACTTAGCTACCAAAATGTTTTTCCTATGGTCAGATCTGATCACGTCATCCCTTTTTTAATAAACTGGTGGCTAACTAAAACTTTCAGGATCAAATATAAATTGTTCCATTTGGCACTTAACACCCTCCCACCTTTTCAGTGTTTTCATATATTATCTCCTTACACATTTTTTGTTTTTATCTTTCATATACATATTTATTTGCATGTTGTCTCCCTCATTAGAAAGTGTTCTCTCTGTAGGCAAGGGCTATGTTTTTGCTATTTTATTCATCCCAACCATTTATCACATTGCCCAACTTATACTAAACACTTAATTAAATTTTGTTGATTGACTGATTAGGCATTCATCAGCCATTTGTTTGTTCTTATGTGGTTAGATCAAACTCTTTTGATTGATTATGAATTTCTTTTAGTAGGTTCTATAATGTTCCACTAATTGATGCAATCATTACAATGTCATCTCAATGATATCACAAATTGAAATGATTAGAGAACCATGAAATCTATAAGGAATCCCTCCTTGGTGTGAACTCTGTGCTAGATAGCATCTGTCACAGGGGCAAGCACATTTGACAAATAACTGTCTCCTCTTATGACTCGCTTTATATTAATAATCAGAGGATCATCAAACATAGTTATCCTTTACTATATATTTCAAAGACTTTTATAACTATAAAATATGCAAGGGAGAGATCTTTTCAGAAAGAGCTTTTAAGGAGGCATTCTGTTCTACCAAATCAAACTGTTTTTAAAAAAAAAATAGTCCTCACACAGTATATGTGTTGAGATCTTGTATTCACTGTCTTTTTCACATGAATTGTTGAATTTTCCCCATCTTGTACTTTTGATGTCAGTCTTTTGAGTTATAAGCCTTTATATTTGTTCATATGTATTTCTACCCTTTAAGACTCCATTTGATACTTCACTTTGCCAAAATCTTTTTTTTAGATTTCAATTCTACCATTCCATTAGGGGAATAACAATACCTGAAGAACCTGTAGGTTCTTATGAGGTTCAAATGAAATAATGAACATAAAATGATTTACAAATATTAAATTAAAGCACTATATATATATATATATATATATATATCAGTTATTATCATTGTTATTGATGTTCTTATTATTTATTCTAACTTTGCTCCACTGCAGTTATTGATTAAAATGTTAAATAGCACAGATATCCATTAGAGATTTCCTTTCAACTAGATAGCTAATGCATTAATGACTACTCTGTGCATCCAGTAATTTGACCAATCTGCTGTACTACCATTTGGTCCACATATTTTCCTCTTGTCCGCAAGACTAGCCTTGAGACACTCTGCTAAAATGCAGGCAAACTTTTCACCTGATCTATCTGTCTAATAAACCTGTGAGTAAAGGAAACTGAGTGAAACCAACATGAATGTTCTGGATGAAGCCATACAGCCTCTTTGTGATCATCATCTCCTTTTCTAGGTGTTTTGACAGTCATATCTTTAATATCATCTTTTAGAACTTTGCAAAGAATCAAAGTCTAGCTTACTGGTCTATAGTTTTTATGTTTTCTTCTCTTCCCATTTTCGATAATTGGGACATTTGCCTATCTCTTGCCCTTTAACAAATCTGTTCTCCAGGATCTTTCAGAAATTACTGACAGTGATATAGCAATCCTCTTTACCAGTTCTTTTTACCATTTCTTGTCATACACTGAGATTTAGTTTTTCTTTGCCTAGTAACTTGGGTTCACCATCCCCTAATGGATCCTGGATTCCAATTCCTTATTAGCTATTTTTGTTCAGTTTTTTTTCTAGGTTATTCTTTTTGGCAGAAGAAACAGAAAAAAGTAAAAGTTTAGGAGCTCTGCCTTCTTTCAACCACCTGGTACCATTATCTTAGCCATAGGAGCAGTGTTCTTATCCTTTCATTGGTTCTCTTTTCCCTAGCTTTAGCACTCCACACATAACTCCTACAGTTAAAAGTACAACACTTTTATGTTAATCCTATGAAACTCGCTCTGTGTTCCCTCTTTGGTACAATTCTTTATAAATTCTATTGGCTGATAAGTTCTCTGTGTGTCCACGTGAATGTCTTGAGATCATTATCCCTTTTCTTTCTCATCAAAATGATTTCTTCAAATCTTTAAAACTGCACTTCTCAGAGCTTTCCATTTATTCTGGATGATTTCTTTTATAGAATTTTTGTCCACAGAATCATGGTAAGAATGATGATAAACACCGTGACTGCAGCAGTGACTACTGCCATACCTTTAGGAAGCTGCATAGAGCTTCAGTGATACTACATGCTTAGAAACCACACAACGAGATCATAGATTTGGAGCTGGAAGGGACCTTAGCAGTCGTCCAGTTAAAACCACTAGTTTTAAAGATGAGAAATGAAGGACAAGAGGGGTTAAGTAACTTGCTCAGTGTCATAGAGTAGGTTTCTGAAACAGCATTTGAATTCTAATGTGAATTACACTTGGCCTTTTTTGACACCAAGTCTAACACTAACCACTGTGATACCCCGACCTAATGAATTGACTCTAAATTAACAAAGCTCAACAGTTTCTTGTTGGCATAAGCTGACATGTAACATAGGTTCTGTTCGTTTCCTTTGATATACAATTAAACATTTTATTTCCTGCATTTATGAATTGTGTTCTTGTAAGGGCTATTGTCTCGTAATTAAGTTTCATCTTCTGGATGAGGGCAATAAGCCAGTCATAGGAGAAATCCCTAGACTGTACCCTAGTATTCCATGTCATATGACAGCTTGTGACACGAGGGTTACACAAGGTTGCATTCCTTCTTTTGGCAATCACAATGCACTGCAACGTATAAACCACAAATTTTCTCTTTATCTTTTTATGTAAAGTCAACTAATTTTTTTTTAATATTAATTGCTACTTAGTTGCATCTTCCCAATTCTACACTTCTGCTATTAATTTTTGGAACCTAAGAGCTAAATGTTACATTTTGTTCTTAAATTCCATTTTGTAAATGAAAAACATGACAAAGTGGATAGAATGCTGGCTCTGGCATCATGAAGATAAGGGTTCAAGTCTTTATTCTGATAAATGTGTGAGCACGCATAATGTACTTACCCCTGCCTCCCCAGTGACCCTAGGCAGATCTTTTAAGACTATAAGGCAGATGAGTCACCATTCTCTATCTACGAATGGAATTTCCACATGGAGAGATCCCCACACTGATCAAATTACAGAACAACTTTCCCCCTCTCCCAAAATCAGCATTTTGTTCCAGTCTATCCAAATCTTTTTGGATCTCAATTTTAATGTTCAATTGTTACTTCTTCCAAATTTGTGTCACCTATAAGTTTTACAAACATGCCTTTTTGTCACAACCTCCCTGACCCTCAGTTTTCCCTTCTATAAAATTTAAATAATGATATTTGTACTACCTACCTCACAAATTAGTTGATCTGTTGCTCCACTGGTATAAGGAATTCCCAGGTGAGAGAATTCCCCACCCCTGCAGCCTATACCAATACAGTTAAGAATATACATCATTCAGCCCCCATCTCAACATGTTATACTCAAGGATATTATGAAGTACTGTCTAGCACCTTGTTGAATGGTGTATACAGTAATGAAATAACAATAAAACTAGGCAATACTGTATAGGACCTGCGGTCAAGAAGATATGAGTTTAAATCCTACTTTTTTATACTTACTAGTTTTGTGATCATAGCTAAGTCATTTAAATTTTCTGAGCCTTATTTTCTTTATTTGTAAAAGGAGGATAATAATCTACGTAGTAATTACAGGGTTGTTGTGAAGCTCAAATCTTTTTTCCTTAAATGTGTAAAGCATTTTCCAAGTTTTAAAGTGCTACTCAGGGTGTCCTCAAAGTTGTAATACAGTTTTAAACCTGTACTAAGACTTTTGGGACACCTGATATAAATGGTATTTATTGGAACAAATTTTGAGTTTTATTATAAAAATATTTCTTTAACAAAATTTTTCTTTTATTTTTCTTTGAAGCTTTTTTGTGCCTCTTGAATCTAAACCTTTTTTCCAAGAGACTTCATAGGAAATGTCAATTTTATTTTTTACTTTGTGTTTTTTTGCTTGTCTCTTTTTACTTTTTCCCCTTAACTAAAATAGAACTTTGTTTCTAAATGGAGATATCTAGATATTAAAAAAATAAGTATTTTATTATCAATTGTGTCAAGTGACAGTTAAAAGAAGGGCAAAGCAAATTTTTGGAAAGAAAATTTTGACTCTTGCCCATTCTAGTTATACTAATCTTCATTAATATTTTACTTTGAGTTGTATCACTCTTTATCCTAGAGTATCAGGGGGAAAAAAGATGACATCTGGCCTGATTAAAGAATATTGTGGGTTTTTAAAATTTCCTACATAATATCAAGAAAACAGGTCATCTCTCTCATGGTTAAAATGAAGAATGAAAAAAATGCCCATCATATAATGGATAGTTCAATAAAGGCTTGTATGGCATATTTATAAACATATTAATAAATCATCTAACCAAATGTCTCTAAGGGGAGGAAATCCACCAAATTAGAATAAGAGTAATGACTTCATATGACGAATTAAAAAATAAAGACAAAAGAAAGAATGAGGACACAGGACAGTTAAGAAAGTGACCGCAAGTGAGTGTATACTGGAGATCAGTCTTTTACCATAAAATGAGCAAGTAAAGGAAATATTCCACAGAAAGGACGTATAAATCAAACTCCACATGAAAAGCCCAAGAACAATCAATGGAAAAAACAGCAAGTGCCAGAAGTCTTCAGCTTGTACTTTCCCAGATGTAAGATGACCGGTCAGGAGCCCATTAACAAAAAGACACTGTGACTTCATGTTAATGAAGCCTCTTGAAATAGAACTCTTACTACTAGGGGACAAGAGAACACAGAAAGCTTCCAATGAATCAATTCATTTGACCTATGTGCTTCTACTGCTGGATATACTGCTGGTGTTATTGATGAAAATGTATTGTTCTATCTCCAGCAGCTATGGGGTCTTCTAAACTGTTTACAAAGTGTTTTCAAATTTACAGTGTGTAGTCTTATGCAGTTTGGAATGTGCAAAGTTCTACACCCTAGATGAAATCAGTAGGAAAGTCATTTTACAAATCAGTAGAAAAATAACACATATTCACATTATTAGGCCCAAGAATGAATGAATGAACAAACAAAAAGGTTTTAATTAAAGGTTTACTATACACTGAACAGTATACTAAGGACTAGAGATAGAAAATACAAAAGTAAGTCAGTCCTTATCCTCAAGGGAGAAAATTACATTTTAATGGTAGACACAATGAACATAAGAGAATAGTGGCAAGGTGTGAATGGTCTGGGAAGTCATAAACATGATAAGCAGGACAAGACAGTCTATTGAATGCTCTTTTCAGAGGCTATGAGAGTAATGATTTGATAACTGTTTTCAGAAAAAGTGGAAAAGGGGGAAGGAAAGGTCACGCATTTCATAGTAGAAAGAAAAATGGTTTGGATTAATATGGAAGCTCATTGTCTGTTAAGTCAGTAGCTTAGATCCTCGTTGAATAGAGTCAAGTTAAGGAGTAAAGCAAAAGAGTTATAATGATGAGGCAGTAGATGATGAGGTATAGTAGAAAGAGAACTAGATGGATTCAGAGGACAAAGATTTTAAGAGAAGCTTTGCCAATTACCATTTGTGTGGCCTTCAGCAAGTCACTTAGTTTCTCTGTGCCTCAGATTCCTAAATATGTAAAATGTGGGAAGGGGGAAATCAATGATTTCTAAAGTTTTTAATTATATTTTCCAAATTGCTTACTTATGTTATAACATCAATTAAGATATGAAATTATCAATGAAAATCTGTAGCAGAATGGTGACAGTGGAAACAGAGAAGAGGAGAGATAAGAAAGCTAATAGGGAGGTAGAATATGTAGAACTTGGTCACTGATTGGTTATGAAAGTGAGGGAAAAGAAAGAGTCAAAGATAATCTCAAGCTTTCAAACATGGGAGGTGGTCAGAACAGTGTTGCCATTGACAAGAAGTAGTAAAGTTAGAAGACGAACAGGCTTTGGAGAAAAAAATGAGCTCAGTATGGGATTTATTGAATTCAGGGTTACAGGGACATTCAGGTGCAGTTGTACAAAAGGCTTTTAGATATATGGGTCCACAGTTCAGAACACAGGTCAAGAATAAAGATATAATTACATACATAAGATTAGTAAATAAAAGGGACCTTAAAGGTAAACTAATTCAACTCCCTGATTTTTATACATGAGCAAACTGAGAGAGGGGTTAATTAATTCGCTTAATGTCAAATAGAGAGTAAACAGCAGAGCTGGAATTTAAAAGCAGATCCTCTGAGTTCAAATCCCATGTTCTTTCTACTAGTCTATAAAAGAGCCATCTCCATAGACATGGTGGTAGTTCTGAGAACAAATGCTTTTGCCAAGGGAGAGTTTATAGAGAGATAAGAGGAAAGGATCAAAGAGAGAGCACTGGGGAGAGTTGACCTTAAAGAAATAGAAGTTAGCAAACGAGAAAGAAAAAGAACAGTTAAAGATATAGAGGGACCAGAAAAGTGTGTTATCTCTGAAGCTCAGGGAGGTCAAGGTATCAGGTAGGAAGGGATGGTTAAAAGTTGCAGATTTTGGGGGCAGCTAGGTGGTGCAGTGGATAGAGCACAGCTGGCTATGTCAAATGGTGGCCTTCTCTAGTGTGGAGTGGGGAGGGAAGAAGAGAGACAGTTTGGAACTTAAAATGCAATTAAAAAAATTAAATTAATTAAAAAATAAATAAAAGTTCATTGACAATCCCACAAAAAAAGAAGAAGAATGAGAGAGATTTTATTGTTGGAGAATAGTCCTGGAGGGTGCAGGAGGAGATGGAAACAAGAACACAGGTAGAAGGATAATATTAAATTTAAGGGTAAGGATACCATTTCTCTACCGCTGCCAAGAAGAAAGTACGATTTTGAGAAGTTTAGAGGAATGAAGAAGAGGAATTATGGGAACTAACACTGCAAGTCCTTAGTCTTAAAGTTCAGCAAAGCAGTAATGGCATAGAGCAAAATCATCTGCTATCAGTGAAGAGGGTGAGCTATAATAAAAAGACAGAAAAGAAGAATTGGAACAGTCAGTGATAGAAATAAGATGAGCAATCAATAAAGGCAGAACAAAAGGACTGTTTTCTTGAGCAGCATTGAAGACAGTTTATTCATGAGATATGGAAGAATCAATTGCATTGTATAGAAGTTTCTCGTGAGTAGGGATTACTTCGTTCTTTGTATCCCTGGTGCCTAACACAGGACCCAGTATATAATAAGTATTTAATAAATATTTGTTGACTGATTGCATCCTAATCAAGCAGTCACCATCAATACATATGGCAGCAGTATAATAATACCCAATGTTTTGATAGGTACGTTTTTTATATAAATGTTCTCTGTGCTTGACCAATACACCAACACATATAATACTCACATTTTAATGTAGTTTGTAGACAGACCACCCACCTACCAGTAAGAGGAGACCAGAGCTGAGACATGAATCTTACTTTTAACACAAAAAAAGATTGAATTGAGTATGCTTTTCTTTTATAAATCTCATGGAAAATCTTGATTTTCAACTAACTCTGTGACCTTAGAAAAGTCACAGCTTTCCCTGAGTCTGACTCTCCTTCTTTGTGAAGATTCCATATAGGGTGATGACCTACAGCTTCAGAAGCACTGAAGGGGTCATAAGTGGAAAAAATTTAAGAAGCCCTGGGTTAGACTAAAATGGACACAGTAATATTTACATAACTTATTTCCCTGGGTTGTTGTGAGGAACACATTTTTTAAACATTAAACAGTTATGTAAATGTGAGTTATTAGTATAATTTTCATAATCAGATATTTGATAAGATCTCTTCCATTTCTCAAAGTCGATGGTTTTGAGTGGTCTTATATATTTCAGAAGACAAGAAGCTAAATTAAACAAATCTGAATCCCTGGAATTAAATGGTGAAACATCAAATTGCAGTTAAAAGTGACACTCCATTTTCTAGGATAAAATCAAGAGCAACAGAAGCTAAGTTCAAAAGTAGAAAGCCAGCTGACAGGGACTAAAAATACAGTCTCTTTCCATGTGTTATTAATAAAAGATTAGTATGCACCCAATTGGAGATGTCACTCACATAGTGAGATACAAAGATCTTTAAAAAATACATATTATTTGAGTCACTTGGAGCTAAAGTAAGAAAAATATTATAAGAAGGCCCATGGGGAATGGGGGAAGCACCACATTATTAAGCTTTTCTGGTCAAGAACATGCACTCATATTTCATCAAAAATAAACTGCTATAATAAAAGATAAATAAATCCAACCCTTTTTGTATGAGGAGAACTGTCTTTTACAGTACCATAAAATGGACAGTGTGAGGCTGAGCAAAGGCTCTGTTGGGCATTTAAATGTCCTGGCATTCTTTTGTGATATCTTCATCTCAATGAATTTTTCAAATGCCACACTGATTTGCAAAAAAAAAAAAATGCCACAGCCTTCTTCTATCCCTAAAGTCTGCTGCCTCCCTCTTCCTTCTCCTTCAGCATACACTGAATTTACATACTGTTCTGAAGCCATGGTGAAAATACCATGGTCATAAGGCTCTGAAATCAAGGAGTCACACAATAAGGTTTTGCTACCACATCATTTTTTTTTTTTACTGCAAAATGGATACAGCAAAGACAGCAGGATATATGGTAAACAACTACAAATTCCCACCCTATCACCAACACCCCATCCCTCACCCCTGCCCCAACCCATACTCTTTTGGTATAGGCATGACTCTCCTCTTAATCTCTACAAAGATAGAAATCACAGTTTCCATTGAGACTGGGTAGGTCAAATTCCGGATCATATATCTATCCAGGCCACAGGTGGGACAGCCATCATTGTCAGATGTCTCTCTGTCTCTGTCCCTCTATCTCTTTCTGTCTCTGTCTCTCTTTCTATGTGTGTATATATACATATATGTATGTGTGTATGTATGTATTTTATATGCATTATGTCTACGCTTTTTGTATGTACATTAGGGTTCTTTGAATAACTGATGTGTGAAATTTATCTCTGACCTGTATTTGTGGACTTTGTTAAGGGAGGCAGTGGGGCAAATTGGTTGGACATTAATATGCTAAGGTTCTAGGCCCAATTCCATCATTAAAAAGCTTTGTGTCTGAGCAAATCACTTAACCTCTTAAAGTCTCAGTTTATTGTCTACAAAAAGGAGTTAGACCAGGTAATTTCTACATTATTTCTTACAGTCCTAAAGTACTCTGACTTTATGACTTAAAGCATAGTTTTATTGTCTTAAAACATAGAGGATTAGAATTACTCTGCCTGTATGATGGCACATTGCAGGTTAGAGCTATGATTTATTTGATGCCAAGGCTCTGGTCAGAATTCGATTCCCAATTTTAACAATGTTATTATGGAAAAATATGAGCAATTATATGACAGTATACTTTGGTTACAACATTGCTTCCAGTTACCCAGAGTGGTGGTAAGTGGGAACTGCATGTATATAATAGGAAAACAGGGCACCCATTAAACACAGCAGTAAATAAATGCATTTATTATATTATACTATATTATTTTAAATTAAATTATATTAAAGAGGCAAAAAGCCTTTTTGGAGGAGATGAAATTTGATATTGGCTTTAACAACTATTTACCTGGCCTACAGAAACTTGTCTCTCTGTCTCTAATGTATTTTGTAAATACATCTCTTTTCCCTTTTCAAAAGCAAAAACGAATATCACAAAACATTATTAAGAAAACAAAAAGTGATTTTCCTAAGTCTAAACTTGATCATGTTATCCAACCTCCCTTCTTCAGGTAGTGAGGAAGTAAGTGACTACTGCCTCTGTGATCAAAATTTGCCTCTATTTGGCATTTAAACTCCTTCACAACCTGACCTCTTCCTCTCTTTGTAGTCTTTTTACTTTTTGTTTCTCCCAGCTATTCTAAAATACGTTGGCTTTCTAGCTGTTCTTCCCACACTACACTCCAAAGAGCATGAGATTTCTGAGTTGAATGACACGGTTTAAATTCCAGTTCTGTTATTTACCATTCGACCCCCTCTCTACCTCGTTTTCCCTTTATGTAAAATGAGAGGCTTGCATTAGATAACCTCTCTGGTCCCCTCCATCCATGTCTAAATCTGTGTTCTAACATGCCCATCTTATGTATTCCTCTGATTACTTAAATATCTTTATCTTCTATATCATGTAATGAGGCTAGATGGGAACAATGATAAAAAAACTGGAAATTTCATTCAAAATGAGACTTTGGGAATCTTGAGATATGGACATTAACAATTAAGAAAACAACTTCTGGCACTCTGAATATGCTATTTGCCAAAACAACTGCCATACATATAAATCTGAAAAATGGTAGTATTCAGCTTTTTTCTTTTTTTTTTTTTTTAAAGAAAAATATTTCTTAACCAAGCCAAATAGAATACTCTCCCCTGCTGGGTCTGCAATTCCATATCAAAGAAAATCTATTATAGCATGCCCTTAGTACTGTTTAGTTTAGCACTGTCTATTTATTATGCTGTTAATAGTTGAAAATTCAGAAAGATGAAATAGTGAAATTGTGAAATATTTAAAAGAAAGAGGGAACTTTGGGTATGGAAATTAGATAATAAAATGGTATACATATAATTTTAACATTTTGAAAGGCACTACACTGTTTAAAAAATATAAGAACAAATACATGGGTTCACATCCTCAGTCCTTCCAACTCAGTATTGATTCTGACCAGTGGCATCTAGGGCATGTCTGTCTTCTCTGACATAAATCTTAAATGATTAGGAATTATTTGGACATATTAATTTTCATTATGGAGTTCAGAGTAGTGGGACCTGAAATAATTAAAAAGTTACTTAGTCCTTCAGTTTCCTTATCCGTAAAATCAGGAAGTTGTAGAGAAAATCCCTAAAATTATTTCTAGCACAAAAGTGAAAAAATTTCTGTGTTTTTGTTTTGTTTTTCAAAACTACAGGAACTCTTTAGCATTATAAATTCTTTAGGATTACTACCTGTTCCCTAAAGTAGTGCTATACTTTCTCTTTTAACTTTGCTTCTTGATATTAATCTGGAAATCTATCTCATCTAAGTTTCATATAAATTGCTCATCCATTCTGAAACAGACAAAAGAGTTTGACTTATTCATTCCAGTAGCCTAGTGTTTGGTGAACAGGTCTATCTATTGACTATACTAATATTTTTCATTAATTTATAGCATTTTATTTAACAAGACTGTGAGAATGGTGGTGAACTCAACAGAAATGGGGAATTTCAAATGAGGAGTAGCTATTTTTTGGACATGTTGAGTTGGAGGTATTTATGAGATGTCCAGTTTGAAATGTTCAGTAGGCACTTGATGATATGCCATGGGAGCTCAGGAGAGAGAGTATACATATATTTAGCTCTAGTCCTTTTCCAGGACTATAGTCCCAAACCAGGAGCTGCCTTCTGTAAATTTTGAATTGAAGTTCCTATTGGCATCTTAAACTCAAATAAGTCAAAATAGAACCCATTATCTTTTACCCAAAACCTATCCCCAATTCCTTCTCTTTCATAGTCAATGACATTACACTCTTTCTAGTTACAAAGGATGTCATTGATGTCAAACTTGAATCCTCACTTGTCTTTACCTCATTTATTCAATCAGTTATTACATCTAGTCCTTTCTACCTCCAAACTAACTCCTAAATTGTTCTCCTTATCTCCATCTACATAGCCACCACTTGAGTTTAGATATACATTATTTCTTTTTTCTTTTTGCAAAGGATAATAATTTATTGGATATGAACAAAGTTTTTTAAAAATTAATTAATTTTTAGTTTTCAGCATTCACTTCCATCAGATTTTGAGCTCCAAATTTCCTCCCCTCCCCCAACCTCCAGACAGCATTCTGAATGCCCCTTCCCCTATCTGCCCTCCCTTCTATCACTCACCCCACTCCCCTCTCTTATCCCCTTCCTCTTCTATTTTCCTGTAGGGAAGGATAGATTTCTATACTCCATTGTCTATATATCTTACTTCCCAGTTGCATGTAAAAACAAATTTTAACATTTGTTTTTAAAACTTTGGGTTCCAAATTCTCTCCCTTCCTACCTCACCACTCTTCTCTTCTCATTGAGAAGGCAAGCAACTCAATACAGGTTATACATGTGTAGTCATGCAAAACACTGCCATAATAGTCATGTCGTCCAAAACTAACTATATTTCCCTTCATCCTATCCCACCCCCCATTTATCTATTCTCTCCCTTGACCCTGTCCCTCCTCAAAACAGTTTGGTTCTGATTACCCCCTTTCCCAATCGGCCCTCCCTTCTATCATTCCTCCCCCTCCATCTCCTTCTGCCCTATTTTCCTGTAAGGTGAGATAGATTTCCATACTTAATTGAGTGTTTATGTTATTCCCTCCTTAAGCCAAATCCAATGAGAGTAAGATTCACCCGTTTCCTTTCACCTTCCTCCACTTCCCTTCCACTGTACCAGCTTTTTCTTGTCTGTTTTATGTGAGATAATTTACCTCATTCTACCTCTCCCTTTCTCCTCACAGTATAATCCTCTCTCACCCCTTAATTTTATTTTTTTTAGATATCACCTCTTCATCTTCAACTCATCCTGTGCCCTCTATCAATCAATCAATCAATCAATCAATCAATCTATCTATCTATCTATCTATCTATCTATCTATCTATCTATCTATCTACATACATACATACATACATATTTTTTTCCCTCCAACTATCCTAGTACTGAGAAAGGTCTCATGAGTTACAAATATAATCTTTCCATGTAGGAATGTAAACAATTCAACTTTAATGAGTCCCTTATGATTTCTCTTTCCTGTTTACCTTTCATACTTCTCTTGAGTCTTGTATTTGAAAGTCAAATTTTTTATTCAGCTCTGGTCTTTTCATCAAGAATGCTTGAAAGTCCTCTATTTCACTGAATTTCCATTTTTCCCCTGAAGGATTATACTCAGTTCTTCTGAGTAGGTGATTCTTGGTTTTAATCCTATCTCCTTTGCCCTCTGGAATATCATATTCCAAGCCCTCCAGTCCCTTAATGTAGCAGCTGCTAGATCTTGTGTTATTCTGATTGAGTTTCCACAATACTTGAATTGTTTCTTTCTGGCTGTTGTAATATTTTCTCCTTGACCTGGGAACTCTGGACTTTGGCTACAATATCCCTAAGAGTTTTCCTCTTCGAATCTCTTTCAGAGGTGATCAGTGGATTCTTTCCATTTCTATTTTACCCTCTGGTTCTAGAATATCAGGGCAATTTTCCTTGATAATTTCTTTTCTTTTCTTTCTTTTTTTTTGGGGGAGGGAGCAATTGGGGTTAAGTGACTTGCCCAGGGTCACACTGCTAATAAGTATCAAGTGTTTGGTCTGAGGCCAGATTTCAACTCAGGTTCTCCTGACTTCAGGGCTGGAGCTCTATCCACTGTGCCACCTACCTGCCTGATAATTTCTTGAAAGATGATATCTAGGCTCTTTTTTTTAAAAATATAATAGGTAGTCCAATAACTTTTAAATTATCTCTCCTGGA
This sequence comes from Phascolarctos cinereus, assembly GCF_003287225.1. NCBI lineage: Eukaryota > Metazoa > Chordata > Mammalia > Diprotodontia > Phascolarctidae > Phascolarctos > Phascolarctos cinereus. Next base: position 171,182,914 of record NW_027555625.1, read on the forward strand.
TCTATTTTCCAGGTCAGTTGTTTTTCCAGTGAGATATTTCACATTGTCTTCTATTTTTTTCATTCTTTTGGTTTTGTTTTATAATGTCTTGATTTCTCATAGTCATTAGCTTACATTTGCTCCATTCTAATTTTTAAGGAAGTATTTTCTTCAGTAAGCTTTTGGACTTCCTTTTTCATTTGGACAATTCTGCTTTTTAAGGCAGTCTTCTCCTCATTGGCTTCTTGGACCTCTCTTGCCATTTGGGTTAGTCTATTTTTTCAGGTATTATTTTCTTCAGTATTTATTCAGTTGACTTGTTTTTCATTATTTTCTTGCATCACTCTCATTTCTCTTCCCAGCTATCCCTCTACTTATCTTACTTGCTTCTCAAAATCCTTTTTGAGTTCTTCCATGGCCTGGGACTGATTCAGATTTTTCTTGGAGGCTTTGGATGTAGGAACTTTGACTTTGTTGTCTTCTTCTGGTTGTATGTTTTGATCTTCTTTGCCTCCAAAGTAAGCTTCTATGATCTGACTTTCTTTTTTGCTGTTTGCTCATGTTCCCAGCCAATTACTTGAGTTTTAAACTCTTTGTTAAGGTAGGGGTCTGCTTCCAGTGTGGAAAATGTACTGTCCCAAGCTTCAGGGGTTTTGTGCAGCTGTTTTCAGAGATACTTCTAGGGACCTATAAATTTTCAGTTCTTCCAAGGTGGTATGATCAAAGGCGAGGTGTTTACTTCTTTCCTGGATTGTGCTCTGGTCTATGAGTGACCATGAGCACTTTTTCTGCCTTGAAACTGTGAGGAGGATTCTCTCTTCACTGAAGCTACAAGTTCCACCATGCCAGAGCTCCTCCTCACCCCAGGATCACCACCAGAATTGTGACCCAGATCCAAGCATGGGCAAAGCAAGAGAATCCTGCCTCAGTGCCAGCAAAGAGATCCCTGTGATCCCCCTCTGATCAGCTGCTTTATCCCCCCTACACCTGTGGGCTGAGAGCTCCAGAAGCAGCCACTGCCCTGGGCCTTCACTGGGACTGGGGCTGGGACCAAGCTCCTCTCTTGCTTCAGTCAGACAGACCTTTCCTGCTGACCTTCTAAGTTATCTTTGGCGTTTGTGGGTTGAGAAGTCTGGAAACCACCACAGCTCCCTGTGATTCAGTTCCCTGAGCCCCAGTCCAGGTTTGCTGAGGCCCTATCTTTGCCTGCATGGCCAATGCTGAACTGCACTCCCCTCCCAGCCTGGCACAACAGACCTTTCCAATCAACCATCCAGGTTGCCTTGGGCTAGAAATTTCTTTCACTCTGTCTTTTTGTGGGTTCTGCTGCTCTATAATTTGTTTAGAGCCATTTTTACAGGTATTTGGAGAGGTTTAGGGGAGAGCTCAAGGAAGTCACTGCTTTTACACCACCATCTTGGCTCCGCCCTGATATACATTATTTCTGATGTGGACCATGGTAATAATTTGCTAACTCTTCTTCCTGTCTATATTATCTCCCTAGTCTACACAGCTAACAAAATAATTTTCCTAAAGCACAGATGTGACCATGTCACTTCCCTTCTCAATCAATTCCAGTGATTCCCTATTCACTGTAGGAACATATATAAATTCTGATTGTCACTGATGATGCTTTGTAACCTGTCTCCAATCTACCTTGCCAATCTTACACATTATTCCCACTCGTGAACTCTACTGCTCAATCCGTGTCTCTTACTGTTATTTCTGCACAGTATCCCATTCCCATCTCTAAACCCCACACATATCTAGAACACTTCCCCCACCTTCCAAATCTCTTGTTTCCTTCAGACTCAGCTCAAGTACCACTTTGTACATGAAGCCTTTCCTGATGTCCACAACAATTAGCATCCCCCATCATCTATTGCACATGCTTTCTCAACAGAATATAAGCTCCTTCATGGCAGAGGCTGTTTTGCTTTTGTAATTATTTATATTTCTTAAGACCTGAAACACCATCTAGCATATAGTAGGCATTTAATAAATTCTCACTGATTGACTAATCCCTAAGGGCTTACTTGAGGGGCTAAAAAACAAAAACAAAAACAATGCACTACCCTCAATTTATTCTCCTTAAATACTTCAGTAGGATTTTTCAAATCAACCAAGGATGAGTGGGGTCATCTTTAGTCTTCTTAAGGCATGCATGTCCTCATGCTGCTACAATTATCCTAAATCAGCATGGGGCTGGTGGGAGAAGATTTCTGTATAGGCTAGATTGTAATGTGCTTATGTAATTATTTAAAATACATCTAAGTGTAAGTATTTTAAAATGAGCCTATTTTCCTCTATCATTCTCCCCTGGTACTTTAAGGAGAACACACTTAATGAGAAGTTCTTCACATTATAATTATTATAATTATGTTTGTTCCATGAGAAAGCAGGGGAAAGAAATAATGACCCATTATCGAAAGTTATTCTTTAAATAGAATTTATGATTCCTGAATAGCCCCAGAGCTGGGGCCTTACCTGCTTGGTACTTGTCTGTACCAGAATATACTATTTCCTAGGAAATGCCCCCAAACTCCAACATATGACTATTTCTTAGAACTTTCTGAAAGTTAATTGGAAGCAGTAGGAGTCAAGTGTTATAATTCAACAAGAAGAAATATGTTAATGTTTGTAAACAAAATGTTTCTAACAACACAAATTTATCTTGGAAGAAAAAATAAGAAAATAAATAAGAATAAAGAGGGTTGGGAGTGTCACAGGGGATATCAATAGTTTTATGAATTTCACTTTAAAAAGCAAAATAATATAGCAAGTGTATGGTGTTATTGCTCTTATTTTTATCATTTATGGGGTGGGGCGTGGTTCACAATATTGCTTGTGGAGGTCCTAAAATTTGAACAAAATTTACCTTTTTTTTTTTTAACTTGTCTCTTGATTTCAGTGGCATTGGGAACTCCTGATGAAGAAACTTCCTCACTCAAGGCAGCTCAGCACCTTCTCTGCAACTTAGTCTTAGAGAATTGCCTGGTACACTGAGGATAAGTGACTTATTCAGGCTCACACTGCCAGGACATGCCTGAGACAGGCCTTGAACCAAGGTCTTTCAGAAGCCAGCTCTCTATTCACTATTCATTACATGCTATCTCTTGAACAAAGTTATAACATATATAGGGCAGGGAGCAAAGGGAAAGGGACACAGAAATCTAGATTTAGGCACTTTCACAGTGCTGTTAGACAGATACCCCAAAAGACCCTGACCTACAGTCTAGCTATGTGACCCAAGGCAAAGCAAATAGTCTCTAAGTCTTACATTCCTTAATTGAAACATGGATGTAATATTACTATACTACCTACCTAGATTAGAAATAGAAACAAAATTCATATTGCCATCGCAATACATTGTAGATGATCTAGATAGGAAAAAAGGAACAGAAAATATATTTGGGAAATATTTTACTATTGTCTTCTAGAGGCCAGATACAGTGGACATAGATTTACATTACCCAGATATCCGTAGGAATACTTTTTTTTCTCTGACAATCAGAGCAACTGTTAACTTCCTAACCTGCTTTCATGATAACCTCATCCTTCAAAAGGTGGAACTACTTAGAAGGGGAAATTGTATTCTGGATCTGCTTCTAACTGGTCCCTCAGGTGGAAACGACCACTCTCATTTGTAGTGATTGTGATAAAGGAGAGGAAAGCTAGGCATATTGTAATCTCGCATGCATCCTTGACTTCCAAGAGTTCAGAGAAAAAGCTAGTACCTATGGTTAACAGTTTCCTAGGGAAGTCATCCCAGGAGGGTTGGAAAGCTCTCAAGTGTGAAATTCTAAAGCCACAAAGAGAAAGATTTGCAACACAGAGAAAAGTGGGAGTCATTTAAAGAAAGTGATATGGATGTTGAGGAGTTTCAATGATCAAGTTAGATTTTTTTTTTAATGACATATTTAGAAGATGGAAGCAAGAGCAGGTAACAGAGGATGAATACAAAAGTACAGCATGGTCCTGTAGCAATAACATCAGTGCTAAAGCTCAGAACGAGCTGAGGCTGGAGAGAAAAATGAATCAGTAAACAAACACTTATTTAATAGTTCATGTGTGCCAGGCACTGTGCTAAGCACAGGGGATACAAAGAAGGCAAACAAAAAGTCCCTACCCTCAAAGAGCTCACATTCTAATGGGGGTGGGGCAGGAAGAGAGAAGAGACAAATTTTTAGTAGTTTTGGTTGTTTTTCTTGTATTGGGAGACAGGGTAAAGAACAAGGGATGGATGGGATTGCTGTTTGGAGTGGATGGGACAATAATGATTGGCAAAAGAATGAAGGCAGAACTGCCTCTCTCATTTTGCTTCCCCACTCCCACTCCCACCCCCACCTCCTATAAAGAAAACTAATCACCAGTCTGTAAAGAACAGGACAAAAATGTCTAACAGCAAATTGATACCCAAGATAAGTAATAAAATACTAAGAGAGCACTTAGATGCCCAAATGAATAATATCTTTAGTTCCTGAATGAATGGGCATATGTAATTTATTGAACCACAATCTAATCTTTGAAAGTTCCAGGAAAATAGGAAGGATGCTTAAGAAAGGCAAATGTTTTAATTTAAAAAAAGAAAAAGGTAAGAGAAAAACATTTGCAAACCAGAGTTCAGAAGAGAAGGCTCAGGGGAAATGTGAATTCAGGAATCTGAAGGGCTCTCAAGTGGAAGAGAGATTAAGATGGTCTGGCTTGAATCCAGAGGCCAGAATTAGGAATAAAGGGTAGAAATGACAATGAGGCAAATTCAGACTTAATGTTAGGAAAAGCTTCCTGACAATTAGACCTATCTAAACGTGAAATGAGATTCCTGGGGAGATGGTAAATAACTCCTCCCTTGAGGTCTTTAAGCAAAGCTGGATAACCATTTGGTGAGGAGAATTTTTTTCAGGTATGGATTAGACTAGTTAGCTTCCAAGATGCTTTTTAACTCTTGTGATTCTATGATTCTAGATTGTATGATGCAGGGTCATAAAGGAACGTCAAAAGAGAAATGTAAATTTTGCTAAGGGCAGAAATTCAGAAATATTTGGAGCATGGGGCTCCTGGGAAAGACTCAGAGGAACTTCTACAATAGGACATATTGGGAACCAGAGTTCAACAAAAGGACATTAGCCACATTGTGAGAGGGGACATTAAAGAAAAGAATGAGCCTTAATAGTTTAGGCTGGAGAAGTGTTTCTAGAGACAAACCTCATGTCTTTACAAGCAAAGACTTTACCCTAGATGGGGAGAAAATCTGATGTGGATTTGGACTATGAAACCAAACATTAGAATATGTAATAACCAGTGAAAGCCATTTTCTACTGTGGGAATCTATTTTAAATTCAGCATAAAACCTTAAATTCAGCTAAAGTCTTGTTATTCTAATAATTTTGCCTACTTCATATCAGCTTCCTTTTGAAAATGATGTGAAGTAACAACTTTTAAATTAAAACTCAATTTATATTTCACCAGAAATTTATTGTGCAATATGCAAGGCATTGTGCTAGGTTTTGGGGATGTTTCACGGAGATGAAAACTGATACAGTTCCAGCCCCCAAGGAGCTTACAGTGTAATTCTGGGTTTTTTTTCCTTTTCTATCCCCAGTACTTTGTACAATAAATTGGTGCTCAATAAATGTTTATTAATTATTGAATGAATGAATGACAAGTCAAAATTACAAATAAGCATGATACAAGGTAGATTCCAAAATCCTCATGGAAGATCTTAGGAGGAAAATATCACTTTCAACCGGGTGGATCCGAAGGGGCAGATACTGAAAGATTGTACTAGGCAGAGATCAAGAGGTAGTAAGTTTTAGAGCAGCACAGCCTATGTGAGTACACCAGGGTATTCTAATAAGGATGGAACCAGGAACTGTTAGTAATCATCTTCCTGGGACATTGAGTATTTACAAGAGAGAAGAAGTCTGGAAATGTAGGGTCTGAAATGTTGGGCTAAGGAGTAAGCATTTATCTCATGGGCAATAGAGAGCCATCAAAAGGATGCTGTTACTAAGCCAAAACTAAGATTCTTCTAAGGACAACAGCCCTGGTTTGAGAAAAGTTCTGAATGCCCTCTGGCTGGGGAAGTACATTTCTGGAGTTGATAGGCCCATGGGTAACAGGTCCCAATGAAAATTCAAAGGGTTTGGTCTAAAATCAGAAATAAATCTCTATCACATTGAATCTTAGGAGACACATAGATAGACCTATGCCTAGTGCAAAGGTGTATGTGATCTTTCAAGTAAAGAGATAAAACTTAGTCCCTCTGTGGTATCATGGGAAATATTTGTTCTTCAAATGTACTTAAGCACTACATGACTTCAGTTTAATTGAAACCCAGTTTTACTTTTTGCTTGTTTGTACTCTTTTTGAAGAGGAAACCTATAGTAGAATCCCAAGCCTTGTTCTGGGGATGAAACTGAAGAGAACAAACACACCTAGAGCTTGAAGTGGAAAAATAGGAAATGAGGGTTAAGCCATGATACTAGCCAGATAGATGGGGGCCACGAGGTGTTGCTGTGGATAGACTGCTGGGTATGGAGTCAGGAAGACTCATCTTCATGAGTTCAAATATGGCATCAGACACTTACTAGCTGTGTAACCCTGGACAAGTCACTTAACCCTGTTTTCTTCTGTTTCCTCATCTGATTAATGAGCTGGAGAAGGAAATGCCAAGCCACTCCAGTATGTTTACCAAGGAAACTTCAAATGGGGTCACAAAGAGTCAGAAAAGAGTGAAGAATGATTGAATAACAAAAACAACGTCTAAATGTTTCTGTATATAGCTTGACTGTTAAACTCCAGAGAGCCATGAAAAATTATGGGATCATACAACCAGAGATCTAGAAGTTCTCAAACTTTTTGTTCTCAGGACTTTCTGATTGTCTTAAAGGACTTAAGGACTCCCCAAAGAGCTTTTCTTGGTTACCAGTATCTGTTAATCTTGTTAGTTATCAATATCTATCAATATTTCTCATATTAGAAATAAACATATATTATTATGAAAATGGTTTTGAGCCCATTAAAAGCCCCTTGGGAACTTTTAGGAGTCCCCAGGGCCATGGCTGGAGAACCACTGATTTAAAATATCGTTATTTTTGAGATGAAGAAACTGAGGCCCAAGGAAGTTATGCAACTGGCTCAAAGTCATACAGTTAGTATCAGAGGGGAATTTGAAGCCCCTCCTTCTGACTCCAGAGCTAACATTCTTTCCACTGTATGAGGTTACCTCCTGGATCACACCAGAACACAATAAATGATTGAAAACTAAATTCCACATTTATTTTTAGTCGTAGAATTTAAAGCTCTTGAGGGATTTTACAAATCCTCCAGTCTGATTGAGAAAGTCAGAGAGAGGGCTGTCAAAAAGGTCAAAGCTGACCTCTCATACTTTCCAGTCTTCTTATACCTTCCTTACACCAACCACCCTGTTTTCCATGTACTCTTCAATCCAGTTACAGCGGCTTCCTTAATGTTCCTTAAATAAGACACTCCTTCTCCTGACTCCAGGCATTTTCACTGGCTGTCCCTCATACCCAAAATGCTTTCCCTCTTCATCTCTCCCTCCTGGCTTTCCTGACTTCCTTCGAGTTCCACTTAAAATCTCACCTTCCATAGTAAGCTTCTCCTGATGCCTTTTTGATTCTTGTACCCTCCACACAGAGGCTGAACCCAGCTCCCAAGGCATGCTTCGGGGGTCTCTCCCACCTTTTTTTTTATTGTTCTAAATGAACACTGATGTGTTTGGGCTAAGGAGTCTTCTGCCTAGGGGTGATCAGTAAGGTCAATAGATTGATTAATTCAGGGTCCCTGCAAACTGTGGGAAGAAATAACTCGGAAAAATAAAGCCATACTGAAAGATTGAAAAAATGTTCCCATGTTCATTATTTCCTATTTATTATGCATCATAGCTTATTTGATCATAGTTGTTTGCATGTTGCCATTCTCATTAGCCTTGTGGGCTCCTGGGCAGGGACTGTTTTCTGCCTTTCTTTGTATTCCCAGTGCTTGGCACCATGCCTGGCACATAGTAGACACTTAATAAATGTTTATTAACTGACTGACTCACTCATTTTATAGATGAGAACGCTGAGGTCTGGAGGCAAAAAGAAAATAACCTTGGGTGGTCACTCAAGTAGTAAGTGGCAGGGCTACAATTCCAACCTGGGCTTGGGCTTGCTGACTCAAAATCCAGGATTTTCCCTACCATACCATATCATTAAAAATGTTTTTAAAGAAAGTTTGGTATGAATCTGCACAACACATCACATATGCCCAGTACCTTTGTAACTGCTACTCTTTTCCCTACTGTAAGGGTGAAAGAGGGACTACAGTGTGGGATTTGAGTATCATATGTTAATGTCTAAAAATAAGCTAGGATACAACAAAATAGCACATTTCCCCCCCACTGCTACTTATCACGCCAAAGGAAGCTCTATTTTAACCTTCCTGTTAAGGAAGCTGAGGCACAGACCAGGTAAATAAATGATCAATTTGTCAAAGTGGGGTGGTTTACTCTTGGGATCATGCCCTTCTCTTCAGAGATCAAAGCTCTATCTTCTCCCTAATCAGTGACATTCTCTTTTATGCAAATCATGCAGAATATATCTTCTATAAGGATTTTGTTTATTTGTTTGTTTGTTTTCTGTCTCTGTCCAGGGGATCATCTTCCACCACTGCAAAGTAAACCAAATATAGCAAGAAGCATTATAATCATACCTACTGTGGGTGTAAAATTAGATGTTAATTAACTAAGGCGGCAAACAATGGGCTATGTGAAAGTGAGTTATGTGAAAAGCTTCCATGTCAGTTTAAAAAAATGCAAATACCTCTTACTAGGGTTAAAAGATATAGCACAGGAAAAGAAATTCAAATCCTTTCTTAGAAGAGGAACAATCTGTAAATTCAACGCAGTGCCATTGGACAGTAGGAATGAGTAAAAGGTGACAAATACAGAGAACAATCACCAGTCTCTATTTTGATTTGTTTTATTTTCTTTTTCTCACCTTGTATAAGTAACTTATTGCATCAGAGAGTTGCAGGAGGTCACTGAGAAATTAAGTGACTTGCCCAGGGTCACAGCCAGTATATACCAGAGGAGGGTCTTGAATCCTTGTTTTCCTGACTCTAAGGCTGGCTCTCTAACCACTACTCCACACTGACTTTCCTTGGGTTTACTCAATTTCCAGTAAGCTAGGATTTGACTTTCTAGTATTTGTATGCCACTGAAATGCTATATCTTGACATGTCAGTGTGCCATCATTCAGTCCAGACCTTCTGTGTTAAGGCATCAGGGCCCAATAGGATGCCGCTATCCCCTACCTCAAGACAGGATAAATCACTTCCCAGCCTAACAGAATGATTTTATTTCACTGGTTCAAGGTGGTTGCAGATTCTCTGAACAATAATGTAAGGTCTGTCCACAGACAACACAGATGGTTGTGGAAATCCCATGACAGGGCAGAAATTTATTTGTCCCCTGTGGGAGATAAACTATCAACTACAACCTACTTTTATAACCTTATCTTCTAAGTTCCCTCAGGATGCTCCTCTTCTTCCAGTCTGAATGTAGGCATTGTATTGAGGTTCTATGCCAGATACTTCTCTTTTATGTGATTTCTGCCCTTTTAAAAAATAATTAATTAACAAGCCTTTCTGAAACACATATTATGTACCTGGCCCTATAGCTGGTTTGCAAGGGATGGTTTGCAAGTGGGGAGGCAGACATACAAAACGAAACATTCCTGTTTCTATTCTTGATTCAGTAAGTTTATATTCTAACAGAAAGACACAGTCCATTTGTTCTGTGTACACAGTGTATGTATGTGTATGTGTATGTGTATGTGTATGTGTATGTGTATGTGTGTGTATGTGTATGTGTATGTGTATATGTACACAAATACAAATGAATACAAAGTGGTTAAAGTCAAGGTGGGGAAGCTAGGTGGCTACATGGATAGAGCACTCAGACTGGAGTCAGGAAGACCTGAGTTCAAATGTGACCTCAAACACTTACTAGCTATGTGACCCTGGGCAAGTCATTCAACTCTGTTTACCTCAGTTTTCTCATCTGTAAAGCGAGCTGAAGAAGGAAATGTCAAACTACTCCAGTATCTTTCTCAAGAAAACCTCAAATGAGGTCAAAGAGTCAGACATGATTGAACAACAACAAAAATTCAAGGTAGCTTGGGACAGGGGGAACTAGAAGTTGGGAATGTCAGGAAAAAGCTTCATTTCAAGGGGACCTGAAAAAATCATCTCTAGACCAATCTCATTTGAAGATGAGGAAAGCAAGACCTAGAAAGGTTAAGGGACTTGGCCATGCTCACAGGTTGCAAATAATAGAACCAGAATACAGAACCAGGTCTTCTGACACCAAATCTGGAACTGTTTCCACTACACTACAATTTCCCTGACTCCAACTTCTCTCTAGAAGCAGGGTGGCCTAGTGCCAAGAACACTGCATTTGGAATCTGAAAACCTGAACTCAAATTCCAGCTATATATCTACTACTTACATGGTAAGTCACAAATCTGTTTGATCATCAGATTGCTGATCTATAAGATGAAGGGGTTGGACACATGAGCAGTTCTCAACTTTTTAGACTCAGGATACTTCTATCCTTTTAAAAATTAATGATGAACCCCTCTCCCCAAAGAACTTTTTTTAATGGGGGTTATAACTATTTCTTATTAGAAATTAAACTCTCTTAGTATAATTACGTAAAAGTTTTGACCTTGTGGATCTCCTGAAAGGGTCTCAGGGACTGTCAGAGTTCCCCAGACTGTATTTTAAGAACTAGTGGACTAAATTATCTCTAAAGTTCCTTCAGCTTTAAATCCTGCGATCCCATAATTACGTTCATTTCTTTGTTCTTTGGCCCCAGACTGCATTTACTTTCTCTAGTTGTTCATAAATTTCTTCCTTTTATTTTCCCCCTGCAGTCTATATGCCCTGTCTATGTACCTTTGCATTAGAGTTTTGTCCCATCAGAGGACAGGGACCTTGTCCAAACTGCTTTGTAAAGTTCCTAGCACAGACCATGTAGACACAAGTGCCTGATGATGCTTTTGGATGATGACAGTAGAGTCAGTGTACACATAATCTGATTTCTACTAGCTGTTTCAATGCTTTTCCCAAAAGCTTTCCTTGGTTAATCCTGCCCCTTTTTGATTGCACTGATTGTTCTATTCTTTTGCTTGCCATCCATTTTCCACTATATTAATTTTTTACCAGTTGATTAAAAACAAAGTCCTTTAAAGTTCTCCTGTCCTCTTTCCCTTTTCCCTTCACTGTGCAACTACTGCACATACTGTATCCTCACTAAACATACTTGTTATTCAGTCATTTTTCAGTCATGTCTGACTCTTTGTAACCCCATTTGGGGTTTTCTTGGCAAAGATAGTGGAGTGTGTTGCCTTTTCCTTCTCTAGCTGATTTTAAAGATGAGGAAATTAGGGCAAACAGAATTAAATGATCAGGTCACACAGCTAGTAAGTTTCTGAGAATGGATTTGAACTCAGGTCTTCCTGACTCCAGGCTCGGCACTCTATCCATTGAGCCACCTAGCTGCCTTCACTTAATCTCTTAAAATCTGACTTTCATATGAGCCAATTTATTAGAACCTCTTGAAAGTCATACATGACTACCTAGTTATCAAGTCCTATATCCTTTTCCCAGTTCCAGGTCTCTGATTTCTCTGAAGAATTTGGCATTTCTGAAAATAAGCAGACTCTCTCTGACATTTTTCTTTCCTTTTCTTCCACTGTAGTGCATTCTCTTGGTTCTCTGACTTATCTAACCTCTTGTATGTTGCCTCAGGACTCTTCTCCTGTCAGTCAGTTAATGGACAATTATTAAGAAATAACTATGTGCCGAGTACTGTGCTAAGCTCCTACTGTCTAAATACAGGCATCAATGTGATTTTTTTTATGCTGGGAGTTCTTCATTCTGAAGCAGCAGCTAGGTGGAGCAGTGGATAGAGTTCTGGGCCTGGAGTCAGGAAGACTCATCTTCCTGACTTCAAAATTAGTCTCAGACATTTACAAGCTATATGACCCTGGGCAAGTCATTTACCCCTGTTTGCCTCAGTTTCCTCATCTATAAAATCAGTTGGAAAAGGAAATAGCAAGCCACTCCAGTATTTTTGCCAAGAAAACCCCAAATGGGAAGAGGATTCTGGGAAGATGGTAGAGAAGGTCAGAAAATTCCAAGCTCTCCAGATTTCCCCCACAAACGAGATAATAATAGCACTTCAGGGCAAACATAGAGTGGTAAAAATAAATAAGAGTAGGGGCAGAACAGTGGTCCTCCAGATTCCAAATCTACTCTACTACTGAAGAGTACTTGTCACTACCTGTGGAGAGTAAACACTTCCAAGGTAGGACTGCTTAAGCAACAAGACAAGTCCAGAGTGTTAGCTGGGATGAGAGGCTGCCCCAGCCCCAGCCCCAGCCACAGGAACTTCTACCCTGAGACAATGAGGAGAGTTGGCTGTATGAGTAGGAGAAGATTGAGGACAAGGAATGCCAGACCCAGCTGTGCTGTGGAGACCTGGCCTGCCAGGGCAAGAAGGAACCAAGACATACCGAGTGAGTGAAGGAGCAGTGGGGCTGGGATGCCACTGGCTGAGGCCACTAACAAGGAGGCTGGAGGTCTTGGTTTTGGTTCCAGGCCAGAGGGGAACTCGAGGATGATGAGAGGCCAAAGGCACCATCCCTAGAGGTGGTTACAAAAACTAAGCTGCCACAAATAAAAAAAAATGGACAGGCAAAAGAAAGAATGCAATCATGGAAAATTACTATGGAAATAGAGAAGATTGGGGTTCATCTTCAGAGGAGGATACTGAAGCAAAGAAACCAAAGGTAACATCGAATGGTCACCCGCCCAAAAATAATTCATAGAAGAACTTAAAAAAGACTTTAAAAATCAAATGGGAGAGATGGAGGGAAAAAAATCCAATATAAACAAGATTATGAAAAGAAAGTCAACCAATTAGAAAAGGAGATCCAGAATCTTAAAGAAGAAAACAATTCCTTGAAAATCAGAATTGGACAAGGGGAAGCCAGTGAAGTTATAAAAGATCACGAAATAATAAAATGAAAAAAATGAAAAAAAATAGAAGACAATGTGAAATATCTCATAAGAAAAACAACTGATCTGGAGAACAGATCAAGAAAACAAGAATAATTGGACTATTTGAAAGCTATGATTTAAAAAAAGAATCTTAATACCATAAAACAAGAAATAATTAAAGAAAATTGTCCTGAAGCATTAGGACAAAGGGGAGAAGTAGAAATAGAAAAAATCCACCAATCACCACCTGAAAGAGATTCTACAAGGAAAATCCAAAGGAATATCATAGTCAAATTCTAAAACCCCAACTCAAGGATAAAATATGAGCAAAAAGGAAAAAAAAACAATTTAAATATGGAGGAGCCACAATTAGAATCACACACGCAAGACCTACTAGTGGTGACACTAAAAGACCACAGGCTTTGGAACAGGAAGAGCAAAAGAACTGGGGTTCCCGCTAAAACTATCATACCCAGCAAAGCTAAGTATAATCCTGAATTTTAAAAAATGGATATTTAATGAATTGTCAGACTTTCAGGATTTTGTTAAAAGATATGAACTTCATAGGAAATCTGACATACAAGAGCCAAGAGAAAAATAAGGTACATACCAAAGACTAATTACAAGGATTAATATTCAATAAGGATAGGCAGTTTACAATAAAATTAAAATGTATGCCTAAGATTGTTATTAGTAATTGGGTAGCTCATAAGAAAGATTGGGGTAGAACTGAGTATAATATGATTTTAAAAAGTAAAACCATTTAGGAATAGCTAAAAAGAGTAATTATCTTATACAAATGAGGTGTGAGAGGAAGAACTGACACAGGAATTAGATGAGGGAGAAGGACTGGTAGTTCTTGAAACCTACTTTCATTGGGAATGGGTTCAAGAAGGAACAATATGTAAATATCTAGAAGAATATAAAAGTCTTCTAAATGCGGAAAGAAATAAAACACTAAGGGGATAGGGAGGAGGAGGAGGATAAGGGAGGGTAGGTTAAATAATAGGAGGGCAAAGTAGTGAGTAGAAGTACAACAGTCAGGAGGGATAGGAAATAAGAGATATGCACAAACATAAAATAAAGATCAGGAGTAGCATTTGTTAGGGAAAAAGGAACAGATCTCAGACAAAGTTAAGGATAAAATAGATTTTATCAAAAGAGAAAAACAGGGAAACTTCACTATGTGTCAACCATATTTATCAACGTTGTTTTGGACTATTTAAAACAACTGGACAGTATAAGATGAGAATATTGCAGTGGTATAGGCAATGACAAGTTGGTGGACTTGGAAAAATATGGAAAGACTCAGACTTCTGAAGAAAGAGGTTATCTATCCTCAGAGAAATGGAGGATAAATAATTATAGTACAGCCTTACATAGATGCATATGAATGCATATGTCTATATATGACTATGATTATCGATATCTAAGTATATATATGTGTAAGTATATGTATGTACAGGCATATGTGTGTTTATGTATATATGTATATCTTTGCGTCTATATGTCTATATATGCATGTATATATGTGTGTATGCATATATGTGAATATGTATATGTATATATGTGTGTGTGTGTGTGTGTGTATGCACACACACACACACACACACACACTTAATTGTAACCTTATGGGGGGAGAGGGGGAAAAAGAACAAAGTAAAAATCAGAGAACAAAAGAAAACTTACAAGGAAGCAAAGAAAAGATAGATAGCTTTCAATACAATATGTAGTATTTATTATATAGGCTTTCTTGAAGTGGAAATTTATTGCCATATATTTTGAATTTCTTTCATGTTCTGCTGTGCACATGGCAATGCTTTTTTTTGCTTTTCTTATTTTGTATTATTTTAGTTTTAGCATTTAAGTTTGTTTCTTTTGTATTCAAGTTTTAAAAAAACTTACAAAGAAAAAAAAGAAAACAAGAAAACCCCAAATGGGGTCATGAAGAGTCTGACACAAATGAAATGAACAACAACAACTTCATTTTCAAGTTTTTACTTTGCTAATCTCTTTCCTTCTCCCAGCTTTGCTTATCACTGCTTCCCAGATGACTTTCAAATCTATATTTCTAGCCTAAAATTCTACCTCTGACTAGTTCTCTGTTTCTAACTACTACCTAAATATCACAGACTCACAAACTCAATATATCCCATACCTAATTCATCATCTTCCTACTCAATTTAGCTCCTCTATTCAACTTTTCTTTGTCCATCAATCGTACTACCATTCTCCCCAGGCGCCTTCCTCAAAAACCTCATTCTACAGACACCCTCCTTTCTCTTTCCATCTACATCTGGACTTGCCATAATACCATAGCTTCTATCTCTCTCTGCAACATCTCTCACATTATCCACCTCCTCTTGCTATTGCTTGGTCTAGTCCAGATTCAGTATATAAAGTGCTATAAAATATGACCTATTATCTTTTTATTATTCAGAGTTGCATTATAACTGTCGTATGCCATTGTGATAGCTTCCTTAATCAGCCTCTCCATCATATAGGAAGGGTAGAGGGGGTGTTTCTTATTGCTTTTCTTTTCACTTAACCCCGGCACTCTGAAAGCTGTATTACTATATCCTAAGGGGAAGATGTATATGCTATGTACACCCGTGTTTGTACATATGACAGAGAGACAGAAAGAAGAGGAAGGATGAAGGAAGAAAGCAGCAGGGAGAGAGGCAGATAGACTGGGTGGAGAGAGAGGGAGAGAGGAAGAGAGCCAGAGCCAGAGAGGGAGAGAGAAAGAGGCAGGGAGGGAGGAAGAGGCATTGAGACAGTGATAGAGACAGACAGGGGAGGGATGGGTGGGGGAGAGAAAGAGGAATGTGTGTGCGTGTGTGTGTGTGTGTGTGTGTGTGTGTGTGTGTGTGTGTGTGTGTGTAAATCAGGCTAAAAATCACAGGCTCATGTCATCATGCTACGCTGCTTTAACAGTGACAGAAAAGATTATTATTGTTATAGATGCCTATTGAGTACCTACTATGTGCAAGGCCCTCTGCTAGGCCCTGAGGTCTATCAGGGCTGTCATCCCCCGTGAGTGTTAGACTACCTTCTCTACCCCCAACTAGTGAAGCTGTTAGATTTAGAGCTGGACCCTTAAAAGGCTCCAGAAAAACCTCTGTATTAAATAGATGACGAAAGTGAGACACTTAAAGATGAACTGACTTATCTGAGGTCAAACAGCTACTAAGCAGAAGACCTGTGGTTGGAATTTAGGCCTTCTGACTGCAACTATGTGCTTCCTGTTTCATATCTGGAACTCTATAGACTTCAGAATTTAATAGCTTAGACTATTTCAACTGACCTCTCCATCAAGTGTGGAATAGCATAGGAACATTTTCTTATTTCTTTCCTTTTCACACTCTTCCCTGTACTCTGGAGGTTATGTTTCTGCATCTTAATCACCTCTCTCCAAGGCTATTCTAATAGCCTCCTAATTCATCTTCCTACCTCAAACTTCTGCCTCTCCAACCATCTTTCATATAGGTGGAGGACTGATTTTAGTAAAGCATCAGTCTGACCATGTCATTTTGCTACTCAATAAACTCATGACTATATCACCTCTATACCCAGGTATAAATTCTTCTGTTTGGCCTGTAACACTCATTACACTCTGGCCCCAACTTACCTTTCTAGGCTTATTATATATTTCTCCACTTCATGTAATCTATGGTCTACCGTCACACATGACAATCCATCTCCCATCTTTATACTTTTTGACTGACATTACCCATGTGTGGAATACCCTTCTTAGACTTCCTGGTTTCCTTCAAAGCTCAGTTTAGGTGCCATATGGAGCCTTTCCTGATCCCCCTGGCTCTAGCGCCTTCTCCCCCTCTGAAATTTATTTATTTGACATGTATTTTATATTTATGTGACATGCTGTTTTCCCTGATAGAATATAAGCTCTTCCAGGGCAAGGACTGTTTTGTCTTTGCCTTTCTAACCCCAATGCCCAGCATCATAGCTAATACTGATACAGGTACTTAGTGAATGTTACTTGAACGATGAGTAGCCAAAGCAGACCTACCTTTACTTCAATAATCAACGAAAGAATTAATTTCTCTTTCATTTTGCTATGAAACCCTGGTAGAGTGATTGGGCAGTCAAGACTTCTGCTCTTTCAATCTAGAACTAGGATGGATTGTCTGTCCTTGTTACATGTGGGTTACACACATTTTTGGGAATAGTCTCTACATTCTACAGCATTAATTTTTCTCTCCAGAGAAAGACTAGGATCCTTTTCACCCCTTCTGAGTCCGGTTAACGATCAATTTGTATCTAACATTGGACTATGTCATGAAGCAACTTTTACTTAATCCCTTCTGCTCTGGGGTCTTTCTGTCTTCTAAGAACACCAGGTGCCCTGTAACTGTCCACCTGCATGTTTCTGTTATATTTCAATCTTATGATACTTGCTATAATATTATCTGGTACCTACTATAGAGAACAGAATGTTTAAAAAATGCAACTGATAAATATTGGGTTTTGCTGATATGTTGCTTCTAGCAAAAATTAATCTTTCCCTCCCCTACCCCTTTGCCTGTTTCTTTTATATACAACGATAAAACATAGCAAGGAAATAATTTCTCAACCTAAATAAATAATATGGCCCATGTTCCAGGGCCTCCCAAGGACTCTAGGCTCGCACAAACTAGTTCCAAAGGGAGTGAAAGGGATAGGGGATTAACAGAAACAGTTTCTTTCTTGGGTCCATTTCCCCTATCTCAGACATTTACTTTAAAGATGTATACAAAATAATACTTCTCTATAGCCCATGTTTATATTTCCCCAAATGTGGGTGAAAGGGTACTCAACTCCTAAGCAAACATTTAATGTATAAATATGAGATTGAGGATATCTTTTATTTCATCTACCATGGGAAATGCTTAAGATCCAAAGGACTCAGGAGTCCTTCAACGAATACGAAAACAAAAGTAAAAATCAATGAAAGAAGATATTAGTATTATTGAAGATAATAAAGGCACTGTAGGGGCTACCTAACACACACTCTCATTTTACCACAGATCTCTTTTGTTCAAGCAACTCATAGCCACAGTAGGGAAAGTTTTGCAAGGTCCAGATCTCTTGCTCAGTTCCCTTCTTTCTCCTTTCCTGGACCCTATGACATAGCTTAAGTCATCTGTCTACAGGGGCCATGCTAGTCCACCTCCTCCTTCACAAAGCATGCTTTGGCAAAAGAAATCTCCCTTTGGAAAGCTAGCACTAAAACACTCAAATGTGAAAATTCTCTACTTTAATATTATGGATCAAATTTAAACATTAAGTCTAGCAAAGGCTGCTTTCGGGATTTCTTCTCTCAAGCTATGTATAATTCAATGTCTACCATTTCCCTGGGTCTCTATAAGAACTTCATTAATTTCCTGGACATGGCTGTATTTTAGTTGTAGAAAGACCATTTGCAATTTGAATATTTTAAATGAGCTCAGAAAATAAACAGAAAAGCAGAAAGTGGTCAGGAACTTGAGGTCCAAGAACCTCAGGGCACTTGGACATGCATATTTGTTTCTCCTACAAGTCACTGCTTTCTCCTTCAGGATAGGAGGGAGAATTAATCCCTGACTTCTCATTTAGTCCCATCCCTTGCTCTACTCTAACCTGGTAGTTCAAGGAAGAGAGAGAACTCCAGAATTAAAGAAAAAAAAAAGGAAGATGTTAGAACAGCTATGAACAATATATTTTGGCACTCAGGCTGGACCTAATTCTGAAAACAAGCCTCCTCTCCTGCCTTCCCCTCCCCAGTGAAATTCAATTGTTCATTTCTATAATGCTTTTAGTATCAATAAAACTATTAGCAGTCACTAAAAAAAAATCTCATTACCAGAGGCAATAAGATGGGAAAAGCATATCTACTAACAACAGTTTTATCCTATGTCTTAGAGAGCTGATCACCAGAAGGTAGCCCCAGTCTGTGAAACCCAATCAGTAAGGCAGCAGTGGGCATACCTGAAGAAAGATAGCCTAGATTGCCCCTGTCATTTCCTACCCTTTAGTCCTTCCTCCTGATTGACCTGTGATTTCAACTTTTCTTCCCAGTTTCCCCCATTACGAATTTCTTTCTATTACAAAACAAGTGATGTTTTCCCCTTTGCTGGGCATTTTCTAAACAAAAAGAAGCTTCAGCTCTGAATGGTGGTTGCATTTTTTGAGATCAGGACTAGAAAACCGATGCAAGACAGTACTTGGGTTCACTAAAAGGTCTCTGTATGGAATAGGACCAGGACCCCTCCATGGGCAGCTTGCCTGTGCATTAGGACTCAGTCCTTTTCTCCCGCTCAAACACTGCCTGCTTTGTCTGTGGATGAGGCAAAGAAAGAAAGGAGAATAGGGACAAAAGGGAATTGCCAAGAAAACCTACAAATTGATAGGCACAATTCAGAAAATCTGGATGGCTTCATAACTTCAGTGACAGAGAATGTTTTTTATCTTTTCCTAGTCATTCTCAAATACTTTGGGGAATAGTAAAAGAAAAGGAGAATTGTGCAAGTTGGAAGTAGAGAGATAGATTCCAAATATTGTACTTTCATGACTTTCTCTAGAGATTAATAAGTCAATAGGTGGAATTTAAATGGGATCTTAATCAATAAAATACTAGAAATGGTTTTTCAACTAATTTTTCAATATAGTAATTTAATTATGGAATGAAAGGAAGTGACTTTCATCATATAGTTTTTATTTGACTTTTGGAAGCAAACTCATCTTTTATGAATTTGCTTTATTCCTTCCTATTGCCTTTTGCTCTGAAAACTGTCATCTTTTTCTAATCACCTATACAAAAATAACTAAATAGGTTATCTCTCTTATGTAGGCCTAAAACAGATTTTTAAAGCATTCTATCTCTTTTTCATCTCTGTAGCTAGACGATATCTTGATGGAATAGTAGACACAACACTGGTCTTGGAGCCAAGAAGATCTGTGTACTAATCTTGCCTGAGATCATTAATGGCTGTATGACCCTGGATAGGCCACATAACCCCTGTCTGCCTCAATTTCTTTATCTATAAATGGGAATAATAATAGCACCTATCTTCCAGGGATGTTGTGAGGATCAAATGAAATAATTTATGTAAAAGGCTTTACAAATCTTAGATTTCTAATTAAACATTAAATGTTATGATCTTTACTCAAGATCTCCATAGCTAACTTCTAATCAACACAGATTGTTTAAAATAATGTTGTTGGATGAGCTCTGATTTGAGAATCAGAAGACCAATATTCTAGCCTTTATTGTATGACCTTGATCAAATTATCTCAATTTTATGTGCAGTGCTTGGCATATAGTATATGCTTTAATAAACGAATGCTTCCTTCCCTCCTTCTTTTCTTCCTTCAACTCTTAAGATGATCACCTTTTTGAACCTCAATATTAATAAGTATGGACAGCTAGGTGGCATGTGGATAGAGTACCAGGGCTGGAGTCAGGAAGACTCATCTTCTTGAATTCAAATCTGGCCTCAGATATTTATTTACTAGCTGTGTGACACTGGGCAAGCCACTTAACCCTGTTTGCCTCAGTTTCCTCATCCACAAAATGAGCTGGAGAAGAAAATACCACTCCAGTATCTTTGGCAAGAAAACTCTAAACGGGATCAAGAAGAGTTCAATGCGACCAAAATGATAGAACAACAACAAAAATAACAGCAAAAATTCACAAGATAAATTCACAATGGACTAGATAGTCTCTAAGATGTCTAGGTGGTTTTTTTTTTGAAGTAGGTACTTATTTTGCACCTACTATGCATTAGGCACTGTGTTAAGTGCTTTACCAGTTTTATCTCATTTAGAGCTCATTCTAGATCTAAAACTGCTTTAATTCTAACCACCTGGCCAAGGATTATTTGCAGAAAGAGTGTTACACTTACGATGGTTAAAGAAGAATGAGTAGAATTCAGGAGAATTAGTAGAAATTAATGTATAAACACTTGAAGAGAAACACTCAGGAAGAATTTAAGGAAAAGGAGAAGGTAGTTGGGAAGGCAAGATAAGTAAAAGGACACAAGTGGAACAAATTGGTGAGTAAGGCAAATTGATAGAACAGATTGATGGGTGAAGCTAGTTGGTAAAACCAACATGGGAGTTGGTTAGTTCCAGGGATGGGGAGGAAGTATGAATTTTGAGTCTAAGGAAAGGAACCTGATTGTTCTTGCCAAATCAACCAACAAGGTTGTAAAGGCTGTAATACGGTTTTTAAGGGATCTCTCAAGTAGTTAAGAGTGCTAAAGAAAAAAGTAGACATTAAGGAAATTGTGTTCCTTATCTTCTTCTAACTTCTGTCAGAAAGGTGAGACTGTCATCTATTTCTAAGAGTGTTCTTTTATTTGTATTTTTATTTTATTTTATTTCTTTAGGCAATTGGGGTTAAGTGACTTGCCCAGGGTCACACAGCTAGTGTCAAGTGCTTGGTCTGAGGTCGGATTTGAACTCAGGTCCTCCTGACGTCACGGCCACTGCTCTATCCACTGCGCCACCTAGCTGCCCCCTTTTATTTTTATTAAAGACCACATCTGACTGATCTGATCTTATTTCTTTTAAATGCTTACAGTTAAATCCTGTCCTTTGTATTTCTTATGTCCCTTTGTTCACCTTGTGAGAGCATGGGATAGCTCTGAGAGCCACACAGGAGCATGGAAAAGTCCTAGGACAGAGCTGTGATCCCAACTCCCCACCCCTTTTTTAGAGAGTTTGATTTCTTTTTTTTTGCATATTTTGTTGATTTATTTTGATTTATCAACAACCACTTCCATATGCTTTTGAGTTTAAAATTTTTCTCCCCCTTCCTCCCACCACCCTTCCCAAGAGAGTGCACAATGTGATATAGGCTATACATGTACATTCCTATTAAACATATTTTCACATTAGTGAAGTTGTAAGTAAAAATTAAAACCAATATGAGGAACCATCAGAAAGAGGAAACAAAACTCAACAGAAGAAAAAAAAAGATAGTGATTCAACTTTCACAGTTATGATTACTATCTGTCTTTTTCTCCATCCTTTTTTCCTTGTTTATGCTTTTCTTTCTCCTCTCTCCCTTCCCATTCACCAGTATTTTGCTTTTGACCAATGCCTCCTTCAGTCTCTCCTCCCTTCTATTATCCCTCTCCCCCTCTTCCCCTTTGCCCCCATTGCTTCTTCCCTCCCTTCCATGCCCCCTCCCTTTTCTTTCCCCTTTTCCTTCCTACTGCCCATAGGGTAAGTTAGATTTCCATACCTAACTGATTATGTTATTCTTTTCTTGAGCCAAAGGTTCAAACAATGCTCACACCCCTCCCTTCTTTCCCTCTGCTGCAATAGGACTTTCTGTCTTTTCCTGTAATGTAATTTACCCTTGTCTTGCCTCCTCCTTTCTCAGTACATTTTCTAAGATCAGACTAATCCACTTACTTGGATCCATTTAACCCACTTGATTAGATTTTTTTTTATCATTACATCAAAGTCAACTAATATCCACCCCCTTTATGTATACTCCTTTAACATGGTGTAATAACAATACAGTTCTCAAGAGTTGCAAGTGTCATCTTCCCTTGTAGGGATATAAACAGTCCACTCTTATTAACAACATTTTGTATCTTTCTGTCCCATTTACCTTTTTATGTCTTTCTTGAATCTTGTACTTGAAGATCAAATTTTTTGTTGAGCTCTGGTCTTTTTATGAGGAAGGTTTGGAAGTCTCCTATTTCGTTGAATATCCATCTCCTCCCTTGAAAAATCATGCTCATTTTTGCAGGGTAGTTGATCCTTGGCTGCAATCCAAGCTCCTTTGCCTTAGAATATCATGTTCCACCCTGCGTCTTTTAATGTAGAAGCTGCAAGGTCCTGTGTAATCTTGACTGTGGTTCCATGATATTTAAATTGTTTCTTTCTGGCTGCTTGCAGCACCTTCTTTTTCATCTGGTAATTTTGGAATTTTGCTATTATATTCATTGGCGTTGTCAATTTGGGATCTCTTTCAGGTGGTGAGCAGCATATTCTTTCTATGGTTATTTTACCTTCTGGTTCTAGGACTTCAGGGCAGTTTTCCTTTATGATTTCCTGAAAGATACTGTCCAGGCTCTTTTTTTCATCATGATTTTCAGGTAGTCCAATGATTTTTAAATTGTCTCTCCTGGATCGATCTTCCAGGTCAGTTGTTTTACTGACAAGGTATTTTATATTTTCATCCATTTTTTCATTTTTTTGTTTCTGTTTGACTGATTCTTGCTCTCTCATAGAGACATTAGTTTCCATTCTAGTTTTTAACAGATTGTTTTCTTCTGTTAGTTTTTGTACTTCCTTCTCCAATTGGCCAATTGCATTTTTGAGGGAATTGTTTTCTTCACTGTACTTTTTTTTCCAGTTGGCCAATTGTGTTTTTTAGGGACTTGTTTTCTTCAGTGTATTTTTTTTCCAATTGGCCAATTGTATTTTTAAAGTACTCTTCTACCTCTCTCATTAGACTTTTAAAATCCTTCTTGAGCTCTTCTAAGAAGGCTTTTTGGGCTTCAGACCAGTTCATATTCCCTTTTGATGTTGCAGATGTGGGTTTGTTGACAATGTTGTCCTCTTCAGAATTTCTGTCTTGATCTCCACTCTTCTCATAATATGAATCTATGGTATGTTTCTTTTTATTCATGGTTTCTTTATTCCCTGGCCTTTAAAGAGATTGAGCTCTCCTGCTGAGGAACAGAGGGCACTGACCCAAGCTTCTTGTGTTGGGAGCCTAGGTCTTGGTCACTGGCTTTGTGTGCTGGGAACTCTTATGTTGGCAATTGGAGGCTGTAGGTTTCTGGCAGCTTACCTTGTGTTGGGTGGAATCAGCAAGGCTGGAACTTTCAGGCAATTCTAGGTTGCCTGCTTTTCCTTTCCTGTGGCTTTCTTCAGCTCCTTTTAGATGGGTGCTGCAAGGTGTTTATCTGCCTGGGGCCCCTTGCAGTGCTGTCTCCCTCATTTCTGCTAATACACTGGGAGATTCCTTTGTGGTGGAGTGCCGAGGCACCTGGTGTTTTTCTAAGCTGCTTTCCACCACTTCCCTCCGCCCTCACTGAGGCACTCGGAGGTCCAGGTGTTGGTGTTTGCCTGCTCTACCACCTGGGCTTCAGGATCTCTTCCTGGTTGACAGTTGGAGGTTCTGACAGTTTACCTGGTGTTGGGCTGGAATTAGCAAGGCTCCTAGAGTTTGATTTCTCTAATAACGAGGACCTATTCATATGTTTCTCAACTATGCTTCCAAGGGGAGAATTACTATGAACATAGGTCTTTAAGTCTTCCCTCAATAAGTTTGACTTCCCCATGAGTCCACATTGATGATCCTCAGGGTAAAGCTTAAATGCTCAAATGGATCCATCATCTCAGTGATATGAATGTTCCCTCTAATGAAGCAACAGATCTAATCCCATCCACATCCACTACACCTGCCCATTCTGAGTGATTCCTATCTGTGTCCTCTCATGAGCTCACCACAGAGATCAGCCCATGAAGTGAGGGGCCTTCCTTGCTTTGCCCTGTAATCCTGGGGATACCATTGGAGAATACACAAGTTATCTACCAGTGATTCCTCACCCTTACTACAGAACTTTCATCTTCTTGTTTTAGTATACATTTCCTTGATGACACTGCTTGCTCTGGTTCATCTTCAGAGGTCCCTGTTCTCTATGGTGCTGCTTTCTCACAGTAACCATGCATTTGTCCATTACCTTTTGAATGATGCTCATTTAAAATGTTTCAGATACTCTATAGTGTTCTTGATGTACAGTCACATAACACCTCCAGTATAATATTTGTATTAAAAAGATGGCCTTTTGTTTCCATGATCATTAAAAGAACTTTGTAATTTCTTACAAGATAATCTAGACTGTTTGACTCCTTACTAGCATAATCTTTGTCAATGTGCCAAATTCATTCTGAATCACTATAACACATCCATTTTGAGAATGATTTAAGCAACAACTCTGTGCAAGGAATTGTAAAGCACACACTGAGTATTTTAGATCATTTATGTTGGAAACATGATCTAGAAGTTGCAGAACAAACTTAGGTAAGAAAAAAACCTTCCTAACAATTAAAAGCTCCTCCAAAGTAGAAGGGGCTATGAGGAAAGGCAGTGTGTCTCTATGGAAGGAAAATGCTATCCTATCAAATCACTTATCAGGTATGTGGCTTTACCTTTTTCTGTATCACAAGTGTTTAGCACAATGCTTGGCACATAATAATTGTTTAACAAATGTTTGTTGGTTGATTGCAGAGGAGGTTATTTTTCTGCTCTGAGTTGGATATTTTAAGCTAGAATTTATGTTGCACTTCAAGATTTGGAAAGAGCTTTATACAAGTCAGAGTAAATAAACATTTATTAAGGGCCTACTGGTGTACCAGGCATCATACTAAACTCTGAGGATATAAAATTACAAAAATAAGAAAAACAGTCCCTGCCGTCAAAGAGCTTATAATGTAATGGGGAAAGAAAGCACACAAAAGGATGCTGAAAATTGGAGAGTACCCAACTCCAGGGCATAGCAAAGAAGTCAGAAAAGTCCCAAAGTAGTACAGCCAGGTGATATCTCAATTTATTCTCACAACAACCCTGTGAAGTAGGTGCTATTATACTCATTTTACAAATGAAGAAACTGAGGCAGGCAGCAATTAAGAGACTAAATAGGGATCAGAGAGCTAGTTCTGAGGAAGGATTTGTATTCAGTTCTTTCAGATTACAAATTTGTACTTTATCCACTGTACCACTTAGCTGCCTTTGAGTTCATTTCAATCCTATAATTCGATGACATGATAATTTTTGTCTTTTGTTCCCTATATTTTCCTCAGTTCAAGAATTCATCAGTAATCCCTACAAATGGTAATTTATAATGGTAGTTATATCAATTTTTAAAAAGAAATACTGAAAACCCATGAACACTGTCCTGTTGCTTATGCCTGGGCACAATTATATTCATTTAAAACTTCTAGAAATATGTTATTGTCAGTTTTTGGATTTCTTTCATTGCTCTTCAGCTTCAAAATTTTAAACATAATGGCTACTGAGCAAATGCTGAACAAGGTTTCCTAGCTCAACTTTCATGCCTTATTAACAAACTTTAATGTGGCATAACATTCTCTTTAAGTAATTATAGGATCACAGGAAATGTCTTTGATTAAAATAATGGAATAAGCAGGAACTACTGCCTTGGAATCTTGCAATGTCATAAAATCTCTGAATCCTAATAAAAAAAGTATTTAAAATTATGAATAATAGCTGATATATTAAAAAGCCAGAATATATCATCTCATTTGAATCACTCAAAATAACCTTGTAGGAAAGGTGCTGTCCTTAGTCCCTTTTTATAGATATAAGGAAATTGTGCCTCAGAGAGATTGAGTAACTAGTCCTCAGTCATGCAGCTACTGTCAGAAGGAAGATCTGAACACAAGTCTTCCTGACAACAAGTTCAGATCTCTATCAACTACTCCTAGGCTGCCCATCAATGAGTAAGGTATAATAAAGTTTTCCTTTAATTTAGCAATTGACCTGAGCCCAAATTTTCCCTCAGATTCTATGTTATTGATTAAATCTTCAAAGGTTGGATGCAGTTACTGCAGCTACCACTATATACCAACTGTCAAGTATATGTCAGAGTTACTCAGTACCTTTCTTTTAGAGAGTTCAAATGATAAAAATCACTTCTATTCCAGAGATATAAATGTCAAAGCTTTGAGATCTGTGTTGTGTGATTTTAAAGACACAGTGATCAGTGCTGACCTGGCTTTGGTATTTTTTTTAGATGTATAATGCAAAAGTGTTAGAAAGAAAGAAAGAGAGAAAGAAGGAAAGAAAAAGACAGAAAGAAAGAAAGAGAGAGAGAGAAAAGAAAGAAAGAAAGAAAGAAAGAAAGAAAGAAAGAAAGAAAGAAAGAAAGAAAGAAAGAAAGAAAGAAAGAAAGAAAGAAAGAAAGAAAGAAAGAAAAACGGTGTTTGGCTGATCAGTGACATTTACTGGATGTGCTTTTTAAGTTAGAAAAATAAACTGAACTCCATGGAGGAAAGCATTCTCTGTGGCAAGCTTTAAACTGTTTCTGTGACACTAAGACTACACAGACATAACACAATTGGAGTGTCTGTGGTGAACTGATACATCACTGGAAAACCATTTATTTGAAGGAAAGGACAGCATGCTCAATAAAACAATAAACTAGTATCCTGCTATTCTTCATTTTTTAAATTTTTAAACATTAATTTAAAATTTTTTCAGGCTCAAAGTCCTCTTTCCAGCCTCTACTACAAAGAGAAGACAAATAATATGATACCCATTATGCATATGAAGTCATGTAAAACATATTTCCATATTATCCTGATATTATTCTTTAATATTTAATGTTCTGTGAACTATATCACAAGTGGAAAAAAAAAGACCGCTTCTTTCATTAAGTAAGAAACTTGGGATATAAACTCATTGAAACCATCTTTGGGATAACTCCATGGTAGATAGGACACCATGGGGATGATAGATGCTACTACTGATAATAATAATGACTAACATTTATATACTTCTTTAAAATTTGCAAAGTGTTCATATATATATATATATATATATATATATATGTATGTATATACTTACATATCTATG
The DNA here is from genome assembly GCF_003287225.1 of Phascolarctos cinereus. Lineage (NCBI taxonomy): Eukaryota > Metazoa > Chordata > Mammalia > Diprotodontia > Phascolarctidae > Phascolarctos > Phascolarctos cinereus. Next base: position 171,210,575 of record NW_027555625.1, read on the forward strand.
TATTATCTAAGTTAATCCTCCCAATTTTGTAAGATACAATATTGTGCAAATTAATTGGGACAGAGAAAAAAACTAAATTATTGACTTATTTTTAAGACATTTTGTTTTTCCCCAATTACATATAAAAACAATTTTAACACTCATTCTTTTTTTTAAGTTTTGAGTTCCAAATTCCATCCTTCCCTCCTTCCTTCCCTCCCTCTCCCCCAGATGGTAAGCCATCTGATATAGGTTATACATATGCAAGCATGTAAAATATTTCCATATTAGTCATTTTGTGGAAGAAACTCAAACAAAATAAAAAGAAAGAAATAAAATGAAAAATAGTATGCTTTGTTCTGTATTCAGATGCTATCAGTTCTTTCTCTGAAGGCAGATAGCATTTTCCATCACGAGTCCTTTGGATTTGTCTTGGATTAATGGATTGCTGAGAATAGCTAAGTCATTCACAGCTGTTCTTGTTTACAATGTTTCCCTGGCATGGTTTGCTTCATTCTGTATCAGTTCATGTAAGTCTTTCCAGGTTTTTCTGAAATCATCCTGCTCATCATTTCTTATGGCACAATAATATTCCATTATGATAATATACCACAACTTGTTTATCCATTCCCCAATTGATGGCATCCTCTCCATTTCCAATTCTTTGGCCCCACAAAAAGAGCTGTTATAAATATTTCTGTACAAATAGATTCTTCCCTCCCCCCTTTTTTGATCTTTTTGGGTTATTGACACAGTAGTGGTATTGCTGGATCAAAGAGTATGCACAGTTCAATAGTCCTTTGGGTATAGTTCCAAATTGCTCTTTAGAATGGTTGGATCAGTTCATAACTTCATCAAGAGTACGTTAGTGGTTTGTTGGTTTGGTTTTTCTCCCCACATCTCTTCCAACATTTGTCATTTGCCTTTTTGTCATATTAGCCAATCTGATAGGTGTAGGGTGGTACTCCAGAGTTGTATTAATTTGTATTTTTCTAATCAATTGTGATTTAGAGCATTTTTTCATATGACTATAGATAGCTTTGATTGCTTTGTCTGAAAACTGCCTGTTTATATCCTTTGACCATTTAACCACTGGGGAATGACTTGTATTCTTATAAATTTGACTCAGTTCTCTATGCATTTGAGAAATGAGGCCTTTATCAGAGATACTTGACTTACCAAAAAAAAAGCCCTTAAAACTTTAGGAAATTTTCATATTGAATGTCACCCTTTCACTACAATATGATTTTAAGCAATTCAGCATTGAGTTCACAAGAATTTGACACATATTCTTCAATTTCTTGTTATGAAATCACATATCACATTGACTATTAAGCATTCTTTTGATCAACAATCCATTTTTTTCTAATTCTAGTCTTAATTATAGCTGATCATTTTTAAATGAGGTTTAAATCAGGAGAGTTTCAAGTCCACTAAAGCTTGTTTATCTCCATCTTTTGGTTAAATTCATCAACTTTTCATAACTTGTAGCAAAGTATATACTCCATCTCCACTTAGAAATTTCTGTAATTCTCCAACAATTTTGCTTCTCAGTCTATTTATCAGAGTTAATCTTTCCTTCAACAGGGACAATACTTCAAAGTTCACTGAAGTTAAAGAACATCAGTTTGTGTGTGTGTGCACGTATGTGTGTGGACATTTTACAGTCTAATGAGAATGTCCAGATCTAACAGGTTCATCTGGAATCTTCTTCCAAAGGCTTTTATCTTTGAAAGAAAAAGTGAATTTCATCAATAGAAATGATCATTTTAAACTCTTTGGTATTCCATCCTTTTTACTCTCTTGTTCACAGTAAGAATTTTTTTCCTTCATAACAACAGTTAGCAACTTTTTTTTTGGTTGGTTACTTTGCTATTCTTTTGACTTATAGAGGCTAACACCATTATATAGAGTAATCAATAACAAACCTTTCAGCTACTAGATTTCTCTGAAGGTCATTTCTTGTTTTCTGTAGATTCATTGTTTTGCATCAGTGGTTTGTCCATTCTTGGTGTTTTTCATTTTAGACTGTATTTTTCTGTATTCACCAATATCTTTCAGTATTTAGTGTGGATGATTCTGTTTCAGTATGCATTTGAAATGTTCTTGAAGCTTCAACTTCCTTATACCAACAGGCACTGTAATATCTTAAATAGTCAACAATGTGAGCTCTTTCAGAGCTATAACTTCTGCTTGTTTCCTTGGAGAAATATCTGTTCTTAAAAACCTCAGAATTAAAAACCCAATAGAGACGTCAACAAAACATACGTATGAGATGAAACCTAGCACTCAACTAACAGAGGACAAACCAAAGGGGATGAAGGAAACTGATCAATTTGGTTTCATCTAATCAGAATCATAAATACTGAATCAGTCTAGTGTCAATATAAACAAACATTTAAGCCCATCGCCAAAACAAAACCAAACAATATTAAAATCAGTATTTGGCCCAAGTAATCCACATACATAATTCTAGGTGCAATTATCATAAACATTTTGTAGATGAGCAGATGTGTCATGAGATAGTTAAAGTGATTTGCCCAAGGTCACACAGCTAATAAATATTTGGGGTGAGATTTGAACCTAGGTCTTCCTGATTCCAAGTAGCATTTACTTCATGCTGCCATGCAATGATAGATAACTCATCCTATTTCCAAATGATTTGTATTTCATCTATTGCAGTTTTTTATGTACATTTTGAAAGCTTTTCATTCTATGTATTTGAGAGATTAAGAGTGTTTCATAGAGTCAAACTGGTTAAACATATTATTCCTAAATTTCATAAATCAGTGTTATATCTAAAAAGGTTTTTTCTTTTACTTTTTTTTTTTTTAGTGAGGCAATTGGGGTTAAGTGACTTGCCCAGAGTCACACAGCTAGGAAGTATTATGAGTCTGAGGCTGGATTTGCACTCAGGTCCTCCTGAATCCAGGGCTGGTGCTCTATCCACTGTGCCACCTAGCTGCCCCCCTAAAAAAGTTTTTTAAAAGTTCTCTTTTAATGATTCTTCAGTCTCAGCACAGTTTATTTGTTCAAATCACCAGGATATTTTGAAGTTTATCTTTTTATTATGGACTTCTTGTCAGTTTTTAAGGCCTGTGAGCAACTAGGTGGTGCATTGTATAGAGCTCTGAGCCTGTAGTCAGAAAACCTGAGTTCAAATCCAGCCTCAGCTGTGTGACCCTGGACAAATTACTTAACCTCTGGCTTTCTCTTTCCTTAACTGTAAAATGAGTACAATAACAGCCCCTATTTTAGCCCCTTACAAGGTTATTGTGATGATCAAATGACATAATATTTGTAAAGAGCTTAGCACAGTGGTTCTTAATAAATGCTTGATCCCTTCCCTAATCCCTTGAATTCTAGTCACATAATCATATTATTTTAGGTATCTAGTAGATGCTAAATTGGGGCAGCTAGGTGACACAGTGGATAAAGCACTGGACCTGGAGTCAGGAAGATTTATCTTCTGGCCTCAGGCACTTCCTAGCTGTATGACCCTGGGCAAGTCACTACACCCTGTTGGCTTCACTTGTAAAATGAGCTGGAGAAGGAAACGACAAACCGCTCCAGTGTCTTTGCCAAAAAAACCCTCAAATGGGGTCATGAAGAGTCAGATATGACTAAAACAACTGAACAACAACAAAGATGCTAAATTTTTGTAACCTGCAGTGATGTTGCACAGTTTCCACTATTTTATTGCACAGTCTTTACCAATCAATATGTCTGGGCTTTTGTGAATAATCCTTCTGTAACTTCTAGTGGCAATGACCTGATCCTGAGAAGCTCTCATAATCTCTTTCATTTTTGTAAATAAATCCACATAGCTCAGTCAGTTGTTCGATGCTTTATTTGTCAAGATATTGCTGGTTGAGTTCATGTAGATGTTTTTCGTGTGTGCCTTTTAATTCTACTCTTGAATCTTAGCTCTTATATAAGCTGTCTTTAGAGATAAACCCCTTCCACTTATACTCAACACATTCAGTAGCATATACTGCTGCCCTTTAATATTGTGTTTTGAATTTTAACTAGGTATTTTTGCTCCTTTCAAAACAAATTTACTTCTGTAAGTTTTTAACATATTTATCATGTGCTCTAAGAATATCTGTCACTCTTCTTCATCATTATCATTAGAATTATATTTTCTGAGGCATAGGGATAATAACTACCTTACCTCCCTCATACTATTTTTGTAAGGTTCTACTGAAGCAATGTATGTGAAGGTACTTTTTAAAGGTGCTATGTAAATGAGTAGAAACCATTATTCTCTGGATAACTTTATAACTAATATTAAACATGCAACTACCTTTCAATGAACATAACGTATTTTGATCAACTCAGAAAGATGGACTTTTTAAAACTTGCAAGATACTAGTATTTGAAGGAAATAATCACCAACACTGAAAGTTTGAAACATTTTTGATTATAGCATAAGGAAAAAGAGTACCGGATTTGTAGACTGAAGACATGGATTCAAAATTCATTTCTGTCACTTAGCTTAGTGACCTCTGGCAAGAAAATTCAGTTCTCTGTCCCTGGTTTGTTTGTTTGTGTGTCTGTTTTTCATTTGTTCATTTGTTTTCATCTGCAACAAGACTGGATTGGACTGAATGACATTTTAGGTTCCTTCTATTTCCTAATCATGCAAACCTATGATTTTATAGATTTGGGTGCCCCTGAAGCAAATCAGAAACCTATACCTACTCCCAGTTCTTGAACTGTAGAGGCTGAAAAAATTCTCCACCTGTGTGTATACATTCTGATGATTATCCTCTCTAAATTTAACTTGGGTATTTATTCTAGCTAAACCAACACTCAATTAACTGCCAGATCCATACTATGCACCTTTGCAGCATATTCAGATCTACTACAGATTGCATTGTGTTGGTTTAAGTTTCAACAGCCCAGAGCCTCCTCCAATTCACAATGAGGCATTAGAGAAGGCTTTTAGAGTAAGGATATTGGAGAAAATTTCCTCCTTCTTTGCAATGATAGGGACCTTCCAAATTCTGAGCTGAACTCCTAAGCAGAATGTCAGATAAAATATTTAACAACAATAATAATATGATAATAATAATAATAATAATCATAGCAATAGCTTACTTTTATATGGAGTTTCATGGTTGCAAAATATTACATGTATTACCTCATTTGAATTTGATCCTTACAGCAAAACCTGTGAGGCAAAGTAGGATTATTCCCATTTTATAGATCAGGAGACTGGGTTACAGAGAGATTAAATGACTTACCCATGGTCACTCACCTAGTAAGTGGCAAAGGACAAACTGAAACCATCATTATATAATTCTAAGACTTTTCACTATACTGATGTTCTAATTTGAGAAAGTAGAAAAATGCAAGAAGGATCAAAATACAAGCATATTCCATAATCTAACCTTGATTATGAGGTCAAAACCAAACCAATAATTATTACACAGCTATCCAATTAGGAAACATTGAGTGAAGGTCAAGTAAAAAAGTTTGCTTTCTCTCTGATCATCTTTCTTTTTAACCTTGATAATTCATATGACCTCACTATACCAGCGTATCTGGGCAGCTAGGTGGCAAAGTGGATAGAGTGGTGGGTGTGGTGTGAGGAAGAGTCCTCTGCCTGAGGTTAAATACAGCCTCAGACATTTCAGACAAATGACCTGGAGAAGGAAATAGAAAACCACTCCAGTATGTTTGCCAAGTATCATTTCCAAATGGGGTCACAAAGAGTTGGACACAACTAAAATTACTGAACAACAACAACATGGCAGTTATCTTCTCCACCAAATGAAAACTTTAAAAAAAGCATTGTGGATATCTTGAAAAAGTGATTGTGACTCAAGTGGTGGACAGTATATTTGTCACCTAATAACCAGTTTAGGTAAATTCAGAAGAGCTTATCATTTGAAGTTCACTGGTTGGCCATCAGATAAAATTTTGGTCATAGGAACTTACAAGGACCATGGTCTGAGGGGTTGAGGGATTGTAACCTACATCAATAGAAGGATTATTCACACCAGTAAAATCACAGAATTATGATGTTTTGAAGTTCAACCAAGCTACTTAACAGATTTCATGGTTTTGACAATGGAACCATTCTGAAATATTTCAAACAACACTGTTATCACAACTAAAAATAAAGTATTTAATTAAAGACTGTTTATTTTGTAATGACATCCCAATTTTCTTACTGATCATACTTCTCGCTTAACTAAATAAAACTTCAAGGAGGAAAGAAGCCTTTTGAGATTTTCTACAATCAGTGTACTATGACATGTAAGTGATGATTTCCTGCAATTATATTGTTATAATCTTATTATAGCAATACTTTTAGAGGAAACAAAAATGCTTGCATCAGAGTCATTTCCAGGCAGCAAAGAATCACTTCTCTGATATCAAACTTTGTGGCAGTTGTCAAAATTCCTGCTCTGGAATCAAAATTAACTTTATCACAACATAATGTTTTAGGGAATTCTAAATAGTAGGGGTGCAAAGGTAAAACCATATGAAAATGAATCCATTAGGGGATGTGAAAAATGAAAAAAAAATAGTATTGAATTGAATTGCTATTTGTAGATTCAGTGCTTCAATACAAGTCTTTGGGTTGTGATATGAATTAAAGCTTCATATTGCTTCTGAAAACAAGGCTAACCAAGAAAAGTTAGAGTGGAGGTCAAAATAAAAGCAGAGAAAAAAATCTTCAAGATGTTGAAGAGTAGATTTTCTCATAGTAAAAACAAATATCCAGTGACTATTTAAAGCTAAGAGTAAAAGAATTATGTTTTATCACCATGACTTACTACTTGTTGCTATATTTCATTATCCATTATTCAATATTGATGACTTTTGGCATTTCATAAGTTTCCTAACTACAGGCAAAGAATTATTTCAAAGTCCTTTACAAATGCAAAATTTCTTCATAGCAGAACCACTATGAACAATTCCTAATGACAAAGATTAGAAGGAAAGCAGAGGAGTAAGTATCTTAGACCTAATGTTTGAGAAATCTGAAGGCAGTCCTCTGGTCACAGAACTACAATCTCACGTAGTAATTGAAATGATTGCAAAATAATTCATTCATAGTTTCAAACAAGGAGCTGGAAAATGTGTGAACCAAATTCTACTGACCTTTTTTTGCTAGGGAATTGTTAGGTTCATACTTCTCAATCAGTACTTGGACTTGTTCCTGTTTTAAGGGTGGATAAAGGATTTCATTGAGCCGGGGATCTCGTTGCTTTAAATTGATGAACTCCATCATTTGATCAACAGTAAGATATGGTCTACTCTTGGCACCGCTAAAAATAGGTAAAAGAAAAAAAAGAAATTACATTGTTTTTCAGTAAGTCATATTTAATCAATCAACAAGAATTTATTAAGTACTCTCTAATTGCCAGGAACTATTTAAATTATATCACAGAGAAAATTTGTCCAGGCCTTGTAAGATCAAAGTGGTCTAATAAAAAACCAAAATATTCACATTGCCCCAACTAGGTTTTGTTTAGGCTTCAAAGTATAATTATGCATTGTAAAATCTTCTAAAGTGATTATCACTTTATTGGCATGACTAAGAAAAATAGCAACCATTGGCAAAAAATATTTATAAGTTCATGCTGTATCCAAAAGGAAAAAAAAAACTCCTTTAAGGAGGAAATAGAAGCAGAGGTATGGTTTACATAGTACACTTAAAGTTCTGGCTGAATTACCAACTTCCCATATCCAGCTTATTTCCGTAAGGATGTGTCTATTTATGGCAACTGAAAAAGTAAGCAAATTCTGTCTTGTTTTTCCTCGTCTTATAAAGGGAATTATAAACATCAACACATATCTAAAGCCCTGTACTTCCTGAATAGGAAGATCATCATCTCCTTAAGGACAGATTGTAGCTGATGTAAATAATCCTCTTAATATCACAGGGCCTAATTCCATAACATGTGCCCTATGGACACTCATTTAATGTTTGATGGCAAGAAATTGTAAAAATAAAAAGCTAGGCGCTCCATGTATGTAATATCATAACCATGATTACCAAATATCTTCCCTTTGTGAAGACACAGTTATCCTTTCCATCCTTTTCAATTAACTAATTATGTAGACTTTAATATCAGACAAAATATAAAATTACTATTTTCCTACTTTTACATAAGTTGCTTTTCTTATACAGTTTTCTTTTTAAAAATGAATATGTGGGCTTATTACTGGTGTAATAAGGGATGGAGAATGTCTATGATTTTAATAGATGCTAACACAAGTTTTATTGTTCACAGTTTCACCAAGATAAAGTTGCTGCTCTTTGCAAAATGATCTAGAACTTAATACAGGGGTGAAAGGAGGGGTCTGATGCCTATATATGGTACTTTCTTTAGGCAAAGAGCAAGAACTAGGAAGAGGAAGGTAACATGTGTGTGAAACAACCAATTAGATACAAGGCACTTGGAAAATGGAAATTCAAGTCCTGGAACATTGTCCAATAAACCTCAAATCCTCCTGTATCAGAACTACGGGCAAACCCCAGTTTACAGAAAACTGTCCACTAAGAGCAGAGGCAATCTTCATCTCCTACTAAAAATAGAATCATAGAATCATAGCATTTACTAGCTACAAGCAGTCTTAAAACTGTAGTTTAGTCTCCTCATTTTACAGATGAGGAAATTAATATTGAGACTAGATCATATTGATGATTAGTGACTCAGATGAGACCAGTATCCATTTGTAAGCATCCCCGACCCACCATTCTTTCTCCTACATCACATCTCCTTTCTCTCCATGATGTTACAACCATAAAGCATTATATTAAAAAAATACAACACTAACACCTAGCAATGAATGTCAGGTAACAAATCTCTGCCATTTTAACTAATGGTTATTCCTATGGGATAAAAGTATGTGATCAATTAATGCACATTAATCTATTCTCATAGCTATGTACTTTCCCTAAACTAAGATATTCAACATAGTATTATTAAATGAGAAAAAAAAACAAATTTAAAAGAATCTCTTACAATTCAGAAAAGATGTTATCAATTTCAGGTCGAGGGCAAAGGTTGTTTAAAAACACTCTGTATACTTCTGGAGTAAAATCCTCTTGAGGTATTGAATCATTCTGAGAAAGAAAAAAAAGAAACAAATCAAAATAAGAATTCTTTTTAAAGCCAGGGTAAACATGATGAACATGTTTGTGGAACAAATCATTTACTGCATCCTCTACATTACTGGGAGCAAGACTCTCCCTCGTTAGCCACTGGATGAATGTAGCTACTACTAGAATAAAATACGTTCACCAAAGAACTGACGGGTAGACACACCGATAGCTATATGGAAACACACACTCAAATTTCACTACATATAAAATTTGGCAAACTCATAATAGGTATTGTTTGATCAATTGCCAATTAAGTTATATGAATAAGAAAATACTTTATCATTGAATACTTCTGACCTTGATTGTTTAGGAAATAAGTAGTTAGTGTAGGAAACAGTTTTTATAATTTATTTCACTGTTTTTCTGTGTTACCATGCAAACCGGAAGCAGGCATTCAAGCCTTTGTTAATAGGAAGGGCAATTTTTCATAACCTTTCCTGTTTCAGGTACATGTGTTATATTTATTTCCATCAGCAAGCCAGTTTAACTGGGAAGATAGAATTCTTTCCCCTTATTAGTTTTGAAATATGCATTATTTCAGAAATGCCTAAAATTTATCATAAAGTAGTCCTTAACACATCAGCTAGAAAGTCATGGCAGAATGCATAGTTCATTGTCAATTAGTAGAATCTCAATAATTATTTGTGGAATAAATGAAATATTTAGAAGCCATTTTCTCCAGATGGTATCATAGGGAATAAAAGAACATTTTTTTTTTCTACAGAAAAGTCTGAAGAATTTTGGTCAACTACATAAGAAACCATAAAGAAGGGACACGTACTAAGAAACATTATATCTTAGATAACTGAGGACTAATTTTGAAATCATGAAACCAAGAATTTAAACCAAGCATATGTGGAAGATACACTTGAAACCTTCAAATCACCTTGCTGGCCTATTTCATTATATATAAAATGACAAAGATAACTAAAATCTTTTACTCTTTACATTTATTAAATTTATCTATCTGATTGGCTTAAAAAATCCTCACTTATCAATGTCAACCTCTCAGTCATTTAGCTAACTGATTCAGAAATTGCTTTACAGATAGGTGACATAATTTCTGACCTTTTTTCTTCTCTGGGCATGGCCAAATGAGGCACATGGTTTATTCAATGATTTTTCTAGAGCAATCTTACTAAAGAGATTGTATATATAGCACGGCTATTTTTATGGATAAAACTCACTTCTTGTTTACCCTTTTGGCAATCAAGAGAAAGTTTTTAAAAGATGGAGAACCGATCTCATTTGTAGATTGCAGAGATTAAGTTAATAGATTGTAAAAGACTAAATAGAGAGATAGAAAGAGACAAAGATAGAGACAGAGAAGGAGACAAAGGCAAGATATTGATGACGGTGATGATGATAATACTGATGATATGTGGGGGGGTGATTATAATCTGATAGAAGAAGGGAGAGAAGGTGAGATCAAGGATACAGATAGAGAAGCTAGCACAATGTTATCTTTTCACCACAGAAGAAAGGAAGATATTTGAAAGAGGGATGATGTGAGGGAGCTTTGATATGTAAAGTAGAACAGGGAAGAGAAATCATGACAATTTACCTCATTAAGATACAAGGGATGATGTATGAGGGCCAGCTAGGTAGTGCAGTGGATAGAGTGCCAAGCCTGATGTCAGGAAGACCCGAGTTCAAATCTAGCCTCAGATGCTAGCTGTGTGACCCTGAGCAGGTCACTTAACCTTGTTTGCTTCATTTTTGTTATCTGTAAAATGAGCAGGAGAAGGATATGGCAAACCACTCCAGTATCTTTGCCAAGAAAACCCCCAGTGGGATCATGAAGAGTTGCACATGACTGAAATGACTGAACAATAACAAATAAGCTTGAGGAGAAAAAAGAAGATTGGGACAGCTTCTGTGGGAAGTGTGATAAAGAATTAATTATGGAGGAGTAGAGGAGTCTTGATGCAGTGAGGACCCAGTTAAAATTGTTGTTATTATTCAGTCGTTTCAGTAGTGTCCAACTCTTCATGACCCCATTTGAGATTTTCTTGGCAAAGATACTGGAGTGGTTTACCATTTCCTTCTCCAGCTCATTTTACAGATGAAAATGAAGCAAACAAGGTTAAGTGACTTGCCCAGGTCACACAATTAATAAGTGTCTGAGGCCAGATTTGAATTCAGGAAGATGAATCTTCCTGACTCCAGGTCTGTGCTCTATCTAGTGTACCACCTTGCTGTCTGGTCAAGATTAGATAAAAAAAATTGTAAGAGACCTGGTCAGTATGGTTGTTTAGCTTCCTCCACAGTGATTCAGCAGAAGTAGAGGAGGATGATAGTGGGAATAATCCTGAATTGATACTTGGAAAGGGATGAGTGATGAAAGCATAAAGTGGGGGAAGGGATTTGGAAAGGAAGAAATAGAAGACAGAGCAGGCAGGATAAGTACTGAGGGCTAGTGGGACTGGAGGTCATAGCAAGGGCATGTGACAGATTTAGAAGGAATGAGACAAAGGAGAAAATGGACTGACAAGAAATTACAGCCAGGCAAAGTAATTTCAGAATTCGTGATCATAGAAGTGGAACACTCGTGAGTGATAGTGAGATCAAAGATGTGACCATCCTTGTGCGTGGCTAAATTGAAATTAAGGTGCAGATCATGGGAGTGAAGGAGCCTGAGAAACCAGAAAGGCAGAACGTTTGAGGGAAAATCAACATATATGTTGGAGTCTTCTTGTATCAGGGTTGATATGAAGGGAAAGGCTGTGGTCTACGTATTAAACTTCTTGAGAAAGGAGGACAAATGACTTGGAGCAGGACTTGGATTGGGTGATATATCTGGATAAAACAAATCTCAAAGGTGGGGAGGAGTTGCTGAGTGATGGCAGCAGAGAGAAAATCTCAAAATTGCAGTGGAAAGCAAAGAGTACACCAAGTTGTCTCCTGGGCCAGGGGACACAATAAAGCCAAAACCAATAGTGGAAAGGATGATGAAGGGTATAGTTTCTTATATGGGAGAGTCAGGTCTCTATCAGTGCCAAAAGATGGAAGGAGCAAAAGAGGAAGAAGTCTGAATTAAAGGGAAATTTATTAATGACAGAATGAGGATTCAAGATGGTGGAATAAAAAGGAAGGCAGAGATGATATGGAACATAGAAAGGTAGGGATGAATTGGATGGAGATGGGAGAACATGAAATCATCAGAGGGGAGATGAATGGATTTAGCTTAGGCAGCCTGGAATTCTGTATCACTTGGATTATAAAAGTAAGAGGTAAGGAGTTAGTAGATGTAGAGGATTTAGTATCTTTATACTAGAGCTCACATTATCAAGAATCCCATAAAAGACAGAGATACATCAGTTCTCCTTCAAGTGTAAAGGCACAAGTGCTGGGTTAGATCACAGAGGTGAGGTCTCAATGTCAGAAGTTTAGATACCGAGCTGAGTCTGGGAAGGCACGATAAGTGATCTGAGAGCAGGAAGCAAAAGTCAAGGTTGATAAAGGGCACAGCTTTGATGGACTTAGTCCAAGCAGAGTAGTAGAGGATCTTGTACCTGATGAAGGACTTCAGCCAGACATTGGGGCTGCCCTAAATAGTCCCCCAAACTCCATGAAAGTCTGAAAAGTTGTTATCTTCTGGTTATTACATACTTCTTTTGGGCTTGTTCTGTGTTGGTCTAGTGGTTTCCTTTGAATACTGCTTCACTGGATATAGTTTTCAGATATCCCAGACATTGTAGGATCATCAATATCTTCTGACAATGTCACAAAGCTACTTTCATTGGACTGACTTTGATGGGATCAATGCTCTACTGGATACCTCTCATCATGAAGCTTATATACAATGAGCTCTGTTGGTTTTGTGGCAGCAGCCAGGCACATATTCACAAGAGTTGCTCCGGCAGTTGCAATGGGGCCAGTATCTGCTGGGTGCTACTCCCTGGCTCATCTCTTCAGGGCTTCCTATCCTAATCAAGAAATTTTTTTTTCCCACAGGAGGTGACGGCTGAGTCGAACCTTAAGGAAGCTTAGAAATTCTAAGAGGAAAAGGAGTGGAAGAAGTGAATTCCAGTAATAGGAGATGGTCTGGGCCAGATAGAGATAGGAACAGTGTTCCATGAGAGAAAGGGCAGGAAAAGCAAAAACAACAACAATAACAAAATCTTTTCTTTGATTTTATGGATACGCTGTGTATTGAGTTTTCAGAAAGACTATGTGAACATGCTAAACCCATACATTCCAGCAGAGAATGGACGATGGTGATTCCTAGAGTAGGGAATGGGTGAGTACTATAGGCAGGCAATAGGGATAGGGCAAGATAAAGAAACAGTAGAAGATGCTCAAGAAAGAATCTATCTGTGACAGATTAGGTTTGTTAACCTAATGTTAACAATGACTGTGAGTAGGCTTTTACTCTACTGTGTATATGAGACATGGAACTATTATCAACTTTTCTCTCTCTGATAAGTCTTTGGATTATGGTTTCTCAGTAAATTCAATGAATGTAATCTGTTTTTAACTACTTCTTTAAATGAAGTTAAAAAACGAGGCTAAATGCAATAGTTTGAAAGTGAAATGTTAATAAGGAGTATAATACCGTTTGTGGTATTCAACTACAATTTGGTTGCTATACCAAATAGGATTTTCTTCTTTTAAAGAAACATGTAATTTCAAAAGTTACAATAATTACTTTGAAATGTTCATTGGTCCATGGTGAAAACAGAATATGGGAACAGGGAACACACTCTCAGTTGACCTGGAGGTGGCAGTTTAATACAACTTTCAATTTTGTAATATTAAAGTCTTTGCCGCTAAAAAAAAAAAATATGAGTTTTCCTCCCTGTAGAAAATGTAGGCCCATCAGCCTAAGTAAGACTTTTTAAAAAAAAATGTATTAAAGTATTTGTGTACTTGGGGAAGCAGAGCAGTTTATGGACAGCCAGGCTTGGAGTCAGGAACACCACAGTTCAAAGCCTGCATCTGACACATACAGTGCAGGAACTTAGGGGAGATCATGTAACTCCTGAGTGCTCCAGGCCTCTCTAGGGCTATAAATCACAAAAGGGCTGCTGGTCTGTATCTCACCATTAGTGAAAGTAATTGATACACCTGGAATTCTCCATTGTAATAGAATCATCAATCCAGACTATTCATTAAATGCATTCCTCCCCACTCCAAAGAAACTGAAATGCATTTGTACTCATTTCCAAAAAACTGTGTATTCTTATACCAGTGCTACATGGAAATTCACAGGAACTACCCTAATTACTGCTCTATTCAGTTCATGTTAATAGTCCTTAAATCAGATACAGAATTGTAAAATTATACCAATCCAAAATCTAATGAACTGGTATGGAAAAAACTCCATTTTCTAAATATAGAAAAAAGTTCCAAAGGCTAAAAAAAAGGCAAATGCATTGGTCTTATTTACAGATGAAGAGTAAGCATTTTTATCATGATGAAAAGCTACTTTTCAGCAATTAAATTAACTTTCTGGAAGGTACTTTAATCTGTTGGGGGGGATGGGGAGGTGTGTGACAAAAAGGCAGGGAGCGTTAGCAGGAAATTTGAGGAATACACTGCTAGAATTGTTCTTACATAGACAATTTTTAAAGTATGCAAGTAAAGCATGCACAGACTAGGAAAAAAAACTCAACAGGACCCACTGTACATCATTATTAACATATCCATTTATATTGCACATTTAAACCAGAGGAAAGGGCTTTTGGAAATAATGGCTGCAGAGATATTATCCTCCCTACAACTTCTCCAATTTTTTTTCTTCTGTAGAGTGCTCCAGGCCTCTCTCACTTAGCCTCACGGAATCTGTTCTAGTGAATGAAAGATGTATACTATAGCTGTTGTGTTAGCACATATGGGAATCAAATATATGTTGTTGATGTGGACATAGAATGGTAATTTAACAATGTTGGTATTTCCTTGTTCTAGAATAGATTCTGGCTTTCACTTCTTCATATGAATAAATGAGTACTAAGTAGAATTCATAAAGCTAATTATATTTGTAATGAATAAGGTCTACATTCTAAAACATGGGCTGATTTAGAAAAAACAAACAAGTGCTTTAGGCATTGTTCTCTTTGTTTAGAAAACTTGCATTATCTTTTAGTCACTAGAGATGCTCATTCAATTTTATAATTCTTCCAACCCTTTAAAATCTCATTTTGCATTGAAGGTTTCTTGAAGTGGGACTAATTAAATCACATGCCAGTAATCTGAAAAAATGGAAATTTACTTGAAATATGAAACAGAGAGTTATATGATTTTGTTTGTCCAGAGATTGAATGGCACATTGGAAAGAATAATGGACCAAAGAGTCACAAGACTTGGGTATGAATCCCACCTCTGACATATTACTTGTGAGACATTGGGTAACCTTCTAGGACTTAATTTCCTCATCTATAAAAAGGCTAAATGACTTCTACAGCTCCTTCTACCTCCAAATCTATGATCCTATATAATTTAGTTTTATATTCCATTAATTTGATTGACTAATTGAGTGCCATTACTCTATGTATTCTCTTCTTTAGCTTAAAATTTTGTTGTGTACATTAGCTTTGTTCAAAACATTTCACAAAATGCTATTATCCCAAGCATATAGTATAGGGCCTGGCACATAGTAGGCACTCAATAAATGCTTATGACTATCAAATTTACTTCAAATCAGAGTTCAGAATAAAAGAAATAATGAATTAATAATAATAGCATTTATATGTTGCTTTAAGGTATACAAAGTGCTTTACAGATATTACCTCAATTTATACTCACAATAACTCTAGGAGGTAGATGATATTATTATCTCCATTTTATAAATGAGGAAACTGAGATAGTCATAGGTTAAGTGACTTTCCCAGAGTCATGTAATGAGTAAGTGTCTGAGGAAAGATTTGAATTTATCTTCCTTACTCTAAGTTCCCTGCTCTACCCACTGGAAATCTAGCCCTATTGACTAAATTAATTAATTAAAATTAATTAGTCCTACAAAATTAACTTAATATCATTTGAAAGCTTACGTATGTATTTGCTGGTTGTTATCCCCATTGCCACATATCCTTAAGTTGAATGCCCATAAATTGAAATATGTTCATATTTTTAACATTTATATTATGTGAAGAATACAGTATTAGACTCCCCCCATTCAGACCTTACAAGGCATTCTGTCTCTGTTCCATCTCAATTTCCAAAGTAAAAATCATCAATTTTATTCTCCCCAAACTATACAATTTCTGAAGCTATCATCCAGGGTTTTTTAATACACAAGACATAGAACTGATGATAGAGACAGCCGATTCAGCTCCTGATAAACCAAGAAAGCAATTAATATAATCTTTAAGTACAAAATATAGCTAAGTCAATAGTTTTATTCCAATGTTTTTGAGTTAGCGATAAAAAATGTAAATTGATTTTCTAATGCTCCAAAAATGCGACTATACGGGTGTTTAAAGGAACTAGAATTTTTCCCTATTAAATCAATTTTGTCTATAAATAACTCCAACTGTGTTGCTGAAATACTGATGTAAAAATAAATTTAATTTCTCCAACAAAAATGAGAAAGATTTCATGGACTAAATTCAGTTCTTTCAGAAACAATAACAAAATTCCTTTTAAAGATAGAAGTGTGAAAATTCTTTTAAAATGTAAGATCAATTGTCTAGGGAGATATCTTGACGACTCCAACAAAAGGACTCCTAGTAGTTATGAATCACCCCCTTCATCACATTTGAGCTAAGTCCAAGCATACTTTCCCTTGGATTGTTTATGTACTGGTAGTAGAGTGTATCACAGATTTTGAGGGAGGGGATATTTTGCACCAACTTTTCTTACTGCATTACCTTAGTTACTATTATCTTAAATAGAATCTTTCTAAAAGCCTTTCTAAAAGCTGACTAATTGATATTAACTAATGATCATGGGATAAAAGCATAGTAGTAGAAGCTCATAAGCTACAGCAATAGAAACACACTCTAACCCTCCAGGGTTACCCATAGAAGTCTGAGGGGAGATGAAGCAGTTGCCCTTGGGGGACTCCATTTGTCAGTGATAATGGGATTTGGGAGAGTAGCTTCAGAACATGTACTGCATTTATAATCATTGTAAAAGTTATTACAATGAGGCGTCCAAAAGAGCCCAGAAATTATCTCAATCAGTAAACACAATCTCTTTGCCAAAAAAAAAGAGTTATGTCAACCAAATATCATGTTGATTTAGATAACAACTCATTTGCAAAACATTACTGAGGAGAAGGAAGAAAGTTTATCGTGAGCAGTACTGCCTCAGGAAACCTCAGAACAAAATTGAGGAGAAAACAAGTGTAAAGTGTGATTATACTGAGAACATTGTCAATGCAGCTAAGAGGAAGACTACAAACAGATATAAAGTGGAAAACATCTGCAGGCAGTTTTTTCAAAGAGATCTCTTATAGCAACAACAGTAGAATTTGGACACCACCAGCTCTGTTTCCAGTGTACCATATGAAGAAATAGTAATGTTATTGAAGAAGAAAAACTTTGGAAAATCAAGTACAAAGAGAAAAACAATTGATCCAGTAGGTTGTAAACCTCTTGAGGGCAGAGACATTTTTGTTTTGTTATTATATTCTTAAGACTTGGCACAGTGCCTTGAAAATAGGAGTTATTCCATAAATGCTTTCTGGATGGGATTGGAGGCTAGATGTAACATGATTTTAAAGGGGATTGGTTCTTTAAGAGACAAAGGGATTGATTCTCGATATGTCAAAGAAGGAATTGAGTCCAGGTAAAGAAAAAGTGAAAATGCAACAACAGTTGTTGACCCCATATTTCTACTTCCTCATCCCTTCAAGATATTTGTGACAATGCATACATCTAGGGTATTGTTGATGAAAATATAAAAAGAGAACAGGTAGGTTTTAAATATTATTTTATAATACTAGATCATATCTTTATAATTTCAGTTGATTTAGAGAGATAGACAATAAAACATTATACTTTATTCTTTATTGATTTTACTCAATAGGTTTTATTTTGGATCTCCTAGAAACAGATACCTAATTGTATCATACTGGTATTTGTCAACTCTTGACATAGAAAAAAGCAAAGTAAGAGATCAAGGGAGACAAAGAACTAGATAGCTTTAAAAGTTAAATGAAATTACTATCAAAAAAGGAATGAAAAAAAGAAAAGACAGAAAATGTAAGCATAAGTAGTGAATGAGGACAGAAAATTGGATTATCTTGAGTTTTGAATAACCCTAGGGTAGGATGACACAGTCTGCAAATACTCAAGAAGTTATAGAAATAGATGTACTTCTATTTCCCTTTCTGGCTGTGGTCCTAAGAAGTGAGATATTCACTTCAGTGTATAAGGAAGGCAAGAAAGAACAGAATTCTCATTCAGTAGAATAAAAGATCCTAAGTCTAGGCTTTAAGAATAGGAGTGCAACTCGGTCTTGGATCAGCACAAATCATAAAAGGGAATCCAATAGCTGTTACACTCTTTGGAGAGCAGATATCACTAACATGAGGTATCATAGTTGAGTCAAAAGAGAATTAGTTTAGGGCTGAGGCCAGGGTTCTAGTAACAATTCTGCCAGTAGTGGTGTGAATTTTTACCAACCAATTAACTTCTGTGAGACTTGGTTTCCTTAACTGTCAAACGGGGATGTTTTATCTGCCCTATTAATGCAAAGGGCTTTAATGCTAAAACATCTCTTGCCTCTGTACCTGTGGCTTGCAAAATCCCTAACTTCCTTCAAGGCTCAGATCAACTTTTACTTCCTCCAAGAAGCCTTTCTTGATTTCCCCATTGGAATCATAGAATCATAGCTCTAGATTTGGAAAAGACCTCAGAGGTCATTTATTTTAACCTCTCAGTTTTACAGATGAAGGAACTAAGGCCTGGAGACGTTAAATGACTTATCCAACCTCACACATATCAGGGTAAGAATCTGAATTCAGTTCCCTTGATTCCAAAGTCAATGGCCTTTCTCCTGTGCCACTTTGTTATTAGGACCCTTCCATTTATAGGGCCCATTGAAATACTGAGTATTTACCTGTATACATATTTCTTCACCACTTCTCCCAGGAAAATGTAAGCCTTGAGAGCTGGACTTGTTTTCTTTTTGTCTTTATATCTAACATAGGGCCTGATACATAACAGATATTTAATACTTACTGAATTAACAATGAGGGATTTGGATTGGATTGCTTTCAGTTCAAATATTTCCTGGTTTATATCTCACACCATGACAATCAAGAATAGGACCTAAAAGGACTTGGGCCACTCTCAGACCTATTCTACAGACAAATTAATTAGAACATATAATTGTTACTACCAACAATAGTATTCAAGTCCTCCTTGTTACTACTGAGTAAAAGAAATGTTTTAAGTCATGGTAGCCAGGTAAAGTTACTCTTAAATGTCACATGTTTGATAGTTATCATTTTATTCCAATATTTGAGGCAAACAATTTTTAGTAACCAAAAGTCAGAGATGAAAATGATGTTGTTAGTTTGTTTCTTTCACTTGGGGTTATTGTATAAGTCTATGGTAACAAGGGAAGGAGAAAGCAGGTTAGGGAAGAGACTAACTTTTCTCTATTTATGAAATGGTAATTGGCCTAATATGTAAACATATTGACATTTCTATTGTTACATAGGATTTACAGTAGAAACACATAAAAATGAAAAATGAAGCATATATGTTTCCATTTGGAAAACATGCTATCAAATTCAATTTTAAAGGAATGTTTGTTGTTATCGTTGTTGAGTCATTTCAGTCACATCTGACTCTTTGCGACACCATTTGGGGTTTTCTTGGCAAAGGTACTAGCGTGATTTGACATTTCCTTCTCCAGCTCATTTTAGAGATGAGGAACTGAGGTCAACAGGGAAAGGGACTTGCCCAGGGTTCACACAGCTAGTAATGTCTGAGGCCAAATTTGAACACATGAAGATGAGTCTTCCTGTTTCCAAGACCAATGCTCTATCCAGCTAGCTGCCCAAAGGAATGTTACACATATCATGTTTATATATACCTGTGTTGAGAATAAAGCAAGAAAAATGCACTTTTAAGGAATGTTATAAATATCATATTTATATATCCACACATATCTGGAGAAGAAATCAAGAAAAAAGTATTTGAGTAAATAAATACAATAGTCTCACAAATTGCAGACATAACTAATAACGACATTGTTGTCTCTCATGTTAAAAAGTAAGCAAACACCTTAAAAATCACCAGGTTACAAATATATTTTGGTGGAAAGTTACAAGTAACATTTCAGTTTAGGTTGTTTAAAGAGATGTTAGATATGCTATTCTTAGGTTGACCATATGCTTACCCTTGAAGATGGAAGACTACAAGCTTCTAAAGCAGTTTCAACTCGTTTTCGGTCTGCTGAAAACAAACGATAGATGCTGTGAAACAAAAAAAAAAAGAAAAGGATTGACTAAAAGGGATATGATATTGTCATATTCTTAATTCTATGGAAATGATTCAAGGTAAAAATGTTTTAGTAACTCAAACACTATTTGTTACATATTTAAAAAATCACAAATTTATAATAGAGGCAATATGGCATCCTGGCTTCAGGACCTAACTCTGATACATACTAGCTATGAGATCTTGGACAAGTCATTTAACTTCTCAGTGACCTAGGTAGCTCTCTAAGACTAAGTTAGAGGGAGGGCACTGGCCTTTATTGGTAGAGAGAGTTCTTTCCTGGGAACTTCTTTCTATAATGAAATAATAGGCCCAGTCCTTCTCTATATACCTATCTTAAAAACCAAACCAAACAAAACAAAACTTTGCATTCATATCTGTGACCTCTGTCCTGAATGAAAAGGATTGTGTTTGATTCAATTATTCTGTCCAATGTCTAAAACAGACATTGCATCTCTGGAGTATAATCCATACTGTGATATGATCTATTTACTTTAAAGTTTCCAAAGTGCTTACAAATATTGTCTCATTTGATCCTCCCAACAGCCCTATGAGGCAAGTACTATTATAGCTATTTCACAGATGAGGAAACCTTTGAGGCAGACAGAGGTTAAGTGACTTGCCCAGGATTACATAGCCAGTAAGTGTCTGAGGCTGGAATTGAATTTGAGTCTTCCTGATGCTAGGTCCAGCACTCTGTCCATTGTACTACCTAACAGCCTCTTCAATTGAAAAATTGATTTAAATGAAGGGAGATCAAAAGTGAGAATTTGAAACCATGGAATTGTTTTTTTTTTCCCCCACATAAACTCTTCCTAGGTGAAAAGATTCTGAAACCTTTCAAATCCAGGAAGAGTTATCCAAAGAAGCTAAGGAGTAACTTCTGAAAACTTCAATTATATGCAGAAAACTGTTACCCCTCACCTGTAGTTTTGAAAAAACCACCAAGTGAAAAGGAGAAGAAGAAAGAAAGATCATGGTCCAAAAAGGAGGACAGGTTAGAGATAAGGTCCTTTCTACTACACAATGGATTCTTAACATTTGTGAGTGTGCCATGGTCCCTTTTGGCAGTTTGGTGTAGCCTATGCATACTTTCACAGAATATTGTTGTTAAATACATGAAATATAATGTATAGCCTTACAAGGAAACCAATTGTACTGAAAACAGCATCAACCAATTATGATAAATTATATAAAATATACATATACATCTCTATATGAAATACATAATACATATATACTATGTCTGTATATACAGACAATTCTCAGTTGTATTTAAATATATTTATATCTATGTCTGTGTATCTACATTTTTTCCCAGGGACCCTGGATTAAGAACCCTTGTACCATACCATGCTACCTACTACAGTGTAACACTAAATTCTCATTTACTCATTTATTTTTACTCAGCCACTTATGAACCTAGGTTGGTATTCTGAAACGGTTGTGTGTGTGTGTGTGTGTGTGTGTGTGTGTGTGTGTGTGTGTGTGAAGCTCTTGAAGCTCCTGATAAGGATGTCATTAAAAAAAATGTCTATACCAGAAAAACTAATCTAACAATGATTTCTAATTTTATCTCTTTCATTAGTGGGCTGCGTCACCTGGGTCAAATCACAGAATTTCCTTTTTCTTCAGTTTCCTCATCTTCATCTATAAAATTAGATGATGTCAATATGATGTCAACTCAAGCCAATTAAAAGTGTTTTTTTTTTTAAACAAATAGCAATAACAGCAGTACCTAGTGATGGAACTTACTTTTTGAGAGGAATTCGTCCTTCAGGAGTAACTTGTAGCTTGAGTTTGGTATAGCTATTGGGGAAAGAGAAAAATAAGGTTCTTTTTTATTCACAGGACTTACAAGAAAATAAAAATGAAACTTTACTAATCAAATACATTTATATAGCCTACTGTTCTTTAGCCTTCTTTGGGAGAATATTACCACTATTTCAGATAACTGAATCAATAGCTGAGCAAGGAAAATAATGTAGATTATAAAATTGCTGTTTTAACAAAATCTCTTAAATACTGAAAAAACCAAGTCCTTTGGGAAAGTCTACAAGACACTGTACTTCATCATTTGTCAGTTTTGACCCTGAACAATAATTATATAGATTGAGAAGCAAGGAAATTGAAAGAAAGTTAGACTAGAACTTAGAACATGCTCGATATGGTTGTTTTAATAGAATTTAAAATGGCTACAATATAAAAGAGGTGAATTCTTCAATATTCCCAATATAGTATTACCAGAAGAATATATGGATTTAACAGATGTGTTGTTGTTCCAGAAAGCAATTTGAAATCATTAATAGCAGTGTAATTTCCCAAATGTAATCAATTCCTCCACTTGATTTTGGGCCCAACTTCTTGTACATCCATTGCTCCTGTCCCAGGTCTACATGCAGGCTGTCTAACCCATTGGATTGCCTATTGAACTACAAATTACAGCCTAGATCAGGGGTGGGTAACCTGTGGCCCCAAGGCCACATGTGGCCTTCCAGGTCCTCGGGTGTGGCCTTTTGACTGAGTCCAAGTTTGACAAAACAAATCCTTTTATTAATGGGATTTGTTCTGTGCAGTTTGGATTCAGTCAAAGGGCCACACTTGAGGACCTAGAGAGGCACATATGGCTTTGAAGTTACAGGTTCCCCAACCCTGGAGACAATAGGCATGTTTCATCCATTCAGTTTTTCTTCACTGTTAGGCATATCTCTTTTGAATAACCATGGATCTCATTGAGGACATCTTTCATCACACTTGGATTTGATAGTATTAGGACAATATCACATTTAAAGAGGGCCTTCGGAAGACCTAGCGAACCATCGATCTGTTAACAAGGGTTTTCAACCTGACCTCCATCAACCATACATACATATGTACATATATGTATGTGCATGTATGCACGTATGCATGTCTATGAGTGCATATATACATATGTATTTCAGCAGAATTCTTTTTGCTTTCTTCTGTGTATTTGAAAACACATTTTCTGAGAAGTCAATAGGCTGTACTGGATATCCAAAGAGGTCTATGACACAAAAAAGATTAAAAGCTGATATTTAGTGAACTCTTTTATATCTCTTCTCCATAATTACAATCATAGTGGCATATAATATTGACAAGCTACAAACTTTAATGCACCATAAAAATGCTAGCAATCGTTATTTGTTACTCGGTGAGGATAATAATCACAGAGTCACTGAATAAAATTATCCTTATTGTGGCATTTACTAAGGCATCCTTTATGATCTTATTATATACATGAGAAATTCCTTGTTGGGTGAGTCTTTAAGGTTGAAATTTGCTCTACTGGATCTTTTTTTGGTAATCAAAAAATTGAGCTCACAAAGCTTGTATTCTCTGTACCTTTCAATTAATTATAAGATTATAAAGATGTGGTCTACTATGGAAAATCATTTGTAAAATATTGACTTCATTTTTCATATTTTCATGGTGGACACCCTTAAGATGTGTGCAAATAAAAGAGAAAAATGTTATTGAAGTGTTCTCAGTCACCTTTTTTGCAGGACTGGTGTCTGTCTGCCATTCTTTTTTTATCCAGATTTTTGTATCTCCTGTTCTCTATTATAGTTTGTACGATATTTCCTCAGTGATTTCAAGATTGCATCACACTCATCTTTGATTTCCTATGTGCTAGTCCAGCTGTTTTCCCTAGCTTTATCTTCCTAACTGCAATTTCTATTTCTTTATATAGCAAATCAGGTGCTAAGATGTTTAAGCCCAAATAACACTTTCTCAGTGATGACAAAAATACATCAAAATAGAAATATTGACAAATTTGCACCATTTTATATTTACTTATCCTTTTACCAGTTTCATTCATGAAATGTCCTTGCAATGATATTCATTTGGGTATGAATGCCAAATGCCAACCTTTCTGGGGACTTGTTTTTGCTTTCATCGCTTATTGCTAATTTTATAAGGTGACATTGCTTATAATTTCTGGACATTTTCCTCCATCATATTCTATAAATGTGATTGGCAACAAAGGATACAAAAACAATTTGCATTCAAAACTGGTGTTGCCCTTGACCCCATATTTCATTAATACAAAGAATTCAAGTGTTTGGTGATGTGATAGGTGGTTGAAAGCCCAATCCTTATAGCATGGTCAAATCTAACCTTCCCAGTGGGTTATACATAGCTTTTGTAATATGTCCTGCCTGGTTCCAATCTAAAACATGGAGATTGATTGAGCCTGCTTCTCACACACATAAGGCTCCCTTCCTCCTCTTCTGAGTATAAGCAGTTATCCTTTGACTTTTTCTTGTTGACACAAACTGTAGTAATAAAAAAAAAATCTTTTAATTGGCTGCTGAGCTAGAACTGAGAGTGCCTACAAAAGGAAGTGATAAAGCTCTGAAGTGATAAATATTGTGAACCACTGGATGAGGGAGGGAAAAAAATGCCCTATCTCCTACATAGCTACCATATGGCCTTAGGGACATGGCAACTCTGTTTCTGTTGTGTTTCTTCCTTTATGATCTTAGGTGTATGAGGATTCTGAGATGAAATGGCTTAGGTTATCATTTCATGAGTATCAAAAGGTCAGTAAGGCCATTAGTTATCACCTCAGTAACCAGAATAGCAGAGACCCTTGTAGCCACCAGCAGCAGTAGCTTAGCTGAATGAGGAGCCCCCCACCACACATCCCCCCACAGCTCCTGAGCTACCTTCTTGACTCAGCCCACCGGTGGATTGACCTAGCAGCCAAGAAAACACATTCTAGAAGAAGCCAGCCCAGTCGAACAAGGGAAAACCCCTCATCTATTGTGAAGCTATGCCCCAAAGTAGAGACTCTGTGAAGGGGAGAAAAGGATACTCAGTGTCAGGAATCAGAACGCATCACACGGCCCCATTTGTCTATTACTACCTTGTGTGTTAAGTTTGAGCTTACTCATCCCTGGGACTGAGCATGCATGAGGGTAAGTGCAATCCTAACTTGGGATGGTTAAAGTTATGCAACTTCTGTTCTTACTCTATCTTCTTAGTAAATTTTTTTTTTTTGTAAAAGTAAATTGATATTAATTGATATTGGGGAGATGTCATTTGGTTAACTGATGCTGGTAAAAGCACTCAGGATGAAGGCTCAAGAGAGATCATATTATAAACCCCAACCTGAGGGGGGTTGTCATGTCCAGAAGTGGAGGTGCTACATTCATAAATCCCAGTTCTGAGCTTTTTGGTCTCTGTCTTACATTAAGTGCCTCATGTAAGTTAAAGAGAAAGTGATGCCGATACTAATTCAACATCTTAGCCTTTTTCTCATTTTCCATCTTTCAGCAATGTTGATTCCTTTGAATAGATCACATTTAGACTCTTATAATCACTTGAAGGATCTAGACGATGCTTAATTTGACCTGTGCTCTCATTAAATCAGTGGTGTGACCACAAACAGAAATTTGATTTTGCTTTGACTTCCACATTAACCATTCATTTCCGATCAAGATATTTGTGATATTTGGTGCTCACCATTTTCAGTGCCTTCTGATTCTTCTGGAAGAAAATATTCATGATATGTAGCTGTGGGGCTTCTATGCAGTCTACAAGCTTTTGACCTTCTTTTCTCAAACCAGAGCAATATTTTTCAAAATATTGTCCCTATTACCTCCTCTGTCTGACTGATTCTGAAAAAATGTAGGTACATAAGCTGTATGTTTTTGTGTATGTTAATCATGAAGCCTGCAAAATAAGATGTCTAAGTATCCATGAAATAGTGTTCCTTATTGCCTTTGGGTGTACAAGGAAATAAGCTTCAATAAGTCTTTTTGACTTGTTTTCTTTTTTCTTTTTCTCTCTTAGAGTTCATGCTTTGCTTAATAACTTCTGTAAATTCCAGGTCATCTCCACAACACAATGGGTATGTGGGTAGGAATTTCTGAAGGGAAAAACACATATTGCCCAGATTATGACATATAGTTGGATGAGGGCAGCCAGTTAACATAGTCCATGAGTATAGAAATAGCTACAGAAAGATATGTTTATGTACATGTATATCCAGATCCACATCTATGTCTATGTCTATATATCTCTTGAGATCTATCTTACCTATTTTCTCTATCTCTATCTAAATCTATATCTATCTTGGACAAGCACTACAGATCAATAATAATCTAGGACAGATCAATGATAGCTTAGGTTATACATAGTGTAGCAGAAAAGTGCTCCATTGGAAGTAAGATATTCTGAGTCTGAATCTCAACTCTACTGCTTACCAATTAGTGTGACCTTAATCAAGTCACTTCTCTGCCTGGGTCTCAGCATTCCCATATGGAAAATAAGGGGGCTGGTTTAGATGATCTCTAAAGTTCCTTTCAGCTGTAAGTCTATAACACCTAAGGTATAAGAAGAAAATGGGAAGAGGATATTGGGTCGGATCATATTTGGGAAATGGTATCACCCTAGTGACAGTTGGCTATGGGCTGTTTCCTCAATCCCACAAACCAATCTTTGGTTTATACCAAATACCAGTACCAATATACAGTACCAATATATGGCTATGACTCATGGAATACAATGGGTTCAGATGAATAAAATTGAAGTTGTCCCAAAGGAAAGTGAACATATCATAGTGTGTACTAGTGAAAAGAATTCTGGTTTTGAAGTTCATGGACCTGGGTTCAAGCCCTGATTCTGATAAATGATGGCTGATTGACCATGGATAAGTAACAACCTCCTTGAGTCTCATTTTCCTCATCTGTAAAATGAGTGGTTTAAACTATATAATCTTAGAGATCTCTTCAAATCCCACTTAATTCTGGGATCCTAAGTTACCAGAAGCATATTGTCAATAATGACATGCAAAGAAGTGACATCATCAAGAACATAAGAAAAGGGCATAAATTGCTCATGTGGTGCAATAAGGTACAGACACGTCAAGTACACAGAAAATGCTAAAAGAACCAGAAAAAACCCTTCAGCATTTGCATTCTCTGTTCATGAATGATTTATAGAAATACATGAATAAACAATAATTTATTAAGCCCTAACAATGATAGATTAATTATTTGGGACAAGCAATAATTTGGATATGGCATCATTTTGTGACAAAAATCTACATGGGTGTGGTGCTTCTCTTAACCTCAGACTGATTCAGAATAGCTGATATGGACCAGATGAAACTGGATTGGGATTTTTTTAGGATGTCAAAATATATAAACATTTTTGTATAAATCAGTAAATGTAATCAGTTTACTCTGTCCCTTGTAATGTACATACCAATGCACTATATGCTTAGTGCTGGGGAAATAATGAGAACATCCGCACAGTCCCTGATATATATGTATGTATATACACATATATACACACACACATATGTATATATATATATATATATATATATGCATATATATATAAACACATGTACACGCAACACACATACATACATACATATGTGTGTATTATATTTGTATGTATATATTATGTATGTATGCATGTATTTGAGGATTCAGATGAAGGAAAAAGAAATGGCTAATTTGGTTAAAAAGTGTCACCTGACAAGGCTTGGGAGTTGTTAGGGTGTATTGGCAAGTAAGATAGCAATGACTTGGCACAAAGTTAGGGCAGATGGCAAGGTCTAGTGGTCCTTCGTCTTACTGGAAGGATTATCGTTGGTGACTCCATGCCTATAAATTGTGTGAGTGACCCCACTTGACATAAGATAAGAGAGGTCTAGAGAGGCCTGCCCACCATTTCAGGGATGAAGAAAGAATACTTGAGGGTTAGAATAAAGTGAGGCTTTGAGTTCCTTCCCTTAGGGATAAGGATGGGGGAGGGTCAATGTGTAACTAGACAGGGGTCAGGGGAAGGGAACACTGGAAAGAAGATTGTGGGAAAAGTTTCCCATAGAGTCTGCTCCTTCTGGGCCCTCTGTGTGGAATCTGGACCATCAGAGAGGCTGGGCCAGGACAGGGGGCAAAGAAATGTAAAAGAATTATACACTATAAGGAGGCATTACCCAAAGGACTACCCACACTGATGAGATAATTGATCCATTTGTATATCTATGCATTGTATGTAAGACAAATATGTTAAAAATGTTTTATCCTCTGGTCCCACACTCAAGAAGTAGCCTTAGGGCCTTTTCTTCTCCATTTCTCCTTAAATAGAAAATGAATTGGTGAAATTTAGATAACTTATGTCTGTTGCTGAACGTGTCTATTAGTTGGTCCTCTTTCTCAGCTACAAGTACTTCCTCTACTAGAGGAAGATGTAGTATCAATTTAGTAGCCTATACTTTGCTCCTTAGCAAGCTCTTCAGGGTCATGAATGACAATCTATCACACGTATAAAACCAAAGGTTGTCTGGCATCTGCAAACCATGCAAATACATGTATAAGTATGAAAATATATATAAGTACATATATATATATATATATGTGTGTGTGTGTGTGTGTGTGTGCGTGTGTGTGTGTATATGTATGTATGTATGTATGTATACACACACTACTTCGCTACATTACATAAGTGTATAACCCATTCATTCTTTGATCTGAATGCAGTAAGTTTTGGATACCTTGGATAGGAAATGTCCTCACTTGTTATGATGAAAGGAATTATTTGAAAATTACATGGCCTGGTTCTAAAGAGCTGGATGCCTTTAATTATTATAAGATTTAAGACAGTGGAAAAATTTTTGCTGTCAAAACCAATGCCTACTTGAGTAGGTCTGATAAATGCAAGAAAGTCCAAGGAGTTATTAATTAATGAAACTCAAGTTGATTCATAGGCCTTCAGGCCTCCATCACAAAGTAATTTAACACTGACCATAGGTAGATGGGGCACAAGAAGTAGGACTGGACATAAGACTGTACATCCTAACTTCAGGTTTTCCTAGAAATCTTGTATCTGGGTTTGTTGTATGATTAAGCTTTTCCTAAAATTAATGTTAAATATGAGCCTTTTTATACTAAAGGCAAGTGAATTGGTTCAAATAACAATGCACAATCTTTTTACCTCCCTTGAAAGTACGTAGTATTTGTAGACCAATGAATCTTCATTCATAAAACAAATCTCAGTTATTCATACTACTGTCTTATTCATCTTCGTACCTTCTACCCTCTCAGAGCACTTAGAAGAGTTGGAGATACTTTTTGGATATATGACTAATGACCTCAAGCTTACTGTCTATTTGGAAAGACAGGACTAGCCCATATTAAAACAATTAAAGAATATGTGAGTGACAAACTGTGCAGTACTTATAAGTTTCAAGAGGAATTCAGAGAAGGAAGTAATCAATGTGGGGGTGGAAAAGCAGGGAAAGGTTTAAAGGAGATTTTCTTTTCTTTTCTTTCCTTTTAAATGTTATTAATTTATTTTGACTTATCAACAATCACTTCCATATGCTTTTGAGTTTAAAATTTTTCTCCCCCTTCCTTCCCACCACCCTCCCCAAGACTGGGCGCAATCTCATATAGGCTATACGTTGGCATTCCTATTAAACATATCTTCACATTAGTGAAGCTGTAAGTAAAAATTAAAACCAATAGGAGGAACCATTAGAAAGAGGAAACAAAACTCAACATAAGCGTAAAAAAAAATGATAGAGATTCAGCTTCCATAGTTCTTTCTTTGGATGTGGACAGCATTTTCCCACACAAGGCCTCTGGGGGATGTCTTAGATCCTTGTATTGCTGAGAAGGGTTAAGTTTATCAATATTAGCCATTGCACAATGTGGCTGTCATTGTGTACAACGTTCTCTTGGTTCTGCTCACTTCACTCAGCATCAGACCACACAAGTCTTTCCAGGTTTTGCTGAAGTCAGCCTGTTCATCATTTCTTATAGCACAATAGTATTCCATTACATTCATATACCACAACTTGCTCAGCCATTCCACAATTGATGGGCATCCTCTCAATTTCCAATTCTTTGCCACCACAAAAAGAGCTGCTATGAATATTTTTGTACACGTGGGTCCTTTTCCCATTTGTATGATCTCTTTGGGATATAGCCCTAGAAGTGCTATTGCTGGGTCAAAGGGTATGCACATTTTTATAGCCCTTTGGGCATAGTTCCAAATTGTTCTCCAAAATGGTTGGATCATTTCACAACTCCACCAACAATGCATTAGTGTTCCAATTTTCCCACATCTTCTCCAACATTTATCATTTTCCTGTTTTGTCATGTTGGCCAATCTGATAGGTGTGATGTGGTACCTCAGAGTTATTTTGATTTGCATTTCTCTACTCAGTAATGATTTAGAGCATTTTTTCATATGACTATAGATGGTTTTAATTCATCTGAGAACCATCTGTTCATATCTTTTGACCATTTATCAATTGGGGAATGGCTTGTAGTCTTATAAATTTGTCTTAATTTTCTATATATTTTAGAAATGAGGCCCTTATCAGAGAGACTGGTTGTAAAAATTCTTTCCCAATTTTCTACCTTCCTTCTAATCTTAGTTGCATTGGCTTTGTTTGTGCAAAAACTTTTCAATTTAATGTAATCAAAATGATCCATTTTGCTTTTCATAATGTTCTCTATCTCCTGTTTGGTCATGAATTCTTCTGTTCTCCATAGATCTGATAGGTAAACTATTCCTTGTTCTCCCAGTTTGCTTATAGTATCAGCCTTTATATCTAAACCATGAACCCATTTTGACTTTATTTTGGTATATGGTATGAGATTTGGGTCTATGCCTAGTTTCTGCCATACTCTTTTCCAGTTTTCCCAGCAGTTTTTTTCAGAGTGGGTTCTTGTCCCAGAAGCTGGGGTCTTTGGGTTTATCAAATAATAGATTACTATAGTCATTGATTACTGTGTCTTGCATATTTAACCTATTCCACTGATCCACAACTCTATTTCTTAGCCAGTACCAAGCAGTTTTGATGATTGCTGCTTTATAATACAATTTAAGATCTGGAATTGCTAGGCCACCTTCCCCTGCATTTCTTTTCATTAGTTCCTTTGATTCTGGACATTTTGTTCTTCCAAATGAATCTTCTTATTATTTTTTCTAACTCTATAAAATAATTTTTTGGTAGTTTGATTGGTATGGCACTGAATAAGTAAATTAGCTTAGGTAGGATTGTCATTTTTATTATATTAGCTCAGCCTACCCATGAGCAGCTGATTTTTTCCAATTATTTAGATCTGATTTTAGTTGTGTGAAAAGTGTTTTGTAATTGTGCTCATAGAGTTCCTGGGTTTGTTTCGGAAGGTAGACTCCTAAATATTTTATAATGTCTACAGTAAGTTTAAATGGGATTTCTCTTTCTATCTCTTGCTGTTGGGCTTTGTTGGTAATATATAGAAATGCTGATGATTTATGTGGGTTTATTTTATAGCCTGCAACTTTGCTAAAGTTGTTTATTATTTCAAGTAGTTTTTTACTTGATTCTCTAGGATTCTCTAAGTATATCATCATGTCATCTGCAAAGAGTGATAGCTTTGTTTCTTCTTTGCCTATTCCAATACCTTCAATTTCTTTTTCTTCTCGTATTGCTAAAGCTAATGTTTCTAGTACAATATTGAATAACAGTGGTGATAATGGACATCCTTGTTTCACCATCTTATTGGAAATACTTATAGCTTGACCCCATTACATATAATGCTTGCTGAAGGTTTTAGATAAATAATGTTTATTATTTTAAGGAAGACTCCATTTATACCTATGCTTTCTAGTGTTTTTAATAGGAATGGGTGTTGTACAAAGGAGATTTTCTGGAGCTGAGCCATGAAGGACAGGTAGGTTTGGAAAAATAGAAGAGGAGGAGAAAGTACACTATATACAGCCCAATATATAAGCCCATGATAATGAATTAATGGAGTTTCTGGATTCCAACATGGCCACATGGCCATGGAATCCACATGGAATCTACATGGATTCCAGCATGGCCACAACTCAGAAGTAAATGCCAGCCTTCATTTGCCTTGGCCAAATAGACAGTAGCAAAGTGTTTATGACTACATAGCAATTTCTTAATCTTTTTTTTTCTCCTTCCCTTCTCCTTCTTTTATCTAGTTAAAGTGTTTTTTCTCCCTACATATGTCTATCTCTTCTTATGGCACGTTTCTTGTGAACTTCTGTTTTCATTGTTACAAAGACTAGAATCAGTGCATTTATCTAGGGACAGCAGTGGTTTCACTGAGGTTCCCTACCAGAACTTTAAAGTGCCAGAAAAACAAGTAGCATGTATTGTTCATTTTCCTTCCTGGACTAATAATTAGGATATATACGTGAATTTATGTATGTAGATAGGAAGCTAGGTGGCACAGTGGATAAAGTGCTAGACCTGGAGTCAGGGAGACCTAAGTTCAAATACAGCCTCAGATGTTTACTAACTGTGAGGCCCTGGACATACTACTTAACCTCTGATTGCCTCAGTTTCCTCAATTGTAAAATAGGGATGATAATAATAGTATCTACCTTCCATGGTTGTTGTGAGGATCAAATGAGATATATGTAAAGTGCTTACCACAGTGCCTGGCATACAGTAGGTGTTTAACAAATGCTTGTGTCTGTCCTTCTACATGGAGGTGGGAGAGTCTATGATTTCATTGGTACAGCACTTAGAAGCTAAGATCTTGCCCATACAGCCAGTATATGTCAGGGGTAAAACATGAACCCAAGTCATCCTGACTCTGAGGCCAGTCTTCTACTCACTATTCCACAAATCCTTTCTAATAATAGTCATAACACTTGCAAATGCATAAGGAGAGCAAGATAAAGCATTCTTTGTTTTTAATTCTGGGAGCTGATTCCAGGACTTGGAAGGTTTTTTTTCCCCCTACTGTGTGCAATGGGATTAACACATGGGCATGCAAGCATGTTGTTCGTCAATAACTCTAAGACAGTTTCCTGAAAGGATTTGTGTTTCTTGGCAATTTTCCATGATCATATAGTAGAACACAGCCCTGGAGGAAAATCCATATTTGTCACTATGAAAAAGTTAGCAATCACATAAACAAAAGGCTAACAAAGGAGAAAGGAAACTGACTCAGAAAGAAAAGTAACACCCTTACCAATAAATATTTGAGCTACTTACGCTTTTTCCAGAAATGCGTCCCTAGACATGTTTTGTGCCAGAAGATTTGTTGCCAAACTGAAAACCTCATCTGTCCATTCCTAAAGAGATGTAAGTTAGACTTTTGTTAGCTCAGATAAAGCACTGTTGTAAGAGGTTGGTTTTTATGTTTATTTCCAAGAAGACAAATGAATTCAATTTGAGTTTCTGTTGCTTGTAAGAAATGCATAGTCCACATAGATTCCCCACCTCCTATCCCAGCTTTACTACTACTATTCATTTGCTTAGCAAAAAATATTTTTAAAATTTGCTTTCTGGTTTGCTAGAAGTTTGATATATGTTTTGAATGTGGTTATATGTATAGGCATGCATGTATGTATATACATGTTGTTTAGTACTTTCAGTCTTATCTGACTCTTCTTGACCCCATTTGAGGTTTTTTTGGCAAAGATACTAGAGTGGTTCATCATTTCCTAATGCAGCTCATTTTACAGATGAGGAAACTGAGGCAAACAGAGTTAAGTGACTTTCCCAGGGTCACAGAGCTAGGAAATATCTGAGCTCAGATTTGAACTCAGGAAGACGAATCTCTCTGACTTCAGACCTGGCACTCTATCCACTGTGCCACCTAACTGCCCTGTGTATATAAATACATATGCCTAAATTTACTACAGAATTTTTTTAAATGAGGAATTTCAATAAAATAGTTGTTACATGGTATAGTAGATAGAAGGCCTGCCCAGGAACCAACAAGGTCCAAGTTTAAGTCTTCATTTTTATTCATACTGGAAGACTAGACAAGACATTTAACCTCTTAGTACTCCAGGCAACTCTTAAAGATTATAGCTGGAGTTCTTTACATAGATAAAACCTAGGCCCTGCCCAGTCCACAACAAAAAACAAGCAAATGTGGCTCATTGATTGCCAAGATATCTTCAAACACAACTCTCAAACAATTTGAAGACCAAGATAAAATTTAATTGTAGGTCCTGGATGAGAGGGCAGCTAGGTGGCTTGAAGGCAGGGATGGGGATGGAGAGGGAAGGTGGAGTCAGAAAGGCTCATCTTCTTGAGTTCAAATCCAGTCTTAGACACTTACTGGTTGGACAAGGCACTTAGCCCTATTTGCCTCAGTTTCTCATTTGTAAAATGAATTGGAGAAGGAAATGGCAAACCACTCTAGTATCTTTGCCTAGAAAACTTCAAATGGGGTCAAAAAGAGTGAGATACGACTGAAAAAAGGCTGAAATTAGACTATCAGATTAGAATCTGCCAGTAGACTTCGAAGCCTTAGTTGGCACATTTCCAAGGCAGTTGCCCCTGCCATGCCCCCTTCTGTGGATGTTTTATCTTGTTGTTTTACATAATTCCTGGCAGGGACAGGAACAAATTTAACAGCAGCAACATTTCTATTTTATTCAGATATTTCTTTGTAACCACTATGCTCCTGCTGATCTTCAAGCTTCTAGTGAAATGAAAGACTGAGGCTCAAAAAAAAAAGTTTGAGGGCCTCCTATTCTTTATGAGTACTGCAAAACCACAGTAAGCTTTCTAGCAAAGACTGTTTTTACAAAAGGGCAGTGAAATGGTGAACTGAATAATTAGCTGGGGAGTTAATTGGATAGTGTCTTTTATACTGAAGGTACTCAAATATTTTCTAGAGCAATGAATCAAATCAATTAAATCTCACAATTTCTCTGTCTTTTTCCATTTTCTTCTTTTTCCTTCTTTTCTTTTGCAAGGCTGATTTCTTTTTCTCTGTTCCTGACCTCATATCTTGAGATCTTGCTTCATCAGTTATGATCCCTTACCAGTCCTTGCATCTTAAATTTCTCCCTTTCTACTCACACACTCCTGCTAGAGCATATATTTTGGTCTCTTCTTTCCAAAGAAAACTTCTCTTGATTCTCCTTTCCCCATGTATCCTATTACTCTCTCCCTTTTCACACCAAACATCAAAAAGATAGAGCTGCTTACACTTTGTGGCATACTTACCTTTTAGCCCTTAAAATCTTGGTTCTATACCAACTACTCTATTAAATTGCTTACAAAAGGTCATGTGACTTCCTAAATCAAGCCATCAGTATTTGTTAAGTGCTTACTAAGTTCTAGGTACTGTGCTAAATGCTGGGGATATAAAGAAAAATAAAAAAAAGTCTCTGAATTCAAGAAGATTAAATGTCTAAATTGATATATGTAAGATAAATGTAGAGTAAATGGAAGATAGCCTTAGAGAGAAAGGCACTAGCAGCTGGGAGAATTGGGAAAGACTGACTGGGGGAGGTGGTCTTGTAGCAAAGTCTTAAAGGAAGCTAGGGATTCTAAAAGTCAGAAGTTAGAAGACAGAGAATTTTAGTTTTAGTGGAAAGCTAGTGCAAAGGTTCAGATATGGGAGATGGGGTATGTTGTGTGAGGAACAGTAAGGAGGCCAGAATAACTTGACTATAGAATGTGATGAGGAAAGTAATGTGTTAAAAGACTGGAAAGATAGGAAGGGGCCAAGTTGTAAAGAATTTTAAAAGCTAGACAAAAGACTTCATATTTGATCCCAGAAGCACTGGAATTTAACTAAATAGTGGGATGATGTCGTAAGATCTACATTTTAGCAAAATCATTATATGGAGGTTGGATGGGCTGAAGTGGGGAAGAGACTTGGGTCAAGAAGGCCAATTAGAAGGATACTGCAATAGTCTGAGCTAGAAGTGATGAAGGCTTGCTAGGGTGGAGTCCATATGAAAGAAGAAAGAGAGATGAGAGAAGTGTTTGAGAGTCTTAAAAAGAAATTACAAGATTTAGCAACTAATTGGATATGTTAAGTAAGTGAGAAGTAGAGGATGACACTGAGGATGTGAATGAGTGACTATAAGGATGGTGTTGCCTTGAACAATAATACAAAAGTTCGGAAGGATAGGTTTGGGGAAATAGAGTAAGTTCTATTATAGAGATGTTATGTTCTAGAGGCCTTCAAGACACCAAGTTTAAAATGTCCAATAGCTCAATGGTGATATGGTCCTGGAACTCAGGAGAGAGACTAGAGCTGGGTAAATAGATTTGGGCACTATGTGCATGGATGATAAATGTATCCATGGGAGCCAATGAGATCACCAAAGGAAATAGTAGGCCTAGACAAAGCCTTGGGAGACATCTACAGTTAGTGGTCATAACATGGATAAATATCCAGCAAAGGAGACTGAGAAGAGGGAAAGAGAACCAGCAGAGAAAACAGTCACAAAAAATGAGGAAAGAAGAGTTTCCAGGAAGAAAAGGTGATCAATTGTACAAAATGCTGAAGAGGAATTAAGAATGATGAGGACTGAGAAAAGGACATGGTGCTAGGCAATTAAGATATCTTTGGTAACTTGGAGAGAAGTTGTAGTCCAATTATGAAGTCAGGAGAGAAAATGATAGAAGTGTAAACTTTTTAAAGGAGGTTTGATTGAAAAGGGGAGAAGAGATAGGATGAAAAAATGGTAGGCATAGAAGGGTTGAGTGGGGATTTGTTTTTAAGGATGGTCCTGTTTGTAAGAAACAAGGAAGGGATAGGTAGATAGGGAGATATGTTGAACATTAGAGATAGTGAGGCAACATGTAATTTGTGTTAGGACAAAGGAACAAAAAGACTTGGAAAGTAGAAAATAACAGAGTTGAATTACTTTACCTTTTGGTCAGGATTGGAAAGGGACTCAAATATAGCCAGAGGAGGGTAATGGCCTGAGACAGACCTTAGAGGAATTGGAAGTCATAGATGGAGCAAAGACTTAGGAAGGAGTAAATCATAGGAAGGTCCCTGGATGAAGGACTTTTACTCTATGTTATCCTTTAATTTCCAATCCTTTGCCTAACCTCAGCCATGGATTACTCTCACCATCCAACTCATATGCTGCTGAATGGAAGTAGAGAAAATCATGAAACCATGCTGGGCCCTCACTGCAAGAAGACAATACTACTCTTCCTCCCAAACTGAGTCTCTATATCAGTCGCCACAGCAGCTGTTCCAAACATTCTCTTCTTTCCTCAAGCATCCCCTTCCCTGATCTGCTCAGCTGAAGACCTCAATTCATATTCACTGAAAAAATTGAGGCCATCCATCAAGAGCTTACTTTTTTCCCCTCCTCTTCATCTCATA
Organism: Phascolarctos cinereus; assembly: GCF_003287225.1. Classification (NCBI taxonomy): domain Eukaryota; kingdom Metazoa; phylum Chordata; class Mammalia; order Diprotodontia; family Phascolarctidae; genus Phascolarctos; species Phascolarctos cinereus. The sequence goes on from NW_027555625.1 coordinate 171,248,197, forward strand.
TCCTTCTAACATCATGCTCCATTACTGCCTTCAGCCTCTGATGATGAGTTCTCCCCTGCCCCTGCATGCCAAGGGTAATCTCTTTATGTGTATTCTTAATCCACCTCCTCCTATATTCTCTAATTGACTGACCCTACCATCATGCCAACTCTTTTTCCTATTTTCCTCATTTTTCATAACCTTTTCTTAACTCTCAGTCTCAGCTGCTGCAGACTTCCTTCTTAACTAACAAGGCAGCTGATGGCACAGTAGATAGAACCCTGAGCCTAGAGTCAGGAAGACCTGAGTTGAAATCTGGCCTCAGACATTTACTGTGTGATGCTGGGCAAGTCATTTAACCTCTGTTTGCCTCAGTTTCCTCAACTGTAAAGTGGGGATAATAATAGTATAGACCTCCTATGGTTGTTGCCAGGATCAAATGAGATACTTATAAAAAGTGCTTAGCACAATGCCTGACACATAGCAGGTACTATATAAATACTTAATTCCTTCTCCATCCCCACCCCACCAGGGACCTGTTATCTATAAATCTGAGTATACTATGTCTCCTCTAGTGTATGAAAGGAAAATAAATATCAGTGGACCTATGGAAAGTTTTTTTTTTCTTTAAACAAAACTCTGGAGTGGTCAGTACAACATTAAGCTAATCATTTAACCTCTCTGAGTTTCATTTACCTCATTTGTATGTACTGGGGGAGGAGGAGCTAGTTGAACTAGATTAATTCCTAGCTCTAAATCTAAGACATTAAGGTTATCATAGCCTATATATTCCACCACAAGTTGGATGTCAAACTTGACACTACTGGAGATCCTGATTCTCCCCCATAGATTTTTTTTTTAACCATATATTGGCATTCATTCATTACAATAACCAGTATACCATGGACAACCATCCTTTTATGACTAAAGTTTTTTATATGCAGTCATCTTTGGCACCAAGTTGCCTTCCTCCTCTTTTTTGTGCGACACGGATGTCTACTCCACTGCCTTTTAAGTCACAATAGCAACCAGGCTCCCAAGGAAAACAAGGTCATCCCTAGGGCTACACAGCGATTTTACTCCATAAACATGAAGCTTGAGCCAGTGAGCAGCAAAAAGTATCCCCAAACTTGGGCTTTAAAACTGCAGCAATTTACCCTCATTTTCAAACTCCCTTTCAGTCTTTATAATCCTCCTCCAAGCCTACTTCAGCCAACACTACTTTAGGTCATGAAGGGCTTTGGAAGAAAAAAAAATAAAACAGAAACAGAAACAAATGTTGAGCCCCTAAATTCGTCACTCAAAAATTCCTTTATAAAAATTCTATTTATGCTTCATATTGGTAACTTTCATGTAGATTTTTCAGAAGGAGGAAGGAAGATGGTCATAAAGTGAGTGCTGGGCCAGAGTCAGGAAGACCTGAGTTCAAATGTGACTTCAGACACTTATTTCCTAGTGACCTTGGTCAAGTCAAGTCACTTAACTTCTTTCTGCCTCAGTTTCCTTAACTATTAAATGGGAATTATATTAGCACCTCCCTTACTGTGTTGTCCTCAGGATCAAATAAGATAATATCTGTAAAGTACTTAGCACTTTGCCTGGTCTGTAGTAGGTGCTCCATAAATATTTGCTTCCTTTCCCTCCCCTCTGTAGTTCTCAACTAATACAGTGTCACAACCTAAGTAAGGAAAGATCTAACCATTACAGGGAAAGCCAGGTTTGTGGTATAGCTCATAGTATTTGGACTCTGTCATCACCAACTGCTTTTGGCTCTTTGCTAGATATTTAAATACAGAGATCAATTGGTTAATTAATTAATTCATCTATCCTTTCAATAAACACTAAGAGTCTACTATGTGTCTGGGGATGTGCTTGGTTGTAGTGACACAAAGACAAAAACAAAACTGCCTCTTTCCTCAACATGCTTACCATTAGGGCACAGACACAGATAAGTAAATACAAATATATAAAGTCAACACAAAGTGATATCCTAGAGAGGGCCAGGAACTAGGAACTGGAGGGATCAATATAAGCCTTCTGCAAGAAGCAACACTAAACTGACTGTAAAGGAAGCAACCCCCTCATTTTACAGATGAGAAAACTGAGGCAAACAGAGTTTAGGTGATTTGCTCAAGGCAGTAAGCAGTAGATCTGGGTTAAACATCAAATTGCTCTTATTTCAAACCAGAAATTTTTCCCTAGTAACATACTGACAGCCAGGATAAGAAGTGAAGAAAATTACTAAAAATTACTTTTTCTAGGCATTCAGATGTGTGTTTTTTTTAATGTAGAACATACGGACAGGTTTGTAGGCAGCAGAGAAGCCAATATATAGGAAGAGACTGAAAATAAGAGAAAAATATGGGGATGATTTTGGGGTCAAGCTGCCAGAGGACATAGTTGGAGGATGGATCAATGCCACAGGTTGAAAAGTTGTCCTTGGCAAGAAGATAAGTTATGTTTTCATCAAGAGAAAGTAGCATATGATGTCAAGGAATTTTTGAGATGTAAAAGGGAGGCTTAAGGAGAGAAATGTAAGTTTAGAACAGCAGTTATGAGTGTTATGATAGGGAAGAATCAACTGGGTCTTCACTGAGTTGATATTATTTAAAAACAAATGTGCAGAAGACCACACACACAGTTGTGTGACCTCCTGGAATTCTATTCAGCAATATGAAAGTGGGAGTGGATAAGGAAGACAATGGGGATCATACGATGAGGTGAAAGAGGTTCTACCATAGAGGAAATCCTATCATTTAACTGATTATAGCGTTGATGTTAGGAAGAAAAGAAAGTAAAAGCAGAACAGGGGTGATGCTGGCCTGAGAAATGAAGGGACTAGAGATCAGGGTGAGATTTAGAAGCGAGGCAAAAGGTGGATACAGTAGGTGAGAAGGTTAGGGTCACATGAAAGAACTCCAGAGTGCTTGATCAAGGAAGTAGACCACTTAGGGACCACTGTGAGATCAAAAGTATGGCAGCTATCCCTCTGTATTGCGAAGATGGAGTGAAGTTGAAGGTCATGGGCATTGGGAAGGTTAATGAACTATAAGATTAATGTTTTTGAGAGGATATTATCTATCTGTCCACATATGCATATGTTTCACACATATATGAAATATATGTGATATTCACATACATGTATAAGTGTGTGTGTGTGTGTGTGTGTGTGTGTGTGTGTGTGTGTGTGTACTAAAGTACCCTGGGGAATTAAAGAAAATTGTGAAGCAGGTACTGAACTACTAAGGAAAGAGGGGCAAATGACTTCAGGGCTAGTAGTTAAGTGCTACAGGATCTGAAGAGGGCATAAGTAGATGGAACACAAAACTTCTCAGAGGAGAGGGTGCTGAGTGATTGCAGCAGAGAAAGAGGGTCTGGAATGGAAGCAAAGAGAAAGGAGTAGGCCTATATCTCCTCTGAATCCAGTATACAGGTGACAGACATGGTCTATCCTATACTGGAGAGGATGTTCAGAAATATGGTGTCTTTTAGAGGAAGCCAGTTGTAGAAGATGAGGAAAAGTTTAAAAAAGGGCTAAGATAAAGGGAAGCTTGTCAAAAACAGAAAGGGGTTTCCATAGGATTCAAAGGAAGGGGAGACCAGAGTTGAAGTTCTAGGAAGTATACAGCAAGGGTGAAGATGAATGAGAGGACGGTAAGTGATGGTAACAAGGGAGAGAGCACTTATTTATAATAAAATTATAACTCATGGACACAAAACTATGTGGTATAATGGAAGGGGCAAGAAAGGTTGGATTTGAACCATACTTAAATGTTAGACCTGCCAATCACTACCTGTGAGAGCTTCAGTAACTAATTTGATCTTGCTAGGTCTCAGTTTCCTCTGCAAAATGAGGAGATTTGATTAGAAGACATCTAAGGTTCTTTCCTATTTTTCTTAATTCCCTTGATATTCCTGGCCTTTTGTTCTTCCAGATGATTTTTAAATTTTTTTCTAGCTCTATAAAATAATGTTGGTGGTTTGATAGGTATGACAATTTAGTAAATTAATTTAGGTAGAATTGTCATTTTTATTTTATTGGCTCAGTCTACCCATGAGCAATTGATATTTTTCCAGTTGTTTTGATCTGGCTTTATTTGTGTGAAAAGTGTTTTGTAATTGTGTTCATATAGCTCCTGGGTTTGTCTTGGCAGGTAGACTCCTGAGCATTTTATACTGCCTGTAGTTATTTTAAATGGAATTTCTCTATTTCTTGCTTCTGAACTTAGTCGGTAACATATAGAAATGCTGATGATTTATGTGGGTTTATTTTATATCCTGTAACTTGACTGAAGTTGGTAATTATTTCAACTAGTTTTTTAGTTGATTGTCTATACCCAAACACAGTATGATATTTTGGCTGAGAACTCGAGTTGGGTATTTAAGAGAAAAGATTTTCTATATTTTGTCACTTCATTTTAAAAACAAAATCATTTTCTTCTTTACTGTGGGTTTGAGATGGGAGTAGGTTGAAGAAAAAAGAAATTTAAGGAAAGGAATATAGCCTTGGGTGATAGTTGTTAAGATAATGGAGCTGAAAATAGGAGAGGGAGAGAAAAAGAAAGGACTAAAAGGGTTAAGAGAGGGGAATAGTAAGTAGCTCTTTAGATCAGGAGATGAAAAAGGATGAGAAAAAGAAAACATTATCAGCTATTCCTCAGGCCTGAGCTCACAGATAGCATGACTGACTGATCTCAGTTCACCTCTGTACTGAGCTTTCAGCCTTCCAGTATGCCTGTGATCTTAGCTCAGATTGTTCTGGGGCGGGCAGAGCTCAAGTAAAGGAATCTCTGGGGACAAAGCTCAAAGCAAGCGTTTCAATAACTATTATTGCAATAGATTTGCAATGCGGAAAGTATGTTTCCCTTAAAAAGAAATAAAATGAAATTTTTTGGTCATTCAAACTAAGTAGCCAAAAGCCAACCATGATGTAAACATTTTTTAAAAAGAGCAAATAGGTTGAGCTTTTTATTCAGTATCTAGTGAAATCTGAAGATTTAGAAAACACACATAGATATAAGTAACAGGACCATCTGTTCTGGCTTCTCTAAGATAAGCTGGATTCTAAGAAGAGAAGTTAAGCTTTTAAGGAGGCCTTGCAATGAGGCCTAGCCTTTATCAGACATGTTTCTTGCTTTGGGGTTTAGAAAATATGGTCAATATAGGTCAAGATTAGTAGGATCCATTTCAAAGCACTGGGCCAGCTGGGTTCATATATAAGGACTATAACTCCTTTAGAGACACAAAACTGTCCCTTTTAAAAAGCCTGTAATCATTTAGCTAAAAGCCAGAGTGTTTCTTGGGAAAGTGGGTATAGCTTAATAGAGTCACTGCTTCTCACTACAGATGTGTAATGATGGACTTATGGCCAACTCAACAATGTGAAGAGACACAGCAAATCAAAAGATTTGGAAACTAGACACTACTGGGAATCACCAGAGGGCTGTGCTTCCCCACCTACATCCTTCCCTCTTCCCATTGGGGAACCTGTTTCCCATGTATTTATTTACTAAACAGGACACATCAGCTTAGCAACAGATTACAATTACAAACAAGTTATTTTGATATTAATGGAACAAAAACCTACAATTCTAGCTCTGATATTTTTTTTGGGGGGGGCAGGCAAAGTCCCGTTGGTCTAATTGACATTCATGTCATTCTCATTAACTCTATGCCTACCTATCAAATAGTCTGGAACTTGGGCAAACAAGTGCCTCCTGCAGCCCATCTAACTCTAGCATTGGTTGGATCAGCTCATTTTCTCAACTGCATCTATCTGAAAAGACTTTTAAACACATTTGTCTTAAAAAATAGATAGGTTTTTTTTGTTTTTGTTTTTTACCATTTAAAGATGGTACCACAGCTGGAAAGCGTTTTTCTTGAAATCAAAACCAATGCTTTGTGAGAGCATAGCATTTATGAGACTTTGATAGGTCAGTTTTACTAAGAAGCGAGTAGTGTGGTATGCAATAGAGAGTTGACCCTGGAAACAGGAAGGCCTTAGCTCAAAACTCACCTGTGACACATATTCAGTTCACATAGTATTGAGGATTCTTGAAATCATCTCCTTTGCCATTTGTTATGAGGAGATCATATTCTATTAGTTTCATATACCATAATGGGTTCAGCTATTCCCCAGCTACCAAAAAGGGAAAGGAAGGCATCTAATTAAATCCTAGTTCTTTTGTTTTTCTTCCCTTTCTCCCTTTAATTCTCTTTTAAATATTCTGGAAGATTGTTTTCTTCCTTTTACCAAGTTATCCTCTCTCTTAATCCTACTTTCCTTTCCTATCTGTGCTCATTTTTCTGTTGAATACTACATATCTCTAGATTCAATTGTGTGTGTTCAGCCCTCCTTTGTATGTTTCAGATACGAGTGAGATCTACCTGATGCTTGATCCCACCACCGCTTCCTGAAGGATCTGAAAGAACACTTGTCCCCTCTCTTCCTATTAGAAAATTAGCATTACATCATCTTATATTCCTTTGTGAGTGCTGGAAGGAATTTACCTTCTTAGGTTTCTTCTGACTCTGGTATTTGAATTACAAAGTTCCTACTCAGTTCTGTTTTTCCCCCCCAAAATGTTTGCAAGTACTCCAGTCCATTAAAGATGCACTATTTACCCTGTAGAATTATATTCAGCTTTACAAGGTAAAAACAGGGTGTGTATGTGTGTGTGTGTGTGTGTGTGTGTGTGTGAACATGTAAAAATGTATCTTTTGCTTTTTAGGATATTATTATCCAAAAATTGCCCTTTTTTCATTAGAAGCTATATGGTCTTGTGTGATACTAATATTGTTTCCTTGGTACTTTATTTCCTTTTTTCTGTATGCTTGCAACATTTCTTTTTCTTTGATATAGGAGTTCTAGATTTTGACTATAATATTCCTATGATTTTCCTCTTAGGGCCTTTAAAGAGGTCATTGTTGGATGATTTCTTTTGTCCTCCAGTTTTAATAGATTCAGGGCATTTTGATTCATGATATCTTGAAATATAGCATCCAGGTTTACAAAACAAAAACAAAAACATCCATTTCAGGGATTCTGAAGATTCTTAAATTACCTCTTCTTGATTTGTTTTTATGTTTAGTTGCATTTTTTTAATATCACATAAGTTATATTTATTTCATTTTTTATCTTTTGATTTTGTTTAAATATTTTTTGATGTCTCATGGAGTCAAGTTTACTAGATGAGGCAGTGAAGAGAGCACTGGGCCTAGGGTCAGGAACACCTGAGCTCAAATTTGACCTCTGACTCTTTTGGATGTATGACCTTCAGTAAGTCATTGAACCTCTGTCTTGTCTCAGTTTGTTAAAATGCACATAATATTAACATCCTCTTCCCAGGATTGTTATGAAGATTAAATGAGATAATAATTGTAAAGCACTGAGCACAGTGCTTGGTGAAAAAACAGAGCTGAGTAGGAACTTTGTAATGCAAATACCAGAGTCAGAAGAAACCTAGAAAGGTAAATTCCTTTGCTCACTTGGAAAGGGATATTGGCTATATTAATTTGTGTGTGTGTGTGTGTGTGTGTGTGTGTGTGTGTGTGTGTGTGTTTTAAAGAAGTCCATAGTCCATACTTGGGGAAATGTTTTCCTCTTTCCCTTCTAAGCTTTTTATTCTCCTTCTAATTCTTTACTCTAGAACTTTAATTTCATTTTAAAAAATTTCCTGGATAGAGCACTGGCCCTGGAGGCAGGAGGACCTGAGTTCAAATCTGGCCCCAGACAAATAACACTTACTAGCTTTGTGACCCTGGGTAAGTCACTTAACCCCATTGCCTAGGGGGGAAAAACAAACAAAAAAAACCAACCTAAAATTTCCTGATTCATCACCAATTTTTGGTGGAAATCACTTTTTTTCTCTTCGAGTCTCTGCTTACAGTTGCCATCGAGATAATCTTTCCTCCTTGGGGGGCTCCCTAGATCTGTGACACTTATTTATATTAATTGGAATCTTGTTGATTTACTCATCTTTTCAGGTTTAATTACTGGATTGAAGCTCTCCCCCTACCCCCCCACTCCCGCTACACTTTTTCTGTGGAGTGAGCCATCTTTCTTGGTCTCATGCTAGGCCACATGGGCTTCTGTGTTGATTCCCGTCTCCAAAGGTTAGGTCTCGGATCTCTGAGGTTCTGAGTGCCAGATCTTCAGGGTGCTCTACGGCATTTCAGGGAAGTGTGTAATTGCTTCAGAGTCCCTGGGTCTGGGGTGTTCTTGTCTGAGTGCTGCCATCCTGCAGCGGTTATTTCTACACCCAGGGCTTCCAATATCCCAAACCTGCGATTTTCTGGCAATCCTGGTTTTTTTCTCAGGGAAACCCTGGGTTTTCTCAGGGGAACTCTTGCTTACTTGAGACACAAATTCTTGCAGGCTACACATTTCTGGTCTGGCTTTGCTTGAGCTAGTAAGCTATTGGCTTTATTGTCTGCATCGGGACTTCCCTTCCTGATGAGACCTCCTTTCCTATTACCCATGGGAATCTTGCTTATTGTTTGTGCATTTCTACGATGGAAGAACTAATTTTAGATTTATCATTGAATTTCTTGATCATTATTGGGTGTAGTATGGGTTTGAGGCTTTTTTCCTCCATTCAGCACTCACTTTGGGCAGAAAGTCCTATAGTGGAGTGTCACTTATTTTACGTGCGCACGCACACGCACACACACACACACACACACACAAACACACGTATATGCCTAGGATAATGATATGTATCAGGGATAAGGCAAGAAGAAGAGCAGAGGAATGAGATAAAAACAGTCTAATGATAGATTACTTGTATTTGGTAACATTCCCTTTGTTTCTTGCCTTCCTTTTCTTTGCAATAAAGGATACATGTGTGCATGACCAGAAATGAGAGGGTACATTATATTACAATATGATGGAGAAAATCATCTGTGAAAACCTCCCTACTTCTCACGTTTTCATCAAGAATGCCCTTGATGTGCTTTATGTTTTGGTCATTCCCATAAAGATAGTACGTAGGGGTGAAACTAAGCCCTTGGGACTTAGTTATTAATATATGCTCAGTTGTCATTTGTGGTCAATAATACCATTCATAATCTCCATTCTTTTGGACTTTTCTCATTAAGATACATGGGAAATCTCTTCCTAAAAACCTCTAAAATAGTACTACCTCTAACACAGTTCTGAAAGCAGTGTGGTAACTAGAGAATTTAAGCTCGAATTTTGTCTCTGTCACTTACTAGCTGTGAAACATGAGTAAATCACTTAATCTTTCTAGGCTTTGGTTCCTCATTTGTAAAAGGAGGATTTGATTGCCTCTAAATCTGTGATCTTTTGTCTTAAAGCTCTAAAGTTATGATTCCTATTTGGCCAAATCTAGCTGTACTTCCCAAGACAATAGTGGTGATGACAGGAACAAAACGATGATTTAAGAAACTTATCTTTCCTTTAGGGGTATCTCACTGCATATAATTTTTATCTTAGAAAATACCAAGATGCCTTTTGTTTAGAAGTTAAAGTATGAAGGGAAAAAAATCAAGCAAAAGTTTTGTTTTCATTTTTCAGAGTTCTTGATAAAAAAACAAAAAAACAAAAAAACAAAATAAGACACTTAGAACTAGAGGTAACTATAGATCTTAAGGAGAGGTAATATGGCATAGCAAAATGGACATTGGGCTACCAGTCAAAATATCTGGGCTCTGATAATAGCTCTGCTTTTAATTATCTGTGTAATGTTAGAATAATAAGTCACCTTTCTGAGTCAAGTTACTTTCCCTATGAAATGAAGGAGTTGGAATATTTGGTCTCTCTTAAGATCCATGCTACCAGGGGTATCATGGTTCAGGGGGAAAGCATTGTCATTGGAGTTAGAGGGCCTAGGTTCAAATCCTCTCTCTGATGTTTACTCCCCATGTGACCTTGGGCAAATCACTTCACTTCCCTGACCCTGAGTTTCCTTATGTATGAAATGAAGGGGTTGGACTAAATGATTTCTGAGATCCCTTCCAGCTCTTTGCTTCTATGACCCTTCCAATTTTATGATTCTTCCTGTCATGTTGAGGTCACCATATCCTTAGTTTACCCAAGTTAACCAGAAGGAATTAGGAACAGAAGATAGAAGACATGTTTGTATGGGATGGGGAATAATGGGATTTGGGGGACACATTTTTTTTCTCAAGTAAGGCCTCTTTCCTACCTTCCTCTAGAAGTGCTTCAGATTGAACTTGAAATCTCTTCAAAGTTCAGTCAATATTTAGTATTTTCTCAGCTTAAGGGAGATATCTGGACCCAACCTATTCTTTTGTCCTTTTTATTGTGACTGTATCTCCCTTGACTTTTGAGATTCAGAATTTCTAAATGATTATTTCAGAATGACATCATTCACAATTTAAAAGGTCAAAATCCTTGCCTTTTATCTTCTTAACTCCAAAACCCAAACCACCACATTGCCAACAGGTAAATAACATTTTTGGTAAGGGCCTTCATCTAAATGATATAGGCTTTGGATTAATAAGCAACAGTGAAATTAGGTATCAAATATTGTTCCCAATCGTGATTGGCTAGAGAGACTCATATAAATTCATACACATGAATTTGTCAGTTAGGTAACCTCAAGTATATCTGAGCACTAAATAAGAGACTTTGGAGAAGTAGGTTCCCAAGTTTCAAAACCCTATTTTCTAAGGAAAATAGTTTTTAATAAAACAATTTTATAAGATATATGCTATGTTCCAAGGTGGGGGGGGGAGGTCACTAAGGTCCAGGTCCTAGTCACACACACAAACATACACACAAAAAAACCCAACCACCCCCCAATGTACTGTGCTATTACTGGTTGATCATTTCAGTTAAAGAAAGGTCAAACAGCATATCCAGATTAATGTCTCATAAATTCATCCACCATTTACAAAGCAGATAAGCTAAGTTGAACTCTTTGTAAGGAACATCTACTAGAGAATTTGAAAAATTTTAAGAGATTACCCTAGAGCAAAATGAAATAAGAGCACCATGTACTTTCCTCAGTATTCTAATTTTCTTATAATATCCATTTGTAGACACTTCTAAGACCTCTTTTTCCCCAAAATTTTGCTGAAGCACGTTCCATAATAGGAATTCTTAACATGGGGATCTTTTAGTTTAAAAAATATATTTTGAAGACTATTTCAATATAATTGGGTTCCTATGGAATCCTATATATTTTATGCATTTAAAACATTCTAAGACCAGGGTCCATAGGCTTCACCAAATTGCCATGGTTCATGACACACACAAAATAAAGATCCATTGTTCTACATCAAGGGTAGGCAACTTGGGATACCAGAGACAGAGGCTACAAGGCTCCCTTTTCTCTCTCATTCTCTACCTATCTTTCTTTGCCCAATTTTTTCTCCTTTTCATTGCCTAGGACAGTGGTCCCCTAGATATTTTTTTAAGGCAGTGGTCCAAAGATATTTGATGAGTTGGAGTTGTTTTTTCCAGTTTCCCCCCAAACTTGAGATCACTCAGGGGTGATGGCAGGGCTACTTGACAGAGAATCCTTTGAGTAAACCTGGGGAGTGAGCAACGCAGCTGCTGCTGTTACTGACAAACCATGAGGAAGATGTTCAAGGCAGAGTACCATCCTTGTTCTAAAACACATCTGATTGGCTCAAAGAGGGAATAACATAATAAGTTAGGTATAGCAATCTAAGTTACCCTATAGGAAATAGGAGGGGAAAAGGGAAAGAAGAGGGAGGAGGTGGATAGAAGGGAGGGAAGAAGTGGTAAGGGGGCCGATAGAAGGGAGCGCAGACTGAGGGAGGCAATGGTGGAAAGCAAAACTCTAGTGAGGAGGGAAAGGGAGATAGGAGAAAGAAAAAACATAAATGGGGGGGTAATCTTTAGTTGTTTTATTTTGTTTCTTTTTTCTCATGGTTCCTCCCATTAGTTCTAATTCTTCTTTACATAATGACTAATGTGAAAAAATGTTTAATGTGAATGTATATGTAGAGCCTATATCAGACTGCATGCCATCTTGGGGAGGGGGGAGGACAGAGTAGGAGAAAAATTTAAAACTCACAATCTTATGGAAGTGAATGTTGAAAACGAAAAATAAATTAATTAATTATAAAAAAACCCCAAATCTGAAAATCATAGGCACTGGACAATTTTTATAGAAATGACATTTCAAGAGGACATGCGAAACCTCTAGAATGAAATAACTGAATGGTACTAAGATGATATGTTAAGCATTTTGGTGAATAAAGGGTTTTTGCTGTTGTTTTTTCATCAGCTAACCATTCTACCAACACAGCTAAAATGGCAGAAGTTAATCAGGGAAAGCTGTTGAATTTTTAATCCATATGTATAAATGCTTAAGTGAATTTACTATTCGTGGAAGTGGAGGACTAAAAATAATGGCCCATGCCAAATGTAGTGTGGATAAGTACACTAAAAAGCTTTCCCTCCACGTGTTCCTGTCATTAGACACCTCAGGCTGCAAATGCCAAATCTCTGTTGCTCTAATCCACTTGTCTCTCTGGAGAAAAGAATGCCATCTGTGTTGAAATTGGCCAATAGTGGGATGGCTTGATGCAGGGTACTTAGGGGGGAGGTCTGAATGCCAAACTGGTTAGCACTTAGGATTAGAGTCTGGATATGAAATCACCTCTCTCTCTGGGTGAGAAAGGATAATTCTAATACAAAGAGAATGGGAGGAAGTGGGGGAAAGCTTTCTGGGTGCCAGCCACAGAAGCTTTCAGTCTTTCATGACTCATCGTGTGCTCACTGGTCATGGACCACTACCTTTGGTTTTTCCTTTCCAGGCCTTTAAAAGGCAGATCACAGATTTTTATTCATGGATGATTGGAAGCAAGACTAGAACCAGGAAGGAATGCTGGAAATAGCTTCCGCTTGTAGAATTCATCTTTGTTGTGCTCTTTCATACCCTTGCTCCCCCAAGCCAAACCAAAGATGACATTCGTGGTTGTTTTCTTATTTGGCAGTCTGAGAGCTTCCTCTGGACAAGAAAACAAGGCTGCAATTCCTTGCTGATTAGAAATATTAGGCCATTAGAAACATCATAATTTCTAAATAATTGATAGTCTGTATTTGCAAGGTAGACACAGTTGCATGATCTTCCCTCTCATCCCCTACAATTTAACAAATGTGGGTTTAACTCTTGGTGAGAAAACTACTTTCACAGGCTGTAACATGGTTTTAAAGAGTCGCCAGTCTATGTCAGATGAAGGACTTGAACCCAGCACTTCCTGACTCCCAAGCATCCACTAGTATGGTCTGGGCACCACTGAGAGTCTCCTAGACCCTTTTAGTGGTCCACAAAACCAAAACTCTTTTCATAATATTAGGATGTTTTAATTTCGAATGTGATAAATATTAATAGATATAATTCATATAAACAAAAGCTCTTTGGGAGGAGAGACCTTTCTTAATGTAAAGGGATCCTGGGATGAAAAAGTTTGAGAACCACTGGACTGCATCATCTGACTTCCATAGTGGACAGAATACTGGACTTCAAGTCAGCAGGATGTGAGCTAAAATCCTGTCTCAGATACTTTGTAGCTGGGTGGCCCTGTAGGCAAGTCATACATCCTCTCTCAGCCTCAATTTCCTGTAAAATGGGGATTACAATAATAGCATCTTCTTTACAGAGTTATTGTGAGGATCAAATGAAATAATAATATATATACAAAACACTTGGAAAATTTTAAAGAACTATAGAAATGTTGCTTGTCAACATGTTGGCACCTAGGAACCAGATAGCCTTGGGATACAAATAATTATATACGAAATAGACTATTACAAGGCCAATATTTTCCCTTCATAACTATGAGGCATCATAGCCAAAGTGAACTATAGCTTTGAGGAAATTCTCTGAGCCCAACACCTCTTCTTATAGTACTCCAAAACACACTGATACTGAGTCAAAAGGTTTTATACAAACCGAAACATCCAATTTAAATGTTTTCTTAATCAGATTAGCTTGATAATTAATCAGATAATCAACTGTAGCTGGTTTATTTTATTTAGGCATAGGTCTTTCTGTTTCTTCTAGCTTATACTACCCCCACTAATGGATCCTTGTATACAATCTGTTATTCATTAAGCAGTTGTTAAGCACCTACTCTGTGCTATGCACTGTCTCAAATCCCTACTTATCAAAATATATATACATTTATTCCCACCCGCCCAAACAAAGTGACATGCCTAGGCATTCCACATCTATCTTCTTAAATGTCTCTTCCACCTTTGCCTATTTCGCTTTTATGAAAGTAATAAGGTGAAAATTGAAAGGAGAGTTCAGAGGAATTCATGGATCAGCTGAGGAAAAAAAGGGTGGAAGAAGCTGAGGTATCCACGCTCTTCCTGTCTGTCCTCTTTTCCACTTGGCTTAGGCAAGCTGAGGATTTGACAACAACCTCCTTGTTAACAACAGGTGTTTCATTTTCAGGTCATAAGTGTTGAAAAAGCCAGCCTGGAGACTTCCAGGAGATGGTTTTGGATGTGATTAGATGAGAAAAGTGACTGTTAAAAATGCCTCCCCACCAATTCCAGGGCTACAATGATATTATGCAGCTTGTTTAATTGAGAGAAAATAATGCAAAAGGCTTGTCCTGTTCTGGTGAGCAAAAATAGTCAAGAATAGGTCTCAAGTCCTAAGGCATTTGAGGCCCAGATTTAAGAGAACAATCCAAGGCTGACCAAAAGAAAGTGGCAGATAACTATGTAGTCTTTGTAATTCAACAGGCATCTTTTCACAAGAACTAAAAAAATGAAGTTTTGAATATTACTTTAAAAAGGAAACTTTGACTGGGTAGATCATAATATTTTCTTAAAAGTTATCTTCTACTAATTAGTCTCTTATGCATTAGGTACAATGGAAAGGGATTTGAAGTCAAAGGACCTGAGTTCAAATTCTGACTACTAGTACATGACTTGTGCAACATTGGGAAAGTCACTTGATATTTCTAGGTTTCAGTCATCTGAGCTTAAATCACCCGTAAAATGAGGAAGATAGATGAGATGATCTCTTCTAAATTCTTCTAAAATCTAAAACTAAAATCTAAATTCTTCTAAAATCTTCTAAATAGATGATGTCTGATAAAGTGATTCAAGGCATTTGTTGAGAATTAAAATTATTCATTAAATGTAACCATAGATGACTCTTTTTAATGACTCTCTGACTATTGTAAAGTGAGGCAAGACATAGGGATGTATATGTTGGCCAAATGTGTTTAAAACTGCTAAGAGAGCTGTCCTCCTATGGGGGGAAAATATCTCCATTTAGTTAGGTCATCCAGATGCTTTCGTTTATAGATTATTGTTCTGACTGTGACAAACCCCAGGGCATTACTGCACCACCCCCCATGCCCCATCAATTAAATGTAGTACTAAAAAAAATCAGTCTAATAATATATACAAGAAAAAATAAGTGGATGAAAAAATGCCTATTTCAGAAAATGCTATAGTCAGTTAATTGAGTTAGTTCATCAATATACACACATATATGAATATGTATATGTATATATAATATATATATATATATATAAAATTTATGTGTGTGTGTGTGTGTGTGTGTGTGTGTGTATGTATACCTCCCCAGCACAAAAAGCCAAATTTTTTTTAGGCAATTGGGGTTGTGACTTGCCCAGGGTCACACAGCTAGTAAGTGTCAAGTGTTTGAACTCAGGTCCTCCTGACTTCTATCCACTGTGCCACCTAGCTGCCCCCAGATTTTTTTTTAACATGTACCTTCTCCTATCAATGCTTTATGTTTTTAAATCTTGGAACACCATAATTTCTGCAGAATAACATTTGAAGGTGACAAAAAAAAAGAGCAATGGAGAAAAGCATGACGGGTGTAAGTTGTTATTCAGTCATTTTAGTCGTGTTTGACTCCTTGTGACCCCATTTGGGGCTTTCTTGACAAAAGTACTGGAATGGTTTGCCATTTCCTTCTCCAGTTCATTTTACAGATGAGGAAAACTGATGCCAAGAAGGATAAGTGACTTGCCCAGGATCACACAGCAAGTAAGTGTCTGAGGCTAGATTTGAACTTGGGAAGATGAGTCTTCCTGACTCCAGAACCCAGCATTGCATCCACTGCACCACCTAATCACCCAGGCTCAAGTAGGCTATAGCATATTTCCAGTGATGAACTACATTCAAGAAGTAGACATAGGGGACCTAATTGGGGAAATGTATGTGTGGTGAAGAAGGCAACCTAAGAGCAAAGTATAACAGATGAAGAGCCAAAATTCTGTGCTAATATGTATAAAATATAAAAAAAAATTGAAGAAGGAAACCTCTAGCATGTTGGATAAATCTTCTGTGGAAGACAGAATTAGAATCACAAAGGACAAAAATATGTGATCTGTATGAAAGGAGAAGTTATAGCCTGAAAATATCCATACTAATAAGATAATAGCTCCTTTAAAGTATTAGTTATAGTTCAATAAATATTGAAGCACCATTCAATACTGAATATGGAGCATAGGTTAGAAGGGATGGGAGACTAAGACATTTGGAACATGAAATTTTGGGAGATCTTTGTCTTTGTTTTATTATTGTCAATATTATCAAACAAGATTATCTCAGTTTATAGCAACCCTCTGTGACAACGAATATATTTCAAAAGAGACATATTTACTTGTAGTAAGCAGCTTACATACTGGGAGAATCTGACTTGGGAAATGATATATAATGCTAATATAAAACCTAAGAGCTTAAATCAAAAGTCTAATAGTGTAACACAGTATTGTCAATTAAAATATGTAAATTATATTTTGAGAGTAAAATTCTTTTGCAAATCTTTTTGCAAATCTTGAAGCTCATTATAGCTATGCAAATCCAGGAATGTGGGAAGAATGGAAAAATCTTTCTGCCACCAGAGCTAAGCAAAGGCAAAGAAGATGTCCTGTTGCTTTCTTAATTATACCATAACACCCAAGAGCTGTTGGAATGCCTTCTAGACAATAAGACTTGAAGGTGGACTTCATAAAACTGAGGAACTCAAAACCTAAGGGGAAAATAGTGAGCAAGAGAATATTAGTAATCCCTTATAGAGAGAGAATGATTCTTGATTCATTTCTTATGGTGAATCAGGAAATCAAATGTGCCAAAACAATGCCAGAAGTGTAACATGATAGAGAAATGAACCCTAGTAAATTTAATTTAAAAAGTAACAAGCTATGTTCAACATCAAGGAAAAGTGTAATGAAATTAATCAACTTACAGAAACCACAGAATCTCAAGATATTACAATCGGAAGGGACTTCATCTAGTTAAGCTTTTACCTTAATGGAATCCCCGCTAATGGTCATACTGCCATTGCTCAAACCTGTCTAATGAAGGGTTATAAACTTTTTTCTAAGGCAAGCCATTCTACTTTCGGCCAGCTCTAATATTTCCTGACATAAAACCTAAATTTGACTTTTCATTTTCCACCTTTTGTTTATTTTTTTTCCCTTAGCATTTACATAGTGCTTTCAGGTTTGCAAAATATTGCTTTACAAATGTCATCCTATCTGATCCTCACAAGAACACTAAGAGTTAGGTGCTATTATCATGCCCATTTTACTGATGAGGAAACTGAAGTAGACAGAGGATGAGTGACTTGCCCAGGGTCACACAGCTAATAAGTGTCTGAGGTAGGATTTGAATTCACCTCTTCTAGCACTCTATCCACTGAGCCACCTTGCTACCTCTAGCTAGTTTTAACATTTAGGATGCAAAAGAACAAGTTTAATACCTCCTCCGTTTGAAAATCCTTAAAAATACTTGAAGATCACTATCATCTCCCTGAATCTTCTTTTTTTCCCCCCACACTAAGCACACCTCTATTGTCTTCAATGGATCCTCATATGAGGTGGATTAAGCAGCTTCATCATCCTGGTTGCCTTTCTCTAGACAGTCTCTAGTGTGCTTCTTAAACTGTAGTGGCCAGAATTGCACTGAGTATACCAGGTGAAGTCTGACCACAGGCAGAGGGCAGAGCACAGAGGAACTATCATATCATTAGCCCCAAAGATTATTCCTCTTTTAAAACAGCCCAAGATTACTGTAGCTTTTTAAGTTTCCACATTCCACTGCCAACTCATAATGAGCTACCAATATACTAACCATTCCCTCAGATCTTTTTTCTTTTTCTTCAGAAAAACTGCTGTTTCGCTTTGCTTTTCTCATCCTATATTTGTGAAGTTGATTTTTTGAATCCATGTGTAAGGTTTATACATATCTCTAAGGAATCCATGTTATTAGACTGAGCTGGAACACTCTTCCGGGGACCTTCTGCCAAGTTGTCACTGAATCATTAGTGACTATTCATTGAGTCTTGTCATTCAACTAGCTCCATATCTATCTAATTATGAGAGCTGCTACAATAGTATGAACTAGATATTTTCTAGAAATTAATATAGGATGATTTAGGAAATCAAGATTTATAAACTTTCTTCTTAAATTTTGCAGTTCTCTATTAACATTACTCCTGCCACCTATCAAGATATCAAGGACTCACTCTCCTCCCCATCACAAATATTATTAGCAAAATTTATCTGTTAATCTCAGCAAGCAAAAGGAAAAAAGCTAGCAAGTAGAAAAAGATTACAAATAAGTTTTCATCGAAACAGAAGCTTGTAAGATTCTTCCTTATGCTATAAGGAGATAGCAGGGGTTTTTTTTCTCTTTCCTTTGTGCTTTAAAACTAAAATCTGGTGCTGTTTGGATTTTTGATGCAAACACATTCTAAAATCACAAAAAAATGAGAAGCTGGGTATATACATGAATATCTCTCCCACTACAGGAAGAAAAATTGAGTTATTCTCTATAATGTAAAGGTAGATGATACATACAGAACATGAACGAATGAATGAATACTAATTCATTGTGATAACATATACTGTGTTCATGTAATCTCATATAATCCTAAATGATTTAGAAAACAAACATAACTTGAAAGCTTTTATACTACCTTGCTTCACTAGATTCATATTCTAAGAACCTGAAGAACATTATTTAGAGGGGAGGGCAGGATGAAGGAGCATTATCATATATGTTCAAGTTACAAATTTTACTGCATTTAACTGCATGCCCCAGTAGTCGCCCTCCACTGAAGTCCTACTCTCCTCTTTATGAGGATTTGGAGGTGATCCTAGGCTCTCATAGACAATGCCAGTGGAGCACTGGCTTTTGCAGCAATTAACAATCTTAAAAGGGTAAGAAGAAGAGCCTGGTGATAGACTCTGTTGTTTGAGGACTAGCCTTGCTAACTTTGGAGAGGCTTGGATAAAGGGAGAGGAATCACTGCATTCAGCACCAAGGGAATTGGCAGGGGAGAAGAACTCCCAAATACAGGGTCTAAAGTAAAGTGCCACTTGGTGGCTAATTCAGGTATTTCACTCACCTGATTAGTCCACCAATTTGGATGAAGGATAATGACTCTATTGTCCAGGATAACTCTCAAAGATTGTTTTCTAAATTGTGAAAGTGTTGTGATCTGTGATGGTGAATGAAGCACCCACATAAATATATATTCACAAACATTTAAAAATATTACAGGAAATAATATCCTAACGGAAAAACAAAATTTCCAGATAGACTGATTGCCTTAGTTTTACATGACCATTCCATTGTATATTTTCCTGTTTGCTAGCTTGCTTTTCTTGTTGTTTTACAAAGGAGCCTTCAAACTTCAACAACATTTAACAAATATTTGCAGACTGAAAGAATATTCCCCGCTCTTTTATCTCTTTGAATTATTTTTCTCTATGCCTGAGATGATTTACTGAAAGACTCCTGGGCCAATTTCTGATGATCCTGGAATAAGAAAAGGATTGCGTATCCTCCTTCCAGGGCCTAGATGACTCTTCCACTCTGTTTCTTTTCTCACTTTCCTTTTTGCAATAGGGACAAAAACCACAAGACTGCTACCTACATTCTCTTTTGTTTCCTCTTTTTTAATTTCTTCTCTTTGCTTCTTCTGACCTTGAAACAAGGACTTCTATTAGTGTCAGGAAGAGACATAAAGCATAGTACCTCGAGCACCTAGGCAACTGGCAATAGTGTGAGGAGGGGGAGAACTGGTAAACATAGTAACTTAATTAGAATGCCACTTGGTGCCTGAGATACTGCATGCAATTAACTAAATTCCCTTGCTGGACAATGAACATAATGACATACTGTCTCCATGTATGCATAAGAAAGGAAGAACTAAGGCACAAAGTGTCACATATTTATTAAGAACTTTCTGTGTTCACAACACTGGGCTGGGTACCAGGGGCCATATAATGATTAGATAAGACTTGGTCCATGTCTCGGTGGACTTCACAATTTAATAGGGAGATAAGACGCATATATAAGCATGATGCAAAAAGATACATAAATTTATGTTTTTTTGCTTTTTTTTTGGTGAGGCAATGGGGGTTAAGTGACTTGCCCAGGGTCACACAGCTAGTGTCAAGTGTCTAAGGCTGCATTTGAACTCAGGTCCTCCTGACTCCAAGGCCGGAGCTCTATCTACTGCGCCACCTAGCTGCCCCTCCACCAAATACATAATTTTTTTAAAAAGTGCAAACTAAATGTTATGTGAGTTATGAAGGGAAAAGAATTGTTACTGATTTGAAGGGAAAGAATTCATGAAGGACAAGGCATTTGTGCTTTGCCTTAAAAGTTGAGTAGGATTTCAACAGACAGAAATGGGGGAAAGGAAGACATTGCAGGAATACAGAACAGAGGGAGTTAAGACATGGGTGCAGGGCAATGTGTAGCATGTTATTTGAAATGACATGCAGTTCTGTTCTGTTGGAACATAGCACATGTGGAGTGCAATTATGTGAGATACAGTCACAATTAAAGTAGTGCCAGGTTATTATGACATCATGTGGGTCATAGCTTTAGAGCAGGGAGAGTTCTTAGATATCTAGCCTAAACCTCTCACTTCAGTGATTAGGAAACCGAGGCTGAGAGAGATTAATGGTCCAGAGTCACATAATAGGAGGTGACAGAAACAGAATTTGAACCCAGGTCCATTGAGTCCAAATCCAATGTCTTTCCCACTCTCAAGGGCCTTGAATGCCAGGATAAGGAATTTAAACTTTACTTAGTAAGTAATAAGGAATCATTGCATAGTCCCAAGAAAAGGAATGATATGATCTGATCTGCAACATTTTCTATAATTACTTCAAAGGTCTGTGATTTCACTGCAATGAGTATTCCATCAACAAAGATCACAAATTCTATGAACTTTAGAATAGTGTCTTCATGGGTTATTAAATTTCCCTTCCTTGACCTAAAATTTTTACTTGATATCCTATATTATGATACTCAGTCTCTTTTAGCTTCACAGAACCTAACAGAGCTTCCACTGGCAAACAAATAAAGAGTCCAGGTTCAATTCCATGCCACAGTGAGGTATCAGAATAGCCCTTGATGGGAGGGAGATCTGCGCACAAGGAGGCAGTTGTGTGATGAATGTTGTAGAGGGGGCAGAAGGTAAAAGAAGAAAGGTTGGGTCACAGGCTGTTGCTACAGCCCAGGTGATTGGCAAAGCAGGTCTGTGCTAGTGTATAGGATAGAGATGGAAAAGAGGATGCATGAGAGACTGATGAGATTAAAAAAAAAAAAGGCAAACATTGCCCAACTGACTTACTCTCAGTGGAAACTGCTTAATGATCTTACATTCCTTTCAAGTATTTAACTTCCACTGGAACTCGCTGTATTATTTACCTTAGTTCTTAATATTTGATAGGTTAACATCTCAATTGATTTTCATTTTAAAAAGACCTGGAGTAGGGGTGGAGGGTTGTGGTAAAGTGAATACCACTGCAATGTCTCTGTCTTAATTTTACATTAAGCTTGACAAAATGTCAAATTCTTCCCAAGGACATTAACAAAATATTGCAGAGCTAAAGCATTCTCTCCATTGTCAGGTTGTTTTGGGTATTACACCCATGTAGCATGGAATGAACCTGACGGCAGTACTGGATCAGCATTTTTCTAATATAATTAAGGACTTTTAAAGCTTCAATAGATTTTACCTTGGCTACTTCTTCTTGAAATGCTACTAAATTCAAATAGGAAATGTTGACCAAGTCCGGACCATATACCACGGTTATCATTCGATGTTCCAGGCGTCCTATGTTCCCCACATCCAAGAGCTCACGTAATTTTGGGTCCTACAAAATAAATATTGGAAAATCAATCAGGATATAATAATAATGATTACTAATATTTACACAATGTTTTTGAGATTTACAAAACACTTAACATATATTATTTCATTAGAATTTCACAACCACAATCTGAAGTAAGAATTTTATTATTCCCATTTTATGATGAAGAATCTGAGGTTGATAAAGATTAAGTGACTTTCCTTGGACCACAAAGATATAAGTGTCTGAAACAACATTTGAGCTCCAGTCTTCTTGAATCCCACTATGCCACATAACTGCCTCTAAAGAGAGTAATGTTTTTTTCTAATATTAATATAATAAAATTATTTTATTTCTGAGGTATAATTATTTTAAAAATTTATCTAATTTTTTAAGCTGAAAAGTTGCTGTAGAAAAATATGTCATTCTAGTTATTGAAGACACTGAGATCATGTAATCTAGTCCAAAAGCATTCTCCTACTTGTGATTCACAAAAGCATCAGAGTTGAAACTATAGAACCTAGGTCTATGGAGACAGACTAGATTTGAAGTTAGAAGAACAGGGTTCAAATTTTAGTTCTTGTTACTTAATACATGTACTACTAGGGACAAATCACAATACTTCAACCTCACCTTGGTGTGGCTCAGTTTTCTCATGTATAAAATAAAGAAGTTCAACTCCATATCCAAGATTTCTTCTAGCTCCAAATTCTAAGACTCTCCAGGGAATATTCCTTCAACTATACCATGTTCTACCAATACATTTTAAATTTAAATTTTAAATTAATTTTAATTAAAGTTAAATTAAATTTTAATTAATTTTAATTAAAATTTTATATTTAAAATTCCTTCTGTATCTTTAATAACAAATTATAATTACAACTGTAGCATTTTCTTTTACCTCCTAATTTATAAAGAAGCCAACAATGTACTGTAACCAGCTCTCACTGGCTTTCAGGAACCTACTGTTAAATTTTTATTTTGAGCATTTCAAAATAAGAAAATGGAAAGTTCTACAAATCGGGGCTTGACTTATTGTTTTGCTGATTATCTAGATTTAAGAAGGTGATGGTAAAAATGTTGATAATGAAAATTAAATTTTAAAGTGTGCCATACATACACTTTTGTAGAGCCCATTGTTAAACATTTAGCACACCCCTGAACAGAACCATGGAATTCTCAGGGATGAATGAGAATGTTCAGATTTTAAAAAATATATTATTATACTACATTTTGGTAGGCTGGAATTATTATATAAGGCCCAGGCTAGCCTACTCAAAGATGATCAACAGCAGAAAGTTGGTCATATGGGATGAATTATTATAGCCAAGGAAACAAATGAAGATGTCTTAAGAACTCATGGAAGGATTACAATTTCCATGTGTGATGGGTATCTTCGTACCAATTAAATCAAAGATCCTTAAAGTATCAAAACAAATATTTTGATAGAAATATGTCTGAAATTTTCCAGGGCTTGATTCACTTAGCACAATATTATCAACAAAGTAGGAGTATCTGAAGGATTTCATGATCTATATGGAATTTCTCTTCACTGTAGAGACTATGCTGTGATTCCTCTATGACAGTTATAAATAACTTTTGCCAGTAGGTCTCCCTGGTATAAATCTGGCTTGATATTAATGATATACATTCTTTTGGTTGCAGGTGAAAGTATGTTTCTTACATCAAAACTTAGAACATTGTAAAACTTCCCAAATGAGATCAAAAATCACTCAAAAGCATTTGGCATAACTACCCAACAAAGGGGGAAAAAAGTGGATGAAGAATACCCAGATTATAATATGTAATATGCAATTGAATAGGCAATGTATGGTACTCTTCTATAAGCACACAGGAGCAGAACCTAGCACTGAACATAAGGAAGCATTGGACACATTGGGATGTAATCAAGAAATTACAAAGATGATTTTAAAAAGAATCTTTTTAGTGACCCTAAGACATTCCCTAAAACAAAGACCCAATTTTAAAATTTCATTATTTTCCCAGTGATATTTTATGGCTGTGAGTCATAGAACCATGTAGTCTCCAAAAATTTAAGTATCATACAAAGGATGATGGAGAGGTGTGGGGTGGGGGGCATCATCATACTGCAATATCTTACAAAGAATTAACCAGGAAAAATGGTATAAAGTATATCACTGAAGAAATGTATATCCAGAAGAAAAAAGGAGGGGCAGTCATGTGATGACAGCAATGTATAATTAATAGATATTTCATGTGCTCTATTCATATTTGTGTAATGCAAATATGAGTAATGTACCCAGCATGTTGATGAGGGAACTGTGGTAAATTTATGGGAGGATACAAATAAGAAGAATACAGGACAGGCAGGAAAGGCTAAGCTCTGTTTTGTATCATTGGAAGGAATTCTCACATCTAAGAGACAACTGATCCATTGAAGTAAGGAATTTTATCAAAAATAGACATTTAGAGCCCATCTATCAACAAAAAAAGGGAATAATAATTATAGCTAGCATTTATATAGTGCTTTATGGTTCACAAGATCCTGATAACAACCTGGGAGGTAGGTACTATTATTATTCCCATTTTACAGTTGAGGAAACTGAGACAAACAGAGGTTAAATGACTTGCCTAGAGTCATACAGCTAGTTAAATGTCAGCAGCAGGATTCAGGTCTTCCTGATTTCATGTCTACCACTTTGTCCATTGTACCAGTTAACTGCCATGATGATGACAACAAAGTTGACTACTACTACTGCTACCACCTACTAAATGGTATTAATAATAATAATAATAATAATAATAATAATAATAATAATAATAATAATAGCAGCAGGCATCACAGCAGACTAGACCTGGAATTAAGAGGACCTAAGTTCAAATCCTGCCTCAGACACTTACTAATTATGTGATCTGGGCAAGTCACTTAACCCTTTGTCTGCCTCAGTTTCCTCATCAAAAAATAATGATAATAATAGCACCTTTTTCATTTGTTGTTGTTCTGCCATTTTTTTAGTTGGGTCCACTCTTCATAACCCCATTTGGGGTTTTCTTGGCAATGATAATGCAGTGGTTTGCCATTTCCTTCTCCAGCTCATTTTACAGATGAGGAAACAGAGGCAAATAGGGTAAGTGTCTGAGGCTCGATTTGAACTTAAGAAGATGAATCCAGGCCTGGCAGTCTATCCACTAGACCATCTAACTGCCCAATAATAATACCACCTACCTCCCAGGATTGTTGTGAGGATCAAACAAGATAAATACACAAGGTAAATATTTCTATGTTCTCATCCTTAATCTATGAGGCCATGTGATGTACTGGATAGAGAGGTGGCATCAGAGCCAAAAAGCCTTGGGTTGAGGTCCTGCCTCTGACACATGTTGGCAATATGATCCTGGACAAGTCATGCGTTACCCATTGCTCTAGGCAGACTTTACATCATAGAGAGAATATCAGGCTATGTTGGCAGAAAAAGTCTCTCAGTCAGAACTCCATATACCATTGGGATCATAGGTAGGTCTAGACTAATTTTTAGTATGAATATATTTCTTTTTCATAAGTCTCCTTTGTTTTATGTTGCTTAGTTAACACGATATGCATTCAATCATTCTGAGAAGGAGACATTCTAAACCAGTAAGATCACTGTGCTGCACTGACTGGTACTCTTCTACTCCTTTAGAAAGATTCAGAAGGAAAGAAGAAATACAATCTTGTGACTAATAGGCATTGGATCAATCCTTTGACAAAATGAATAATTTCTAGCTGAACTATTTAGTCTGTAATAGGGTTTCAGGATTGTTTGTTTAACTAAATAATAAGGACCAAAAGGGCTATCTACTTGACTCTGATAGCAGTTCTCTGAATGTGATTAAGTAACTCACCCTAGGCTTGAAAGGCTGTTACTCAACCACATCATCCTTACAATCAAAGATCATATGCATGGCATCCTTGCTCAGGTCTGTAGAAACCAGAGTAATCTGTATTTCAAAATATTTTCCTTCATTAAAACTGTAATCCCAAACTGAGAACCTAGCATGCAGTTTTCCTACTTTCATTATTTCACTGCAAAATAGAAAATGTTCACACAAAAGACTTACTGGTATGATATAGAAAAAGAAAAATACAGAATAATTTTTAAAATGATATAACAATAATGTCAGGAAAAAAGGGGAAAAGGAAGTGTTTATTGGTCATTCTACAGGCATCTAAGTGATGCAGTAGATAGAGTGCCAGCCCCGTAGTCAGGAGGACCTGAGTTCAAATCTAATCTGAAACACTTATTAGTTGTGTGACCCTGGTCAAGTCACATAATCCTGTTTGCCTCAGTTCTCCATCTGGAAAATGAGCTGGAGAAGGAAATGGCAAACTATTCCAGTACCTTTGCCAAGAAAACCCTAAATGGGGTTATGGAGAGTTGGACATGAATAAAGAACCGAATAACAGCACTGGTCTTTCTAGCATTAAAAAGAAAGTTTCATATGGTCGAAAAAATACTAGGTAAAGAACTATCTCTGGAACTTAATATCTGTGTGACTGTAGGCAAGTGACTCAAATCACTTTATTTTCTCAGCTTTATTTTCTAACATGATAAATGGAGATCAAATCATAATTGCTACTGAGTTTATTGCTTTGTAAGGTAAGGATAGAAGTAGAAAATAGATGTGAATGGGAAGAAGACAGTATATAAATATAGTCAATCAATCATCATTTTGGTAAGCAATTTTCTATTTTAGGACACAGAAAAGATAAAATAATTCTTAGAAAATACATGAAATACACTGTTTTCACTAAAATTTGAGATCAATTACATTTTATTAAGCTCATGACTGTCTTTGGTTCTGTACTGTTAGAAAAAAAAATTAGGAATCAATGGACAAGGTGATTTTTTGACATTTTGCTCTTAGAGCTTCCGTTTCTGATTTTTCTCTAGGTTCTCCTCAAACCTAGTCCCAGCCCTAACAACCCCATCTCCATCTCCACTATATCTGGTGTTCAGAAGAATCTTCCTGGTCAGCATTGTTATCTTTGGTGAAGTTGTTCTCCTCTAGTAACTTTAATGAGAGAAGAACAATGGCAGATAGAGGTCTATAGGTAAAAGGAGCAAGGGATGGAAAAGAGGATTTAAAGTTAGATGGGACATTTGAGATTATTCAGAACAGTGGTGGCAAATTCAAAAGAAATGCAGCCACTGAGTTGTGCATACAGATCTCTGTGGGCTACATACTGACATAGAAAGCCATTTTTGTTGTTCAGTTGTTTCTGAATCTTTGTGACCCCATTTTGGGGGGGGGTTCTTGGCAGTGATACTGGAGTGCTTTGCCAGTTCCTTCTCCAGCTCATTTTACAGATGAGCAAACTGAGGTAAACAGGGTTAAGTGACTTGCCTGAGGTTACACAGCTAGTGTTTGAGGTCACATGATCATGAAGATGAGTCTTTCTGATTCCAAGAGCTCAATCCACTGTACCACCTAACTGCCCTAGAAAGCCATATATTAACATTATATATGTTTTATTGTATTTTAATTTACTTTGTTAAATATTTCCCAGTTGCATTTTAATCTGATTCCAGATGCACTGGGAGTGTTGCAGGACATAAGAGGTCTAGGGCTGTGTGTTGGACATTTCTGACCTAGAACAACCTGCTCCTTTATAGGTTAAGGAACTGAGGGTCAGAGAAATTATTTAATTCCACACAGTAGGTAATTAATAGAGTGGAGATTTGAACTTAGGGGCTTTTAAATCTATACCAAGTATTCTTTTTATTAGAAAGTAGAACTGGTTAGGGAGTTTGGAGTCTATTGCTGGGAACAGTCACCTGAGGCAGAAAAATAATCAGCCATAATTGACATTTTTCTTTGTGACTTTTTATCAGCTAATGATTAACCATTAAAAAAAAAGGCCATCAGCCATAGATGGAGGATCAAAAGGGAGCTATGTGTAATATTCTATAGGAAAAAAACCCCAATGGATTATGTATAAATACTTTAACAATAATTTTAAATTTGCAATAAGAAATAAAGAAAATCCCTTCATAAATTTTCTCTGTGGACTCTATTCCAAATTTGTCTTGTACTATTTTATATAGTATTCAACATATAGTAATCCTATTCTTCTTTGTCATTTTTCTATAGCCTTAACTAGGAAGGAGTCTTCCTCTAAGGACATATTTTGCTTTAAAAAACAAAACCAAACCAAAAACCTCACTTTCTTTTTTGGAATATGACAGCTCAAGTTGACCTTCTTGCTTCAGAAACTCATTACTTGTTATTATGTTACTGATGTGTCAGAGATGCTGGGCAAAAGATTTGTTGCAAAGGTTTATCTTTTTAAACATTCTGTAAAACACCTATTATAAAATACACCTGCCACCTCAAGTGTCAACAGCTGGTTATCAGTTACAGAAGGCTGACTCACAGGGAGGAACTAGTGGGGAAATAATTGTAAATACAGTAACAGAACAGGAATAGAAACAGGAGTAATATGTCCAGGAAGACATGGAAAATCATTTAAGTGTTTATTATTATTATTAATCATCATCCTCATATCATAGAAAAGGGACTGATGTTGATAGTGATACTTTTTTCATGTAGGGAAATATGAGTTCATTTCTAAATTTAAGCAAATTTAACATAGTTCATGCTGAATGGGCATTACAAAATACCCAACTCTAATTTATTTAAAGAGTATGGGAAACATTAAACACAAAACCCAATGTCCTAGGATCTAGCTTTGATCTTTAGTGTCATACCATTCATTAAACAATTCGTCCTACCACCATACACCATTTTGTTCTTTTTAAACAATGATTCTGTGAACAGAATAGAAATGAAAGGGAAATAATACTTGCTGAACTACAGCTTTTAGAAAGAAAACAATAGTCTCTGACCTCACATTTATAGTCTAATACTGAAAATAAACATACAATACCGAAATGACTAAGTGGATAAAGCACTGAACTTGGAGTCAGGAAGACCTGAGTTCAAATCCAATCTCAGACACTTAACTTGGCTATGTGACCCTGGGCAAGTCACTTAACATCTGTTTGCCTTAATCCAGAAGGAAATGGCAAACCACTCCAGTATCTTTGCCAAGAAAACCCCATGGACAGTATGGTCCATGGGGTCATGAAGAGTGGGGCACAACTTAACAATAACAATTGGAAATAAAGCAGAGAATTATAACTATAATTTCTTGTACGAAAAACATACTTCCATATTTTTTATATAATATCTTTGCAATGAAAGTGTTATATAATGTATGAATAAGGAAGAACTCTATCAAATAGGATTCAGAGGAGGCTTCATTGAGAAGGTGATATGATTTTAAAATGAAGTGAAAAGAAAAGAAAAGAGGATGTGGGAGTTGAGGAAGTTGAGAGATTGTATTTGTTGTAAGGGCTGTCAACATGAACTTTGAAATTCCTTATTGTGCCGGCAGTGAATGGGGTAGGGAAAAAGGAATAGACATGTCACATTTCCCTACCAGAATCGTGAGGTGTTGAAATGAGTTGGATGTAATTCATTTGGAATGGGTATATCATGGATGTTTTTAGTCTGCTTTTCACAGGAATCAGAATGCAGAAGATAACAAAAGCTATTTGCTAAACAAAAAATAAAGTGTTTTAACTCAGCAAAGAATTTATGAGAGGCACTTAAACAGTCTTCCAGAGTAGCTAATATACATGTTTAGGAATCTAAAGATTTGAATTACTAATAAAATACAAAAGAAGTATCTTACCAATTTTAAAATCTATGTCAATTTTGCTCATTTAAAGGTAGATGTTTCATGTATAACCATATATCAGATTGCATGTCATCTCAAGGAGGAAAGGATAGAATTTGGAACTCAAAACTTCAAAAAAAAATTTTTTAAATTGTTTTAACATGTAACTGGGGGAAAATAAAATATTATATAAAACAATAAATACATGTGTTTCATCTTTAGAATTTGAAAGCCTCTGTTACATTTATTTTTAAATATACCTTACAAATATGTATGAAGACAGAGCAGTGAAGAAAAGAGCATGAAGGCAGGTGTCATATCTAATAGACTATTAAACAGATATTTTAAAAACACTAAAAAATTTTAACATTTTAAAACACAACAAAAATTATTATTAAAATAAATCATAATTAAAATCCAATAATATTCAAATAATTATTTGGAATGATTCATGGCCAGAGTCTAACACCCCTTGAAATGATGTATCACCTTCCATATGTTGAAGAAGAGACCTTCATAAAGCTAGATTTGTAATGCTTATATAATTTCATCAACTTAATTGGCCTAAACAAAAAAAAAACCCTAAGATTCTTTTGGGAACAGGAAATGAAGTCATAAAAATATTAAGTATGGAACATACATAGCATAAATTGACTGTGGTCTTGAACTGTACCTCTATCTTCGTAACTAAAAAGGCCTGGGATTACCATCTCTCAGAAATATAGGAGAGGGAATGGGTAGAATTTAAGAACAGAGAAGGAAATAAACCTTCCAACCCCTACCTCTGGCCCTACAAAGTCCCATTTTCCTGCAACTCTGAATATAGTTTTCCCTGGGCAATTTTTGCATCCTGTCTTGTAATTATCTTTTGGGGAGATCACATAAAGTGAAGGTGAGTGAGAAACCTTCCAGCCACTCTCCAGCAGCAATAGCAGCTACCTATTGGCTTCATTATAACATAGAATTTATGTGGAAATGTATTTCTTCTCTCTTCACCTGTGGAAGGATAAGACTATGGTACTTTCCTGGGTGGAGGAAAGACCATCATAATGATCAAAACTGTTTTTAAAGGAGCATTTCTGTCTATTACAGATTTACCTACTATTAGCAATTATCTACCAACTAACTCACAATTACAACTCATAATTTTTTTAGCACTTTAGGATTTACTAAGTACTTTCCTCATGACTATACTATGAGGTAGGCAGTTCATGCAAACATAACATTTCATTTTAAAGTTGTGAAAACTAGAGCTCACTCATCTAGGGTCCCATGCTAGCACATAAGTTTTAGATGTGGGAATCAAATCTAACTCCTAACTCAGAGCTCACACTTTGCCCTGCATTTTAATGTCCTGGGAATAGTGACATTTCCCATTCTACTCTTTAAGCACATCCAGGATCATTACTGTTTCCATAAGGATTGCGAAATGGTCTGTCCAATTAAGTAATGCGGCTGTTTTTGAACTATGAGGATTAATGATTAAATTACGTATACCTATTTGCAGAAAGTGAGCTTTCATACATATTTAAGCTATAACAATGATTTACTTTTTCTTACCTCAATTAACTAGGAAAGACTTCTCTGTGAAATTTAATATAATCCCATTCTCACTAAAGATCATTTAAATGTCTATTTTTTTCCCCTCCAGAAGTGATCACTCTAACTGATCAGCTCAAGAGTGGCAAAGAACATATTTTTCTGACTTTTTTTTTTAAAGATCAAAAATCCACAACATTTGAAGCACTAAAGTGACAAAAGAACTAATATTTTAGAAACAAGGACACACATTAAGCAAATGCTACTATCATTATCAAATGAAATAATGCAAATACATGTTTTCCCAAGCCTTAAAGAATTATATAAATGCCAGCTATTAGTATTTAAATCACAGATTCTAAAGTAAGTGAAAGAAAGGAACAGATACAGAAAAGTCAGCTTTAAAAGTACTAAAGACATCTTTTGTATCTCCTATATTTTTCCTATGCATTGCTATAAGAAGAAATAGCTGCATTTTTTGTTGAAAAGCCACCTGCAAATGCAAATGTATCTAAAAACATTTCTTGAATTCATTTTTCATGCTTGAGTTATGCTGATATAGAAAATACATATGATTTATTGTATTCATTTAAAATGCCCTTATTGGCTTTTAAGCATATTATATAGTTTTGATATTAGGCTAACATTAATCATGATCTTAGCACTTAAGAGAATCACCTCAAACTGAATTACATTTCAAGTAGCTTAAGCTTTTATAGCAAAATTTTATGAAAAATGTATCATTCATGATCATGAATCATGCATTGACAAATGTCTTTAAAAATATTCTTAGTACAACTGTCAGAAGATGAAGAAAGAAATCCTCCTAGTTTTTAACTCTAGTGATTTTCATGTAACGTATGTTCACAGCGATAAACTGTTTTCTTCCATTGAATGTTGAGTGAGTTCTTCCTATTAGAGTTTATTAAGATTTGTTATATAAAGAAAAGACATGGTGAAGGGGTGAATCAGTAAGCTGTCATCTAGACCACAAATATTAAATAAATCAGGCAAAAACAAGTCAAAGGAGAGATTTATTATTTCATTTT
The DNA here is from genome assembly GCF_003287225.1 of Phascolarctos cinereus. NCBI lineage: Eukaryota > Metazoa > Chordata > Mammalia > Diprotodontia > Phascolarctidae > Phascolarctos > Phascolarctos cinereus. Next base: position 171,280,588 of record NW_027555625.1, read on the forward strand.
TTACAATTCAACACTCATTATAGGACAAGTAAATGTCATTATAGGTTGTTTCATGATTCAAGAATGGATTGATAGGTGTTTTACTATTGAGGCAGCTAGGTAGTGCTGTGGATAGAGTGCGGGGCCTGGAGTCAGGAAGACTTGAGTTCCAGTCCTGCCTCACACATTTACTAGCTGTATGACCCTGGGCAAGTCACTTAACCTCTTTACTTCAGTTTCCTCATTTGTAAAATGAAGATAAAAACAGCACCTACTTCCTGGGGTGATTGTGAGAATCAAATAAGATAATAATTATAAAGCATTTAGCACAGAGCCTAGCATATAGTAAGTGTATACAAATGTTAGCTATGATGATGATGATGATGATGATGTCACTTTATGATTCTTTTCTTTTTTAATTACAGAGACACAATTTACCATACCTCTACTAATATGGGCAGCCAGGTGGCTCAGTGGATACAGTGCTATGCCAGGAGTCAGGAAGACTCATCTTCCTGAGTTCAAATCTGGCTTCAGACACTTACTAGCTGTGTGACCCTAGCCTAGTCACGTAATCCTGCTTGCCTGATTTGTACTGAATAACTTAAGCTACCTCACCTTGATCATAACTCATCTGTAAAATGAGTTAGAGAAGGAAATGGCAAACCATTCCAGTATCTCTGCCAAGAAAACTTCCAATGCGGTACCAAAGAGTCAGACATGGCTAACAACAATGACAACCTTTGACACTGTCCCAAGTTGTGAAAGTGTTTTGAAAACTTCAAGGTTTTATGTAAATATGAGATGGCAGTATAACCATATTATTATTATTAATATTCACTGCTAAACAAAATGACATCATTAAATAGGAATTAAGTGAACTTTTCTATATAAATAAGCTACATTATTATGATGATTATTCCACTGACTGGCCCTGTGCACTGAATTTCAGTTCGGCAGAAGATCAGTGTTTTGGACAACGAGCAGATCACTGTGCAATCCTGTTTCAAGCACTAAGAATAAGTTCAATGTCTACTAAAGTTCTCAATAACCTAGTTGTATAAGCACTGGAAAACTTATCCTAAAATTTTATTACCTATTCTGTATTCTTGTTCTTGAAAAATGTTTCCAAAGGCATTTATGATTTCACCAACTTGATGTTGACCTATCTTTTGAATTATATTTATGACATATACCATTTCTCAAGACCTAAACACAGAAACTGTTCATTTGATCTAATATATCCTCACCCTAAGCAAGCTACAACTTAGGGGGCACAGTAAATCTAGTTGCTAGATCACTTTCATGTCCCAAGGCCTATAATCTGATTCTTACTGATCATCTTGTTTCTATTCCAAATTCCAAATGTTTTACATTTAGATCTGTTGGGTAATCAAATAGCTGTCAAATGATAATTACATTAACTCTTGGGTATAAGGCTCATAAGAGAAATGTTTCCTAATCATGCCTATTTCTGGGTTGACATGTCACCCAAGTCTCCTATACTCTTACTAATATTTGAGAATACTTCTATTCTAGCCAAAGTTCTTTATCTTTCACATTTCTTTTAAAAGATCATGACTTCTTGCTTTTTTCTTGCTGGCTTAGCCTTTGGTATAAAGCTTTCCACAGAATGGGTCCCCCACAATTCTTTGCATTCAACATTTGTTTCTCAAAAGAGTATGGGAATAATAGTGATATATCTTTCAACCCCAACAAACCTGAGAATTTTGCCTTCAAGATTTAAAGTTCAGATAATCTTCTATCACTTTTCTTATTACTGAAGGCGATCAGGGATAAATGTCTCCTTACCAAGGCACATCAAATTTATACTATTCATTCAAAGGAAAATAATAATGTTTCTTTACAGAAAATATTTTGACAGCCAATATTGGTTGTGGCATATACTATGATGAATACCATGCTGTATAGAAAGCAAGTTTTGTATAGTTTCATTCTTTCTCTCACTCACCGCCCCCAACACACACGCACAAACACACACACACACACACACACACCCTACAGTAGTGCATGGGGCTTTCTGATCTTATTTTTTTCAAGTTCTGCCTTTTGCATTTGTCAATGATACAATCATCAGTGTGACATAGGATTTGACACATTTTTTTTTTTTGGTAGTGAACGGATGTATTTGTACTGAATAACTTAAGCTACCTCACCTTGATCATAAGCATGGGGTTTCAAGTATCTAGCTAGAATTAACAGTGTAGTTTGTGCTATGACAAAAATTAAAGGCATGGTAAATGTACCATTTTCACAGTCTTTCCAATGATATAGCTGCCTATTCATTTTCCTTTTTCCACTGTTTTCTCTAAGCAGGTCCTATATAACTTTCATGGTCTAGCTTTGACACGCTAGAAGATAACAGGAATCAAAAAAGAAAATGAAAGAAGAGCTGGAAGAAATTTCTAAATTCTTCCAGATTTATTTGAAGGTGTTGAGTTAAAGAAATGAGTTAACATATGTAAAGTGTTTTGTGATCTTAAAGGATTATATAAATGCTAGTTATTATTGATAATAATTACAGAGAGAAGAGTGAGATATACTTAGTATATAGATATGGATGACATAAAAGAGAGATCCAGTTTAACTTGGCCAGAAGTGGATAAAAGGTGATTTGGTTAAGTAGGGTGAATAAAAGACACTTCTCTTCAGATGCAAAGATTCTCGCTCCCTTTTTTTTTTTAAATAGGTTAGGGCTATGAGGTCTCACAGAAAAGAATGGGTGAATGGTAAGGAGCAATTCTCTCCCAGTAGGCATGAGAGAGAAGTAACATTTTCAACTCAGATTTCAGATAATCCAGCAATGAGTAAGCTGTTCTAAAGCTGGCACCATCTCGTAGGGGGAAAGAATAATTACTGGGAAAGTTTTTTCTTTCTTTCTTTCTTTCTTTCTTTCTTTCTTTCTTTCTTTCTTTCTTTCTTTCTTTCTTTCTTTCTTTCTTCTTCCTTCCTTCCTTCCTTCCTTCCTTCCTTCCTTCCTTCCTTCCTTCCTTCCTTCCTTTCTTTCTTTCTTTCTTTCTTTCTTTCTTTCTTTCTTTCTTTCTTTCTTACAGAAGAGTTGAATAGTATGGAATAGAACCTGTAATGCCTTTGGGAAAGGGCAAGAGAGGAAAATAGCAAATAGACAGGAAAGTAAAATTCTATAGATCAACAGCAAGAGAGACCAGAACAACAACTGGGCTGGCAGACCTATAACTGTAGCAACATGGAGTTTAGTTAGTATAAATACATAAATTAAAAATAAATGACATGTGAAGAAAGATGCTATCTGGATCCAGAGAAAGAACTGATAAATAGAAGTATGTACAGAATAATTTTACATACACACATATGTATACTTACACACATACATGCATATACATACACCTATTTGTGTCTAATGCTAGCCATCTCTAGGCAAAGGGGGAAGAAAAAAAGGAAAAAAGAAATTTACATGATAAGTTTGTTGTATATTTGGAGGGAATAGAAAGTTCTACATGGTAGATTTGCAGTTTCATATGAAATCATCTTTTTTTTTTATTGTACTGTATTATGAAATTGCTTGTTTTGTTCCACGAATTGACAATAAAATAAATTTTTCGAAATGAGTGCCTGCCAGGAAATTGGAGGCTCAACCCTGATCTTCCTTCCTGAAGGGCAGCACTTTGAATCTTGAGGACTCTACAAATCTCTAGGATAGATACAATGGGGACCCACTGGAAAGAAGGAAAAGGCATTCTCCTGACTATCAGTCTAAGTAAAACTGTTTTCTGTATTCTTTACTGTGAGATAAAACCTTTCCTAGGCTAGATACCTTGTAATCCTGAGTGCTTCAAGAGGAAGTGACAAATATTAATGTTTCTGACAAATATTAGTGTTGACCCCTTTGTGGGGACAAATGAGCCAGAGAAATTTGGAGGTATTCCAAGTTTTGCTATACCTTTCTTTTAAGGAAGAGTCTCTATCAGTAGGGCCACAATATTAAGGGACCCATACTTAAAGTTAAATACATGAAATATCCTTGATTTTGCAAAGTCAGGCACTCCTCCATGTTCCTTTCTTCCCCCTTTCCCATTATGAGCAAAAATATTAATCACTGGGGGAATGACTTTTGATGATGAGTTTTCTTGACCTTAATTAGGCTGGTTCCTGGTTGACAACCATAATGTTGGCTACATATATCTGAAATATGAGTAAGACTTTCTGGAAGTAACAAACATGTATATGGATCAAACAAATGACTTTGGTCTTATTTGCACCAAGCTTAGTATTAGTGAGCTAAATTCATCATTCTACTTTTAACAAAGGAGAAAGAAAAAGACAAACTTGGAAAAAAATGTGAACCAGAAAGAATACCAGATTGAAAGTCAGGAAACTCAACTACTTTTCCTGGTTCTGACATTTACTAGCTTCATGATCTTGGGCAAGTGCGTTAAATTCCCTGGACCTCAGGTTCTTCATCTATAAAACAAGGAGGTCAGATGATACGAACTTCAGAATTATTTCAAATGATGTACTATTTGTAAAGCACTTAGCACAGTGCCTGGAATATAGTAGGCACTATATAAATTCCTATCTCCTTCCTTTTGACTTCTAACACTATGATTCTAATAATATAATTTTGTGCTCCTCACTATTAGTAAATTAGTGAGACCCATTAACTGTTTCAGAGCTCTAGAATTCCAATTATTTCATTATTGCTCTGGAAATTTAAATATACATCCATGAGATAACAAGGCAGCTAGATGATACAGTATATACAGCACTGGGCGTGGAGTCAGGAAGACTCATCTTCCTGAGTTCAAATTTGGCCTCAGATACTTACTAGCTGTTTAACCTTGGGCAAATCACTTAACTCACTTTGTCTCAGTTCCTTATCTGTACAATGAGCTGGAGAAGGACATCGAAAACCACTCAAGTATCTTTGCCAAGAAAACTCCCAATGGGATCAGACAACTGAAATGAGTGAACAACAAAAACAATAAACTACAGGATAACAAGAAGGCATCAAAGCAAACCCCTCCTCCATCACCCCAAAAGGTCAGACACTGAAAAAAATGATTAGTTTTTAAGGAAGTTTATCCAATGTAAATCATAAAAATGAGGAAGCCTGAAGAGCCAAGAAACAACCTTAACTGAATGTTTGTTCTCAGTCAAGCAGAAGGATATAGCAATCAAGGGCTATGTTAATTCAGAATATAAAATTTCTTTCATAATCTTATGGAAGAAGATAATTGAAAATTATGGACAATAGCACTTTTTAAAAAGAGCAAAAAAAAGTGCTATTAAGAAAAACATATTTACAGAAACCTTGGCAAGAAACTCTTTTAATCCAACTAATGCTAAAAACTTTTAAGAATGAAACTAGAAGGCAAATAAAAGAAAGCTGGGGAAAATATTTTACCAAGATTTCTATAACAAACAATTTATGCATTAATCACACCAGATAGTCTACATTTGGAATCTAACATAACAGTCCTCAACATCTTTGAGAAGGAATTAGAAATGGTACAGAAGAAAACAAAGGAGGATAGTGCAGTCGGATGAGGCCAACTACATGCCAAAGAGCTTTGTGATGGGTATGATCTCATTTTTAGAATATTGAGGGATTCTCAAGCTATCTAAAAGAGAAAGGGATAATAAATGTTTGGTAGAAGTCTCAGATATTGTTACTATTGAAAAAAGGCAATTAAGAAAATATCAATAATTACTGCATATATGTATATATGTGTGTAAATATGTATGTATTGAGGGGGTTCTTGACGGAAGTAAGAGAAAGGAACAGGAAGGCATTAAAATCATTTTCTATAATAGACTACATTTTTATAGTCACACAATGGACCCAACAGCATAAGAAATACAAAATCTCACTGTGTTTATTATTTGTTGACTATACAAAAACATTTGATTCAGAAGAACAAAATGTTATCTTAAAGGTTCTTAACCAACAAGTTTTCTCTCATGCATATTATGAAACTACACAATATTCTCTGAAAGTCACAACAGAGGTCAGTCTGTTAGTATTAAATGAGTATTAAAATTAAGCAAAACATCAAACAGGGAGACATACTCCTGCAAAAGGTGTTCATCACTGTCACAAAGGCTGTACAATGCTCAAACTGAAGACAGATTCCTTGTAGATAATGTTCTCTAGATACTCTTGTCTGCAGGTGACTTTGTACTGTTTTGCCCATCTCTAGAAAACACTAGAGCTCCAAAAAGAGATATATGTCTTAAAAGAGTTTGGTCTAACAATACACATAAAAACATTACAATTAGGTGAATTTGTTATCTTCTTGTGATAAATATTTAGAATACAGACACTAAAGAAATAATCTATACTATACTAGAGATAGTATAAGTATAGCATACTAGAGTAAAGCATACTAAGAATTGAATAGGAAGAAGAAAGTTGGACAGATGGCATTTGGGACATTATTAAGTACTTATATTAATCCCAAGATTATTTCTTGAAAAAAAACCCACACATTTTAAACATTACTTTCAGTGCGGTTATATATGGCTATAGATAATAGAAAATACTATAACAAAAATGCATTATCCAAAAATCAAAATTGAGTGATCTAAAGATCACCCAAAGGTAATGAAGAGATGGACAGCTGACATAAGTAGATTGAAGAATATTACCAATGCAAACTGCAAGTCAGAAGCAACATAAAATATATTATCAAAGAGACATATGAGTGGAAAATATATCATCTTGTCATATAGTAAGAAAGATAATAGATTCACAGATAACACATTGCATTAGTATTTATGTAATATGGGAAATCCTAGAGCAATGCCTCCAGCATGTTGGGTAGATATCTGTTAGAGGATATCTAGGATAATATGGAAAAGAGATAAGGGTAAAGGATTTGCAATCTGTACCATTGGAGATACCATTGGAGGAAGGGCTCTAATATTGACAGCCTTTTCCCCCTCACTTTTACTTTATTACTATTAAATGTCACACACAAGTAAATAAGTGACCACAACACCCATGTACTCAATCATCCCATCTTTATGCCCAAGCTGCAGCTGTATGTGAATGAATGAATGAGTAAATAAGAATTTGAATGAGTATGCATGAAGGGCTAAAAGCTAGTATAAAACAACAACAAAAAAGGTATAATTATTCCTTTTGTTTTTTTGTAATGACCCTACAAAGATGATAAAATAGGCAACATTATTGATGAATCCTCTCCAACACAGGAAAATTTAATCTTACTTAAACTCCTAGAAAATCATTCTAGTGAATTTTTAAAGGCATGTTCAGCAAAAACCTAGAAAAAGAAACCACTATCACAAAGTGGCAATATTGCTTTTTCAAGAATAGTTCGTGTAACTTTGTTTCCTTTTTTGACAGGTTTATTTAATTAGGAGGCTTGGAGAAAGCAGTTCTCAGCAAATATAGCAGCTTAGATACTGATGAAACTTCTCTTTATAGTTTAAGAATGACAAAATGTGGGCCAGATGACAGTACAATTAGGTGAATTCAGAACTAACAGAATTGGTGGACTTTAATAATTAATAGTATATGTCAACTTGAAAGGAGACCACTAGTGGATTACCTCACAGATCTATGATTAACTTGTTCTGATTAACATCTTTTATTTAATTAATGTTTAATAACTCAGCTAAAGGCATGGCAATAAATTGTGCAGATGGAAAAGCTGGGAGGGATAGTGAACACATTGAATGGCAGAGTCAAGATTCAGAAAGATTTGGACAGGTAGTCCTGGATGGACTCAATCCAGGTAGATGGTCTTACAAATGAAGAGATATGCTGAGAGGTTTTATCTTGAACAAGGTCCAGGAGTGTGCTGGAACCAGCTCAACATGGCTGGTGAAAGCTAATTTTTAAATTTTCAGTGTGAGCAGTTGCCCATCAGAAATCAGCACATGCTACAAACCAGGGCATGATTGATTGTTTTGTTGATTGTCTAGATTTAAGAAACTTATAGAAAAACTATTAATCTGCAGATTAAAATTAAAAGTGTGTTGTCCATATATAATCATCAGATTGGCAAAGCTGACAAAAAAGGAACTTAATGCTGGAGCAACGGAGGGGAAATAGGTGCATTAATATGCTACTAGTTGTGAATTGGTCTAGCCTTTCTGGAAAGCATTTTGGAACTATGCCCCCAAATATTAAATTTTGCATAATTTTTGACCCAAGGATATTGCTACTAGATAGATCAAAGAAAGAGGAAAAGGACCTATGTGCATAAAAATACTTATAGCAGCTTTTTAAATCATGGCCAAATAATTGAAAATGAAAGAACAAAAATAAGAATGTGGTAGAATACAATTGTGCTGTAAGAAATGAGAATTATGTCATAGAAACCTGCCTAGAAAGATTTGTATGAAATGATGGAGAGTGGATGAGCAGAACCAGAAGAACAATTTATATAATAACAAGAATATCATAAAGACAAACAATTTCAAAAGGCTTAGCAACTGATCACCACAATGACCAACCACAATTCCAGAGAGCCTTTATGTTTTGCTTTGTGCAATGCAGATATTTGTTATTGATTGTATGCATTCATAATGGGTTTTGTTTTTCTTGCTTTCTCACTGAAGTGAGGAGAGGTAAGAGGAAGAAAATTTGGGCTCGAAAACAAAATAAAAATGAATTTAAAAAGAAAACAAGTAGGATCATCTATTAATTGTATGAATTGTATGATCCTTACTGTGCACTAAGACCTTTACTGTAATTATGTAAATGAGATAATTGGCTTCAAAAATATTCCTAGTAATACATACATTATAGACACATATATGTATGTATTTGTGTATGCATATATATATACATACATGTTTATATATATATGCATATATATGTTTATATATATATATATATATATATCCATGCATGTCTTCTCTACATTCTAAAAAAGGTTATTTAAAATATCATGCTAGTTATATCCCTTCATGTGTTTTGCTGTTATTGACTTCACATGCTTCTAGACTCTGCCAAGAGTGACAGAAGGGGAGGGGAAGCATGTTATCTTTTATTCTAAGAAAATTGCCAGAAAAAAAATTAGAATTACATTCCGAAATGAAAAATGCAGCATATTAGAGCAAAATAGGTTTTCTCTCCAGAAAAACAAATGCTTGCTTTATTTTCAATAGGTGAGTACTAGTTTAGATTTAGGTCATGGAAAAAAAAGTATTTGCTTACCTCTTGCTCAAGAATCATCACAAAGATATGCTCAAATGTGCTATCATTGTATTTAAATGCTCAAGTATCATCCAGTGGTCGAGAAAGATTGATAATTACTAATGTGACCTCAATTTTTTTGATAAAATCTCTCTTCTCTTAAGACTGGGTGAAATGAACAAATGCTGTTCCACAAGTTTAATCAGCATGTTCAACCATTGCATTTTACATGGAAATGAGATGTCTGGAAATGACGTGAAAAATAAAATGGGAATATATTCAAGTATCAATTTGTACAGATATATTATTGGCTTGGTATGGAATATACTAGATGTGACAATAAACTATATCATACATTAAAAGCATATGTATATTCAAGCTCATGTGATATATGCAGGGAATATTAATAGATTTCTACTAGAAAGAACATGTAAGACTCTCTATATTTTTATTATCTGTCTTTAGATCACTCTATGTATCTGATCCATAATTGGACCATTTGATATGTAAATGACATATTTATTAATTTCATAGTAATCATTACCCAGTATGTATGAACTACACATATAAATAAAGTACTAATAACCAGGACCAACAACAAACTTGACTAATCCTGATGATCAGATTACCTCATCTTGTTCAGGACAAACAACTTCATTATCTTCAAGTGGATTATATATTTTATGTATTGGTATTACTTGCACCTCTTGTCTATGTTATTAACCCTGAATAATCCAGATGTCATTAAATTATATAATGATTAATTATGATTTAAAGTAATATATCTTTTGATTATATAACACCTCATTAAATTCCTGCTTCATTGTGGTAAATGTTAGTTCATCGACTAGTGTAGGAAGAAAAAAAGTATTTGTTAAGTACCTACTATATGCTAGGCACTATGTGAAGAACTTCACAAATATTATCTCACTTGATCCTCACAACAACCCAGGTAGACAGGTGCTAACATTATCCCCATCTTACAGTTGAGAAAACTGAGGCAAACAGAAGTTAAGTGATTTGCCAGGATCACATAGCTAGTAAATGTCTTGAAGGTGGAACTGAGCTCAGGTTTCCCTGACTCCAGTGCTCTATCCACTGCCATGTAGCTGCCTCTATATACCTGTTAGAGAGGCAATTCTGATTTATGGATGTCAACAAAACACAAGTTGTTGAAGTTTATTACAAGATGGAAAGGCTTTAAGTATGGGTTCATAGTCAAAATGAAAGCCTACTGCCTAAGGACCAGGCTAACTAAGTTCAATAAGGTTCATAGCCAGAAAGTTATTCAGCCAATATTTTTGGGGGGATGAAGGGACGGTTAGAAAGGTAACTGTGACTCATAAAGACTTTTTTTTTTTGCATGATGGGTTATAATTTGTAGTAATGGTATGTATATTCACATTAATGACTATTCAAAGCACTGACAAGGTTAGGCACTTAGTTTTGTAAGATTTCAAAAGTTATTATTTGAATAAGCCAAAGGCTTTCATAAAAATCTGCATTTAAGTGTTCTCCTTTAACAATTTAGGAATTAATATGGCACAGTACAAAAAGTCTTAGGCAGACTCAAGGACCCAGGGTTCTAGATTAGGCTACGACACTAATTCACTATGTGCTCTTGGGCAAACTAATTCAACATCTATAAGTTAGAGCTATAAAAATAAAGGAGATTGGACTAGATGGTCTCTAACATTTCTTACATTTAAAAAAATTTTGATGAAGATCTCAATATGAGGACACTTCCTACCAGAAGACTAAACATAGCACCTCTCTCAACCATATTTGAGTTCAGAATACTAGTTGGGGCACCATCTATCCAAATGGAGGGTCCCTTCCTCCAATACATTTTTATGTTCAACTATGACAGATGGCACTTGAATCCAAAGCACGAACTAGAAGGGACCTTAGCGACTATCTAATTGAAACCCTTTATTCTATAGTTGAGAGACCTTTGCCCAGAAGAGAGTAGGGAACTTGTATAAGGACACACAGTTGTGCCAGAGATGGAACAAGCAAAGTAAATGACAAGAAAATTATTAGGTAGTAAATAGCCTTGGCACTATTATACCATAGGCTATCAACTCCTATGTCTCCTGGCATGAGTGTGCTGGTAATGTTTAATAACTAGTTGGTTCTCTTTGAGTAAGAAAAAAGAGCTCATAACATTTAGGTTTAATCTGCATTATTGAAATTTTCTCCATCAATTTCTTAAGTTTATTTAATGAAAGAAAACAACAAATAGCCCTGATCTGTTGCATTTGATATCCAAGGTATAAATGCTTACACTGAAAATTTAAAAAGTGGCTCATATGAGCTAGTTTGAACTGGCTCCAGTACTCCCATAGCTCCAGGATAGTGTTAATCAATCTCAGATAAATACCTTTGTGTCCCTAATATAGTAGAAGAACATAGTCAGTCTAAACTTGGAGCAATGCTGCTGCTCCTTAGAATTTCATATAGTATTCTATAATCAATTTCCCCTTATCTCTTGGCTTAAAAGACAGAGAGTTAGGAGCACTGAAAACTCTTGCTATGACTCCAAAAATACCAAAATAAATCAGAAAGGAGGTCAGGGTTCAAGAACCCCATGTTAGATCTAAATGTGCTGGGTCCCCCCTATTGGCATTGTTCCTGTCTCTGCTGCCACACCCATGCTCAAATTATACAGGCTTTTCACTGCCCATGTCTTGACACTTTTTCAAGACTTCCTCCCTTCCCCTTTCTTCCTCTCAATGGGTTTTTAAACTTCCTATACACAAAACCTCCTTATTCAATGTGAGCTGGTATTAAGTATTGGCTCCTATACAGTATTCTAGGCTGAGAATGGTAGTGCATGTCTATAATTCCTGCTCCTGAGGAAACTGAAGCAGGAGGATCTTCTGAATTTGGAAGTTCTGAGCTGGAGAACAGTAAGAGTCAATCACGTCTCTGAACTATGTCTGACACCAATATGGTGAGCTTTTGGAAGCAAGGAACCAACCAGTTGACTAAGGAGGGACAAAGTAGCCTAGGTCAGAAATCAGAATTAGCCTAGATAAGATAGTAATAGCCAGTATTAAAGAGAAAAGGAAAAAGGAAGGAAGGAAGGAAGGAAGGAAGGAAGGCAGGAAGGCAGGAAGGAAGGAAGGAAGGAAGGAAGGAAGGAAGGAAGGAAGGAAGGAAGGAGGGAGGGAAGGAAGAGAAAGGGATGAAAAGAGGAAGGAAGAAAGAGGGGGAGGGAGGGAGGATTGAAAAAAGGGAGGGAGGGAAAGAAGGAGGAAAAGAGAGAGAGAGAGGAAAGGAGAAAGGGAGGGGGGCATGAAGGGAGAAAGAGAGGGAGAGAAGGAAGAAGGGAGAGAGGAAAAAGGAGGACGGAAAGAAAGGAGGGAGGAAGAAATTTAATTCACAGAATTTTCTCTAGTGAATGAGGCTTTCATAGCCCCAAGCATTATGGGAAATGTTGTCCATCCATTGGCAAGCCCTCTATATCAATATTTGAAAATTAATCCTAGCAGAATAAGCCCATAACATTTTCAGATGCTGTAACAATCATACTGGGACCTGTGGAAATTTGCCTAAGGAGTAAGATTACTTTGGCTAATAGTACTTCCAAACTTCAGAGCTAGCATCAAGACTGCTTTAAAATTATAAACAGAGATGAGAAAAGGAACCCCTAGAATGTAATGCTTCATTAATTTTATGGGAAAAGTGGAAAAGTAATTAAGCGATCCCCAGACAATAGCATGTGGTACATGTTTGTATGTTACTTATCAACATATATTAATTTAGTATCTACGCAACTGTTTTACCTCTTTTCTTTCTCAATTTTTTTCCTTTCCCCCCTCACTATTTTCCCACTAACTTTTACTTAATCCAAACAAACTGGTATTTCAAGTGTCCTTTCTCAGACTTCCTAAGGCATAGGTCTAATTATAACATTATCATGTTCAAAATTCTTTATGATTCTCAATGGCCCTCAGAATAAAATATACTTCTTAGCCTAAAATTCAAGTCTTCCACAATCTGAGCCTGCCTCCTTGTTAAAGCCTTACTCCCTGTTATACTTTCTATGTTCCCATCAAAAAGGACTCTTAGATGTTCCATGAACCCAACATTCATTTCCCATTTCTACACATTTGCACAAGCTGTCTGCCATGCCTGGAATATACTTTATTCTCATCTCTGCCTCAAAATCATTGTCCTCCTTCAAGGGTCAATTCAGATATCATTTCCTCTATATAAAGCCTTCCCTGATGCCCTTCCCTCCTAGCTTTTAGTGCTTGTTTCCTCCTCAAATTACCTTTCATTTGCTGGTCTGTGTACATGTTGTGTCCCCATTCTCTTCTTTCACCCACACCAATAGAATGTAAATTCCTTGGGGTCATGGACTATTATATTATCTTTGTTTGGCAGGCACCTAGCACATTGCCTTGCACAGAGCAAATGAATTCCTGAATTTGCTGAATTAAAAAACATAGGGCAGCTAGGTGGCACAGTGGATAGAGCACTGGCCCTGAAGTCAGGAGGACCTGAGTTCAAATCCGGCCTCAGACCAAACATGACACTTACTAGCTGTGTGACCCTGGGCAAGTCACTTTACCCCAATTGCCTAAAAAAAAATTCTTTTTGAATTAAATAACATACAGTGAATGGTGTGGAGTGAAATGAAATAGGATGGTTGCCCCAAATCACATTTTACTACACAGCTGGATACCCACTCTGGCTAAATCAATCTACTTCAATCCAATTGAAAAGACAACTATTTAGTTCCCTTCATTTCTTGTGTTTTAAGCCCTTTAAACAATTAAGAACTTTAACATTAAATTTACATACATAAAATGAAACCAATATTAGGGTAACCAAAGAGGTTTTATAGCAAGAAATTAATTAACCCTGTGAAATCTTAAAAAAAAATACAACTTCTTGCCAGTGACTTAGTCCACCACCAGGAAACCATTTGGTGTAAGAATGCAGCAGACACTAGGGTCTACTTTTAAAGCAATCACTGAGGTAAAAGAGAGAATAAGGGGCCAGTGGAAAACAGGAAAATGTTCACTACTTCTTAAGTGTTTAGGTGAACTTCACATTGTCTGTACAATTTTTTCCAATCAAATACCATGAATATTCAATATTATAATGCTGTTTGTACAAATCATAGCTTATTAGAGCTGGAGGGGAACTTGGAATTCATCTTGTACAATCCCCTTGTATCACAAATGATGGAAAGTGAGCTTCAGGAAGGGCAAGTCCTCATAGAAATCCATGCAGTTTGGTGGCACAGCTAGAGTCCAGAACTTTTCAATTATATAGTTACACACACACATTTAGTAAAGTGAATAAGAACATGAAGATAAGGAATGAAAGGGTAGTTGCCGGAAAGTCAGGGGTTTCTTAGGCGGAAGAGTCAAACATCTGTAATACAGGAACAAAAGAATCCTGCTGCTGAAAAACACTCTGCCAGACCCCTTACAACCCTTTCCACATTCACATCTACTGAATATTCATATGCCGTAAGCATTTGTTTTTTGAAATGTGCAGTAAATGCACCCACAATTGCCATTTAGTGCATCTTTATTAATACATCTTATATAAGCCCTTGTCCTAAGCATTACTCATTCCTGTAAAATTGCATTTAAAAGTTTAATGAAATAAGAAATTTAAAAATGGAGTTTCATTCCAACCTTTAATGCACTATGTAGCTTTCTTCTTTTGTTGTTTTCTCTTCCTCTAAGACATACTTGCATTGACCAATTCCCAAAATATTTCTATGCAGAACATCAGAAGGCTCACTGTTTGTCTAGTATTAATGAAAGTCTGCTTCCTAGTTCAAAGAATCTCCTTATCGGTGGGAGATAAATCAAAATTCAAATGTCTTGTCTACTAGAAAAGGGTTCCATAAAACTCAGCACCTGATTTCTATTTGTCATTAGATTGAATGGTAAATAGAACAAAAGTAAGCTAAGACAGATGCACCGTCCAGATTTATTGCATGTTTTCTTTTTTCCATGGATTCCAGGTAATTTTTTTTAATTTTCCAAAACCACTTCTTTTACTAAGTGCTGTGCTAGTCATTTCATCTTCACCAAAATGGTCAAGAAAGTTCAATCAAGAGCAGACAACTATACAATGCATCAAGTGAGATTTCCTCTCAACATGTTGTCTTTTTAAATATGTCCAAAAATTGATGCTAACCATGATTTATGCCTCTTGTTCAGCATCCCTGATATAGGGAGGAGTGGAATCATAGAAGTATTTTCTCAGAAGAACTTATTCAGCAATTTTGAATGGTCTTGTCTGCTACTTCATATTTTCCAAAACCATTGGAAGTATGGTATCTGTAGGTATTTCACTAGGAAATGCCTTTCTCATTTAGTATGCCTAGCCTTCCAGAGGACCAGAGGTAAAATACTTTCCTCTTTTCAGTAGAGATGATAAGACTGTGGGAATGAAATGTTGCATACAGTCACATAATTTAGTTTTGTTTAATTGTTATTATCATTATTATAAAAAACTTCTATGGGCTAAGGTGTTATTGGGAAGTGGTTGTGATATTTAAAAAAATAAAAACCCCAAACACCCCCCAAATTTTAAAAGTATTCCTAGGAAATCCTCTGATTTTCAAACTACTCAGGTCTTTCCAAAATAATTACAGTATAATAAATACTCAAAACTATTTGAAATACAGTTTTATTTTTTTCAAATACCACTCTGTATTGCTAATTTAAGATTCTTTTTTGGAAAAAGTCTGGCACTTAGAATTATTCTTCCATGGATCAAAGACACACATGATATTGCCTGAAAGTTATATACTAGAATTTAAGAAAGCAAGGGTATCTACCCTGTGTTGTGGTTTTACTCAGTTAAAAATTATTATGTTCACATGACAGGCTTAATGAGCTTTAATATTTCACAGCTAGTTCCCTGAAATCTTATTGCCCAGTTGCTGGGAGCTAATGGTGTAGTCTTGTCCATAAAGAAAATGTTTTTTTCTTTTCCAAGGTGGTCAATCTTCACAGGGTTTTATGATAATTCATTTGTAGAGTGTCAATCAGAGTCTGGCTGAACCATTGATCTTTCCTTTGCTTTTATGCTTATTGCTTTGTTTGTATCTATGGTAAAAAAGTGCAGGAAATGCACTTTGAGAGGAAGACCACATAAGAGACATTCATTGAAGAGCTTTCATAGGATCATGAAGTTGTTGATGAAAGAATATTCAAAGTTGGTTAGTCCAAACTTCTCATTTTACAAACTGGGGCAAGTAGAGTCCAGGGGTATTAAGTGACTTTCCCAAAGGTCATAAGTGTGGTCAAGGGCAAAGCTAGGATTGAACCTATGTCCTCTGATTCCAAACCTTGTTGTGCTCTTCCTATTTCTCAGCTTTTGCTGAGTTTATTCAAGTATATTGTTTATGGGAATTAAAATAACATAACAGAGAAACAGTTAATTTCCACTAATACAGGCTACTTCAGAATGAATGTTAAGAGTAGCAATCAAGCATGTGAACATCTGTCCATAAAAGTCTTTGTTAGAGCAATATCTGCTTAATTGAATCCTTAAACTGTGGTCAGATCACTAGAGAGAATATCCTAGACTAGAGTTCATCATTCTGTGGTGGAGCCACCTTTTCTGGTAAGAAATAGACTCTCACCATCCTTCTCAGTAATAAACTCATTGCAGGAATCAATATTGTGAAATGGAAAATCTACTAGGATAGCAATAAGGAGACCTATACTTGAATGTTATATTCCATATGTTTACTTTGAATTTATGGTCATTTAATAAATGTTTATTAACTTACTTTGACTCAAGAATGGGACCAGAGGTTTCACCACTCTGCCAGAAAGGTCTATGACACACCAAAAAGTACAAGAACTCATGGTCCAGAATGTAAGTGTCTTGAGGGTATGGGTGATTTCATTTCTGTCTTCATATTTCTAGCACAGGGCTTAGCTTTTAAATGACAACATTTCTACTGCTTTTCACCTTCATTTTTTATATTTTATGTTTTAAAGGCATGAAAAGTACTTTCCTCACAATAACCCTGTGAGGTAAGAAATCTTAATTGGATTGTCCCAATTTTACAGGGAAGAATATCAGGATTGTAAGGTTGTAAGTCACTAGCTCACAAGCCTTAGGCTGACATTTGAACTCAGGACTCCTGATTCTCATTCCAGATATCCATTCACTACACCATACTACTTGGTTGGTTAGCATCTAGAGTTGATGCTTTGGATTTGGAAGTACATTATAGTATAGTAGAAGAAGCAGTTACCTGGGCGTTAGGACAACTGAGTTCTAAAATGCATTCTGTCACTAACTAGTTTATGAGATCACACGCAAGTCACTTAACCTCTAGGAGTCTGTTTAACCACCTTTGAGACTAAGAAACAAGGATATGTGATCTCTAAGATCAGTGTTAACTTTTTAGTTTAAGCATATACACTTCAAAAACGGGCAAACACTACAATCCAAAGTTTGATTTTTTTTTTGTTTTGTTGATTGCCTAGATTTGAGAAAGTGATAGAGAAACTGTTAATAATGCAGATTAAGTTTAAAATTGTGTTTGGCATACAATTTTTATCTCTGAGAGCTGGTTGTTAAATATTTACCATTATACTGCTGATTATAAACCTAGAATTCTATGACTCTGAGGTGGGGAGTCATTAATTACAGTTTTTCTAAATCAGTAATCTGTACTTTCAAAATATTTTTATGATGATTATATTTTTACTTGACAAGCATACTATCAATTCAATAGATACTAAATTGAAAAGCATATGTCACCATATTTACGTAAGACTCTGCTCATTAGTGAAGATTAATCACTAAATGTTCTATGCCTATGCGAGAGATTTGGAATGAAGATCCTGGACTTCTGGAAAGCATGTGATTCCAGATTTTTCCAGGAGAGGTCCCAGAAGGAAGAGAAAGATAACTCCACTCCTCACTTAGGCATAGTGCATTGAGCAATTAATCCCCACCAAAGAGAAAAGTCTTATGAAAATGAACTTTGAACCTGAGGTCATACTTATGTGTTACCTTTTCCATTTCAATGCCACATCATAGTGTGGAGGTGGAATAGATTTTTCAAAGTCCATATACACCAAGCTCAAGTTGTTACAGATACTACCAAGGCTACAAAAACCCTGAATATGGCCTAGCTATAAACTCTGTCATTGGCTAAGCAGCCAAGTTAAATTCAAAAAAGGCTTATCAACTAAAGATAATCACTACATAATGAACTTAACTTAAACCAAATGACTCATTAAAATGATTTCCTAATGAATAGATCTTAAACAGTATGTCACATAAATAAAATTATGGATACTTTAAGTGCATAGAAGTATGTACTAAATCAAAGGTTGGGGTATGCTAGAATTTTAAAGCTTCTTATATTAAGTTACGTATCTGGATAAGGAAGATGATCAATATGACCAGATAAACCATGTCGTGGTCTACTTAGTTTCCCTAATTATCTTCAAAGCTCAGCTCAAATATTCCTCCTACATGAGGACTTTCCTGATTTTTGTCTACATTTTTCTCCATAACTAAGTGAGCACTTGTTGTCTTTTCCTATAGAATTTAAGCTCTTTGAGGGCAGGGAGCATTTCTTTTTTCTCTTTGTGTCTTTGGTATTTAGCATAGTACCTGGCACATAGTAGATGCTTAATAAATGTTTATGACTGATTAGTCAATACTCACTGAAGAAAATATGTATTTTGTTTAAAGACCAGAGAAAATATATAAACCTATGTTCTTCTCCAACTGTGGTACCAACCTGAATTGGTAGAAGGCTTTCCTTTACCAGATGGCACATATATATCTAGTCTCTATTTCTTTTTCTAATACTTCAGAAAATATGACAATGAATATCATCTCATCTGACACATTGGTGAATTTCCATTGACACAAACAACAGCTCTCTGTGTTAGATATGACAACAAGAACTTAGGCTTTACAAAGCATTTTATTCCCAATAGCTCTGTGGGGTATGTTGGGTATTATTATTCCCAATTTATACTTGAGCAATCTGACACAAGAGGTTTAATGATTTTCCCAGGATCACACAGCTTTTAAGTGTCAAAAGTAGGACTACTATTAAGTGTCACCATTAGGCCAATGTACTTTCCTCTACATCATGTTGCTTCCACATTTAAATAGCGCCATATTGAATCTGCTAAACCAATGAGCTATTGCAGTGATTTTGTTGACAGTCTCATCAAAAAGGAGTTAATATCATAACCTCCCTCTTTTACTCAAAGGCAGGTATTACTCTCATTCATGATCCTGGCACTTGCTTTAAATCTTTATTTTACTTAGTTTTGTTTTGTTTTTGTAACATTACCTGTCAGTTACTGATAAATTTTTAATTGAGGATCATCATTCTAACAAAAATCTAACCCTCTAACAAAAATCTAGCCACTTTGACTTCCTTCTTCTCTTCTGTTCCTTTTCTACATTTATTCTCAATATTCCCAAACACACATGCATCACTTGTTATCTTCGCTTCATACAGTTCTCTCACTTCTCCTTTCTTAGAAAATTGAAAAAAAAAGCACTTAGCAAGCAAAAAAACATAAATCCCATTTCATCAATATTTTGATCTACCTTTTCTTGGGTAAGTATTTTCATTCTAAACATACATATGTTACTTGATCATACTTATACTTCTAAACAAATCACTTCAATGCTTCATTATGTTTCCTGAAAGTTAATAAAAGCCCAGCCTTTCCACCTTTTTGTATCATTAATCATCCTTATCTGCCCAATGTTATCTTTACTGTATGATATTTTTCCCTTTCCTTTTTTTTCTATAATCATTGGCCTACTCTATGATTCACTTTCACAAGACTCATGGAATTATAACATCAAGCTTTCAAAGATAAGCATTTAAATCACAGCTTTAAATAATACACATGCATTGCACTATCTTGATAAGCCTGATTACTCTGATATCTGTGTAGTTATAACTTCTGTATTGTCTGTGTCTATAAAAAGTTCCTAGCAGTTAGCATGCATTTCAGCAGCTGGATGGTTGAGGGAGTTGGAACAGGATACAGAGTCCTTTGCTTCTTTGCATCAGATACACAAATTGTTCCGATAAATGAAGATGAAGGTTACTCCTTATTTCTAAATTGAGAAAATGCAATGGTTGGTAAAAGGTTGAAAGCAGCATTCGCAGATGTATTCACAAAGATATCTGTGGAGATTCTGCACTAGATATCAGAATGCAGCTGAGTTGATTAGCAATCGTGTTATGTTTAAGAACCTTTCTGTCCTCGGAGACGGTGCAGAGGTATGCAAATTCAGGGGCCAGCTGCTGATACTTAAAAGCTACCAGCTGGGGTTATTCAAATTGTTTGAATTATATTTCTGAATTCCCATTTGAGAGGAGGTACAAGTGCTAACTCAACTTTGAGTTGGATCTACTTGCAAAACAACCAAAAATATTCTTGACTGTAGATTTATAGACCCATGTGCAAAAGAAAAAAAAATTTTAAGATAACACTGGCAGTCTTAGACATTATAATACAAAAGTCATATTAATGACAATTTCCTTAAGAAATAATTGTTTTCCTTTTTTTTGTATTTCCATTCTGGGAGGGTTTTTTTAAATGGTTGTTTAAAGTGTACAAAAGTACTCTTTTGTCATGCTTATACTATATATATCCAGAATATGAAGATATTTGTGAGTTATACAAAAATTTATTAAGTATTTATGGTAAATTAGACATAGCAACAGCTTTGAGGGACAAAAAAGATATAGCACACATACCAGACTAGAGACAAAAATACACAAACAAAAACCCATGATATAAGAAAATCTGAAATAAGTGCAAAGAAGAGGACTAGGCAATGGATTATGAGAAATTTGATGGGGAGAGTTCACATTCACCTGAGCTGGTGGTACAGAAGGGCCAAGAAAGTCTTTTTGAAGAGTTAGCACCTCAGTTGGTCCTTGAAGAAAGGGAGGAACTAGAATAGAGAGAAAAAGGCAGTAGATAGCCATGCATGGAATGGCTTTATTCTGCATTGAAAATGGAATAAGCCAATGACCAGGATAGAAGAGGGAAGAGCAGTGGATTATTTTTTAGTATGAAGGTTAGCAAAATGTAGGAAAAAGTCACAACTACTAAATTCCTAGCCATATTTTTGTCAAATGCCACCAATTATTAGAAGTGCTTCCCTAGAATATCAAACCATTTGAAAATTTTGCCCACTGGTTTAACTGCCTAGATAGGTAATAAACAAGCAGAGCAAACAGGGGAGGGAAGACTTTTTATAACATTCTGATTAGGGCTCTCTGTGTGATGCATATTGTACTGATGATTGCTTCAAAATCCAGGGAAGAAGAAGCCTAGCTGAACTAACTAGTAACATGGTAATAATAGCTATTTGGTCTTGTCTGAGCAGTTTAGCAAGGCCTGAGGTAGTGGGTGGAGGCCAAATCTGCTTGATGGCAGGATCCCAGTAGATTCTGTAAATACTGGAACTAGGACTGAAAATATGTGGCCAAATGGAACATTTATTAAGTTCTACTATGTATTAGATACTGTGCAAAGCATTGAGGATACAAAAAGAGTTAAAAGGCAATCCCTGCCCTCTAGGACCTTACAATTTTATAGAGGAGACAATACGCAAGCAAATATTTAAAAATCAAGCTTTGTACAGGATAAACAGGAAATAATTAACAGAGGAAAGGAACTATAATTAAGAGGGAGTAGGGAAGACTGCCTGTAAAAGATGGTATTTTAGTCAGGTTAAAGGAAGCCTCTTGATGAGGTGAAAAAGAGGATCTTGTAAGAGCTGGCTTGAAGCTTAACATCAAAACGAAACAAACAAAAACTAAGATCTCGACAACTGGCCCCAGCACTTCCTGGCAAATAGGAGAAGAAATGGAGGCAGTGTTAGAGTTTATATTCTTGGGCCCAAAGTTCACTGCAGATGGTGACTGTAGCCATTAAATTAAAAGACATTTGTTCCTTGAAAAGAAAGCTATGACAAACATGGAAGGCATACTAAAAAGCAGAGATATCAATTTTCTGTCAAAGCTATGGTTTTTCCAGTAGCAATGTATGGCTATGAGAGTTGGCCTATAAATGAAAGCTGAGCACCATACAATTGACACCTTAGAACTGAGGGGCTAGAGAAGACTTCTGAGAGTCCCTTGTATAGCGGGGAAATCAAATCAGTCAATACTTAAAGAAATTAATTCAGATTATTCACTCGAAGGTCAAATACTGACGCTGAAGCTTGAATACTTTGGCCACATAATCAGAAGACAAGACTCATTGGAAATGTCAGGAAAGATTGAGGGCAAAAGGAAAAGGGGACAGCAGAGGATGAGATGGATAGATAGTGTCATGGAAGGAAAAAACTTGAGCTTAGAGAGACTTTGTGAGACAGTGGAAGATAGAAGGGCTGGTGTGCTATAAGTCCATGGGGTCACAAAGAGTCAGACATGACTGAATGACCAACGAAGAACACCAAAAGGAAGCAAGAGAAATCATGAGGCAGAGCTGAGGAGGGAGAATAGACCAGCCATTGGGGACAGGCAGAGAAAATGTCCAGAGAGGAGAACCAAAGTGTCGTTTCATGGAATAGCCAGTACAGTGTGCCTGAGCTGAAGAGTATGTGGTGGGGAGCAAGGTGTAAGAAGACTAGAAAGATAGGTGAGAGGCTAAGTTATAAAGAGCTTTGAATACTAAAAAGAACATTTCATATCCTGAGAGCCATGTGATTTTACTGAGTTCAGCATGATAATTGGACCTACACTTCAGGAAAAATCACTTTGGAGGCTGAAAGGAGGATAGACCAGAGTGAGGAAATACTTGAGGCAGGCAGGCCCATCAGCAGACTATTATGAAAGTCTAGGCATGAGGTGTTGAGTGGTGGCAATGTGAGGGGAGCAGAAAGGGGGTATTTGAGAGATGTTGCAAAGGGTAAATGGAGGGGTCTTGCAAACAGATTGGATAAAGGGGTGGTGTGAGAAATACTGAGGAATCCAGGATGGCAACTAGGTTGCAAGCTTGAAGAACTGGGAGGATGGTAATACTCTGTACAATATGAGGGAAGATAGGAGGGGAGAGAGTTTAGCAGGGACAATAATGAATTCTGTTTTGGACACTTACATTAAGATGTCTATATCTTAAACTAAACTTGAACATCCAGTCTGAGATACCTGAAAGGCAGTAGGAGACTCATGACTGGATGTCAACAGAGAGATTGGGGCTGTATAGGTAAATCTGAAAATCATCAGCATAGACATGGTAATTAAATCATGGAAGCTGATCAGATCAACAAGTGAAATATTAAAGAGTGAGTTAACAACTCAAGTATTCAGGGTAAGTTACAAAGAAAGGCACTTGAAAAATTGGTATAAAAAATGAGGAAGCTGCTCTAATGAGATAGGGTTTGTATTTTATTTATCTTCCTGCTAGAGTCATGAACTACCTGTGTGTCTTAAATAGAAGTTTATCTGCTTGCCTGAAGGCACATAGGTAAATAAGGTAAAAATAAAAACCTTGAGGAATGCTTTTCTATCTGTTATTAATTGGTATAAAGAACTCTAGATAGGATTAAAAGAAATAAACTATGAAAGAAACAAGGAAGAAAAAAATCTAAGGGTAGAGGTAAACTGAAACAGTAGTAAGGAAAATGGAGAGTAAAACAAGCAAATAACAATAAAACTGAACACATATGAAGGGAAAAAGAAATGGGAGAAATTCAGAAATGATTCTAGCCAAATCTGGATATTCTGAAATAACAACATAAGGATAAAGAGGAAAGGAGAGGTGAGATCTCATGTGACTTTAAAATACAATCTAGCTACTTAGGAGATATGAAGATACATTTCTGATACAGAAAAACAATGGTAACTTACAATAGGGAGGCAGAGCAATTTTTCCATGTCTGCTGAAATACTATCCACAAAAAGCGTTGCAGCTGACAAATTTTTCACCTGCCTTGCTGATGATTTCAACTCCTATAAGAATCAATAAATGCTGATAAGAGCTAGACTTTGTGCTTTGATGGTCAGAATTTAAAATGTGATGTTGAAGTTATCAGAGAATAATTTTGGGAGAAAGTAGGCATACTGTTCTGGAATTTATAATTTCCAAAGAGAGGAATGCTGGCAATAATCACAAATTTTCTAGTCAACAACCTTATAAATGATTTGAATAAAGATATAAGTGAAATTGCTACTGATTTAATGTACACGGAAAAGGACATTCTTCAAAGTAGAAGAGAAAAAGATTATAAGTAAAAAGTGAAGTGAATCTCCATTATTTAACCTTGTTTTTTTTAAAACGTATTTCACTCCAAAATCATTGTATTTACTATGTATATACTTTGTATTGACTTCACCATGTATGTGCTGCTTTCTCCCAGTAGAATGTAAACTCCTCAAGACCAATGACTTACTAGATTTTGTCTTTGTATTCTCAGCATCCATCGTGGTACCTGGCACATAATAAGCCAGGGAGAAGGAGATAATGCTAATAAATTGAGGTGGGTCAGGAAAAGCTTCTTGTAGAAGATAGAGCTAGATCTGCTGTTTGAAAGAAGCTAGAGATTATATGAAATACTAGCAATGGGGGTATCTGAAGAGACTTTGTTGAGGAGGTATCATTTGCCCTGAGCCTTAAATGGAGCTAGAGCTTCCAAGAGGATGAAATGAGGAGAGAGAACATTACATGCAAAGTGGACAGCCTATACAAAAGCACTGGGGTGGAGTTGAAATATATAAAAGCAAAGTAATATGAAATGTTTCAAAAGATGTGCTAAAGGATTTAAATTCCCTTTTCTGATACAGATAATGAAACTATGTCAGAGGTGATTCATACTATCTCATTTTGTTCTCACAACAACCCTTGGAGCTAGTTGCTATTATTAATATCTCTATTTATAGCTGAGGAAACTGAGGCAGACAGAAAATTAAATGACTTGACCAGAGTCACACAGCTAGTAAGTTTGAAGCTGCCCATTCTCCATTTGTCCACTGATCATTCCATTATTCCCTTCCCACTCCATCTAAGCCCCCTACCCCAACATCCCATTCTACAGCTACCCAACCCTTTTACAATGCTCTTAGAATGCTTGCTCCATAGTAACAAATTTGTTTTCCTCTTAAAACTTCCATGTTCATGAACTCTGACATTTCTTTATCTGATCACAATATGTTGCTATTTCATCTCTCCCTGTTCCTTGCAACCCTAAATCCTGCTCTTCATCCTTTCAATGATATCCACCCCTCAATTCTTTTGTAGACTGCACCTCTGAACTAATTGCCTGCACTCTCTTACCTTCCTCTTCCTGACCTATTGGTGAATCAGTTTAACAATACACTGTCCTCTTCTCTCCAGTCCTGTTGCCCCACTATCCTGTCACTGATCTTGCCAAACCAAACTTTGGATTATTCCCATTGTCATCTGATTTTGCTGCTATTTACATGCTGTTGAATGAATCTAGAAAAAATCATGAAACCATGCTGATTGCATCCACTACCAATTTGTGCTTCATAATCTCAACTGAGCTATCACTGTGGCAATGCAATCCTTTTGTAATTCCCTAATTGATTCAATTTATCATTCACCACTGCACATTTTCCAAAGCTTTTCATTTCCCCTCAAATCTAACATAGCCACCTCCTCAACCTCCTACCTTATCAACTGAGAACCTGAAATCATATTTCAATAAAAAATTGAGGTCCTTGGCCAAGAACTCCCCTTTATTCCCTCTTCCCCATCTCACTTCATTCAGATGCTTACCTTCTACTGCTATCTTCTCCTTTATTCCTTCACTATAGTAGATCCTTTTACTTCCTCTCACTTACTCTTGCCTCAACTCCTTGTAAACTGGGTACCTCATTATTCAACTGAAACTGCTCACTCCAAAGTTACTCATAATTTTTTAATTGACAAATAAATTTTTAATTGACCTCTTCTTAGCCTTTGGCACTGTCAATCACCCTTTTCTCCTTGACACTCTCTTCTCTATCAATTTTTGCAACACTGTTCTCTCCTGGTTCTCATCCTACCTATCTGACTGCTCCTTAATCTCCTTTGCTGGATCTTCCTCCAAGTTCTACCCATGACTTTGGGTGTTCCCCAAGGTTCTGTCCTAGGCTTTCTTCTCTTTTCCCTTTATACTATTTCACTTGGTGATTTCAGCTTCATGAATTCAGATACCATCTCTATGCTGATGATTCCCAGGTATATTTATCCAGACCTAACCTGTCTCTTAACCCCCCACTTCAGTCTCATATCTTCAACTTCCTAGTCTATATCTTAAACTGGATGTTCTCTAGACATCTTACATCCAACATGTCCAAAATTGAAATAATTATTCTTGACCCTCTTCCCATCCTAAACCCTCAGTTCTTCCTATTTTCCTTTTATTTTTAAGGACACCATTATCCTCCCAGTCACCAAGGTTCGTTCATAAACTAGATGTCATCCTCAATGCCTTATACTTGCGGGCACGGGCATGTGCATGTACACACACACACACACACACACACACACACACACACACACACATACACACACATAGCATATTCAATCCATTGTCAAGTCTTATAAATTTTACTTTTGTAACAGCTCACATAAATACCCTCTTCTCTCTGATACAGCTACCACCCCTGTTCAGGTCACTTTCACACCTGGACTACTACAATAATCTTCTGATTGGTTGCTTGGCTTCAAGTCTTTCCCTGCTCTCATTCATTCTCTGCTCAGTTGTCAAATTGATCTTACTAAAGCACAGGTCTGATCATGTCCCTCCTTCTATTGAATCAAAGTCAGTGGACCAATGCTGCTCTAAGTTCAAATTCCTCTGTCTGATGTCCAAAGCCCTTCAGAACATTGCTCGCTTCTACTTTTCCAAGCTTCTTACACCTTATGTTTGTCCATATACTGTGTGATCCAGTGATTCTGGCCTCTGCTATTTCTCACAAGAGACATTCCATTTCCTGACTTCAGCCTTTTTCAGTGCTGTCACCCATGCATGGGATTCTCCCTCTTCATCTCCATTTCTAGTCTTCCTTGGTTTCCTTCAAGTCTCTGATAAAAATCCATTTTTACAAGAAGGCTTTCCTGATCCTTCTTAATGTGTTCCCTCTGTTGATTATCTCCAATTTAACCTGCATATATTTTGTCTACGAATAATTATTTACATATCTCCATCAGACTGTGACCTTATTAACAGCAGGGATTGTTTTTAACTTTCTTTATATCCTCAGAGCTTAGCACAGTAACTGGAACAAAGTAGGTGCTTACTAAATGCTTGTTGATGTACTAACCTCCAAATATGATTTTAAGGTATTCATTCATTCATTTATTCATTCATTCATTCTTTCAATAAACATTCACTAAATGTCAACTAGGTGTAATACCATACAGAGGCAAAGTCCTAAGGGAAAAATACGCAAATTTAACTTCAAGAGTTCTTGCTTTCAAGGATTTTATACACTGACCTATATAATATCACATTTTAAGTGATATATATCATATATTATATAATATATGTGTATATATTATATTTAAGCTACTATGTAAAATTTCAGAGTCTCCTTAAGTATCCACAGAATTTACTGTGCATACAATCTATTTATATAATGGTAGTTTATCTTGTCAAGTAATGATTTAAATTATATTCTTTATTTTGATCCTTCTTACTTTCTAAGCAAATATTTTTCCAACTCCTTCATGCCTCTCCATTCCAAGATTTTCAAATACCTGCTTATGAAATTCTATTATTCCAATTAATAAGTGGAAATCAATAAACTAAAGTAACCTTGTCTTCCTATTACTCCATTTCCCCCTTGATGTTATAATCTGGAAACAGCCAATCAATCAATATTTATTAATCATCTACAATGTGCCAGGCACTGTGTTAGAAACCAAGAGTAAAGAGACAATAAAGTAATGGATATAAGTAATTTGACAGTTTTTTTTAAATAAAAAGAACCAAATCCAATCAGTGAAAGTCCCACCTTTGATTTTGAGATTTGAAGTAGATTAATTTAAGTGCCCATTATATGATTCTCCTTTTTAGCTCTTAAGAACTATTTCAGTTGAAAACTCTAAATTTAGCTCTATAGTACACAAAACTGATCATTTTTCTTTTCAAAATTTGGCAGATTCTGCAATCCTTTACAATAATATTCTCTGCAGGTAAAACTATTACATTCCTTTTTTTTTTGGCCTAGAAAATTGAAAAAAAAATCCATTGTTGCACAACCTATTACAAGGCCACTTTTATTTTTTCTTTAAATTTCAAGATTAGAAAATCTTCAGTAAAGAATGTCAGAAATATCTTTGAATAAGTCAGCATTGCATTCATGGCTAGCATCCTGTTCTTGAAGTTCAAACTTGTGAGCATAGAAAAAGGAAGTCCTAGACTGAAATTTCATCATTGTTTCTGGGGCAGAGCTAGGTATTATATTAATGATGGATTTGCATTTATAAAATTCTTGATTTCATACATCACCATTAGACACAAAAGACACTTTTCAGAATTGTGGACACACAAACAGGACATAAGTTCTTGTTCTGTTTTGTTTTTAAAGTATGAGTGTAAGCTCCATTAGAAGTAGAAATGCTGACTCTGTGAACAAATGCTTTTTGAGGAAAAGAATCATGGCTTATTTGATTTTTTATCTCCCTCATCACTTAACATGTTGAATTGTGAACACTGTAGATAATATTTATGGATTGCCTATATATGACTGTCCAAATGAAAGTACGAGTTTGAGAATCACAGACTCTGGATTTCTGAGATAGAAGGAACCTTAGAACTTCTCTGGTTCAACTCTCCTATTATATGATTAGGAGATCACAGGGAATGTAAGGAATGTCAGAGGTCAACCTGCCTACCCCCTCTCATTTAATCAGGGAAGAAATACAGTTCCTGAAAGGCTAAATGAATTTCACACAGGTAGTAATTGGCAGTACCCAGACTCAAACACAAATGACCCAGCAACAAATATATTAATCTTTCTATGACACTATGAGGACTTGTGAAATTAAATGCCTTGTCCAAATTATATAGCCATTTAGGCTTACAACAATCCTGGTTCCAAGGGTAGGGGTGGAGAAGAGTATGATTTCACCACATGCTTTCATGCCCATGGTTAAAGCATTCTTTTGATGAGAAATGTGTCAAGGATTACCACTGTAATTTTAATATCTTCTTTCTCTTGTTTTTGTATTTTTTTAATATGGAGTAAAAAATAATCATCAATAGATAACTTTTTGTTGTGTTTTTTCCTTGGTTCCCTATATAAAAAGAAATAAGTAATATTTCTATGGAGGCAGGTAGGTGGCTCAATGGATGAAGCACTAGACCTGGAGTCAGGAAGATCTGAGTTCAAATCCAGCCTCAGACACTTAATAGCTGTGCGACCCTAGGCAAGTCACTTACTCTCTGTTTGTCTTAAGCCACTGAAGAAGGAAATAGCAAACTATGTTGGTGTCTTTGCCAAGAAAACCCCATGGACACTGTGGTGAAGAGGGTCATGAAGAGTCAGACATGACTGAACAATGGCAGCAATAAATATTTCTATTATGTTTAAGATTTCCTTTCCTTTTATTTACTAGTTTTTACTACTTGCATTGGACATAATCATTCAAATGCAGATGTAATCTGGGGGCTTTTTAAGAAGCAACTCAGAATGATGAGTGTTTCCATCTCTGATTTATCCAGACAATGAAGAATTGGCCAGCATTTTAAATATCCACAGATAGCACAATTTTATTGTTTGCTTCTTTCATGTGAGTGCCAAACATGCTCATCTTAAATTTCATGATAATAAACTAAAATTTTCTTCCTTTCTTTTCTTACATTAAGAAGGGAACATGCAGTATTAAAGTCACAATAACGAGATTTCCTCTTGAAGGAATTTTTGGATAAGCTACTGGGAACCAGAGGAAAAAAAGGAAAGTATAACCCAATTATATCTCATTTGGCTCAGAGAACAAAGAGATGTTCTTTCTTGGAAGCTGGCATTAAGAGTACAAAGTTCTATAGACCTAGGTTGGCAGACAGAAAGTGAAGAATGATCCAGACTTCCATTCATTCCAGAGAGATCTCTCCAGGCTGTCCTCACCATTAGGTCAATGTCTGTTTTACTTTTTACAAATTGGTTCACTACAGCCATGAATTCTTCTTTCCAATGACAAATAGGATCATGTGTGAGTGGTAAATTAATTTCTGTGCTATAATTGAATGGGTGCATCCGAGTTGCACAAGACTGAAAAATGAATTTTAAAGTATTTTGAGAATGTGGGGAACGATACAGACTATGTTATTATTCAGCACAATTTAATCTACTGTTTTATGCTATGATTCTCCATTCAGCTCCTAGCCCTTCCACACAAGTCCTTCTCAAACCTTCTTAAATTAATGAAAGAGAGGAAGAATAATTTTTCCCATGCCAATGTATAAAATTCTTTTTATAGCTTAAGATAAGGTGTTAAGAAATTTGCATGTGGCCAGGACATACACTTGCCCTGTCTTGGCAGGCCCACTGGCAAATCATAGCCATGATCTTCCCATCTAGCTACCATACTCTGATATGTCCCCTAAAAATAACATAAGACAGTTGCAGCTGAAGAACATTTTCAGAACCAGGGGACTGTATATGCCCAAGGGTCTATTCCCCTCTTCAAGATTTTTTTTTAAATGAATAGAAAGGAGAATGCATGGAGTGTGTTTAAATAGCTAGAATCCACCTTATTTACTCAAGTATCATGTTCTTATCAGAACAGACAAAAGGGAAATCTGACCCAATGCTTCTTTACATTTTCAAGTTAAAAAAAACCTTTAAAGTTTAAATCAATACAAAGTCTTTTGCTATAAAACTATATGTTCATTCAGACTACTTAGAACATTATGTAAACAAGTTAACATCTATCTGTCTATCTAGCCCTAGTCTGTCTGTCTGTCTGTCTCAGGCAGCCAGGTGTGCTTCCTCATCTGTAAAAATGAGCTGGAGAAGGAAGTGGCAAACCACTCTGGTATCTTTGTCAAT
Organism: Phascolarctos cinereus; assembly: GCF_003287225.1. NCBI lineage: Eukaryota > Metazoa > Chordata > Mammalia > Diprotodontia > Phascolarctidae > Phascolarctos > Phascolarctos cinereus. The sequence continues at coordinate 171,311,754 of NW_027555625.1, forward strand.
AATACCCCAAATAGGGTCATGAAGAGTCAGATGATGGAAAAACCTGAACAACATCATCTATCTCAGGAACATACTTTTCATGGATGAAGCTGTCCTTTCTGTTTTCTTTAGGGTAAATATCCCCAGTTCATTAAACTGATCCTCAAATAATGTGATATTGAGACCCTTCACCAATCCAATTGTGCTCTTCTGGGTACCTTCCAGCTCATCAATGTGCCTCCTAAAATGTAGTACTACAAACCACATTGAATGCTCCAGAAGAATTCTGAGCAGGGTAGAACACAGTAAGACTACTGCCTTCCTAATCCTGCATATTATACCTTTCTTAAGTCAGTCTAATACCAAATTATATTTTTTGGCTGCCATATTACACCATTTGCTCCTATTGATCTAGGATTGACTCAGTCTCTAAGATCTTTTCCACTTCTTGGAACCTCAGTTTTCCCATCCATAAAATAAGGATAATAATTTGCCAATTCCACCTCACAAAGTTGTAAGGATCAATTTGGATTTATATCAAATGCATTTTATATGAAGGAAGTAGAACTCTGACTCCTTAGGGCATTCCTCTTCCCTTCCTTGTGACACTCCTTGGCATAAATTGTTAATCCCCACAGATGAATTTTCTAGAAGGGTGGGTTCCATGGATCTCAGATGAAGACAGTGGGTGTTTGGACAGTCTAATGGTTAGAGAAACAAGGCTTTGAATTTGGACCTCAATAAGAGTTTTGATATAAATTTGTTCTGAGAAACTTTAATAGCCTACTAGGAAACTGTGACGGTTGGAGGAAGCATGAATGTGAGAGTGCAATGTCAGATGGCCTTCAGAATGGAGAGACATCAGTAGTAAGGACCAAGTGCCTTTTTGGGGAAAGCCCTAGATTCCAACTATGTGGGAGAACACATAATTAATGCCTTCAAGGAAATCCTAGTTTATTTTTTAAATAGATTTTATCCAAATCTTTTATTTTTATATCATCTAGATTTTCCCTTACATTTCTTTTTCTCCCGCCTCCAGAGAGCCATATCTTAAAACAAAGAATTAATAAAGAAAATAAGTTTCAGTGAATCCAGTCAATACTTTGAAAAACTCATGCAATGACTAACACCCACGGACCCTGACTTCTGCAAGAGAGCTGGGTGGATGCCATTTCATATCCCTTCTTTGGGGCTAAGCTTGGTCATTATAATTTTGCCATACATGCCTAAATTTAAGGCTGCATCTTTTCTCTTCTCCCCTCCCAGAGAGCTATCCCATATAACAAAGAATTTTTTTAAAGAAAAAGAAAAGCTGAGAGGATTCTGGGAACATGGCAGATTAGGCCAGAAAGTTTAAAGCTCTCAAGATTTTCCTCCATAAAGAGATAAAATAGCACCTCTGGGCAAACATGGAGCCATGAAAAAAAAATAAGAATAGGGAAGAAGAGGGGTCCTCCTGGGACAACTGGAAAAGATCTGAGGAAAAATGCTGGATTAGAGTTTCCTCTCTGTGAAGAGTAAACAACTCCAGACCAGGGTCAGCTTTAACAAGCAGCAAGCTGCTTAAACAACAGGCAGCAAGTCCTGGGTTAGCTGAGTAGGGAGCCAGTCACAGGAATGTTTACCCTGGGACAATGAGAACACTTGGGCATCTAACCTGGGGAAAATCGAGGCAACCCCTGCCGACTAGGAACACCAGACCCAGCTGTACTGTGGGGGTGAGAAGGAACCAGCACATGCCAGGTGACTACAGAAACAGTGGGGTGGGGAAACCTCTGCTGTGGGCATGTACAGGAGGCTGGAGGTCTTGATTTGAGTTCAAGGTCAGAAGGGAGAACTGAAAAGGATTAGAGGCACCATCCCCTATACCCCAGGAATAGAGGTGACTGATTATAAAAACTAAATGATAACAAACAAACAAACAAAAAAGCACAGGCAAAGGAGAAAGAATGCAACCATAGAGAGCTACTATGAGAATAGAGAAGACTGGGGTTTGTCTTCAGAGGAGGATACTGAAGCAAAGAAACCCTATTCTACCCCAAAGAATAATGTCAAATGGTCCTCTTCCCAAAAAGAATTCATTGAAGAACTTAAAAGACTTTAAAAATCAGATGAGAGATTGAGGAAAAACTAAAAAGAAAAATAAGAATAATACAAGAAAAACAAGAAGGTTTTGAAAAGAAAGTCAACCAATTAGAAAAGGAGATCCAGAATCTTAAGAAGAAAATGATTCCTTGAAAATCACAATTGGGCAAGGGGAAGCCAGCAAAGTTATAAGTAATGAAAAAATTAAGAAAAAATAAAGAATGAAAAAATAGAAGAGAATGTGCAACATCTCATAAGTAAAACAACGGATCTAGAGAACAGATCAAAAAGAGCAAACATAAGAATAATTGTACTACCTGAAAGTTCTGATCAAAAAAAGAATCTTGATACAATAATACAAGAAATAATTAAGGAAAATTGTCCTGAAGTATTAAAACAAGAGGGGAAAGTGGAAATAAGAAAAAATCCACCAATCACCACCTGAAAGAGATGCTATGAGGAAAACAGGAATATTATAGTCAAATTCCAAAACCCCCAGATCAAGGACAAAATATTATGAAAGGAATAGGAGGATAAGGGAGGGACTGCTGGAGAGGGGATAGGTTAAGTAATAGGAGGGTAAGGTAGCAGGTAGAAGTAAAGTAGAGAAGTTAGGGGAGATAGGAAAAAAAGAGATACGCACAAACATAAAAACAAAGATTAGGAGTAGAATCTCTTAGAGAAAGTATATGTTTATGGATGTATATTTATGTATAAGTGTATGTATATTATCAATACCTATATATAAATATATCCAGTGCTCAACTGTAGCCTTGGGGTGGTGGGTAGGGGGAAAGGAGGGGGAAAAAGAACAAAGTAAAAAGTGTACAGCAGAGAACAAAAGAAAACCTACAAAGAAGCAAAGAAAAGATGGACAGCTTTCAACATAATGGACAATATTTAATACATAGGCTTTCTTGAAATGAAAAGTTATTGCTATATATTTTGAATCCTCTACTATGTTCTGCTGTGTACATGACATTATTTTTTCTCATTTTATATTTAAGTTTATAATGTTTCTTTGTCTTTTCTTATGTATTTAAATTTTAGCATTTGTCTAAAATAAAAAATAAGGAAAAATAACTATAAACAATTTAAAAAAGAAAAGAAAAAATAAGCAAAATTGATTTTAAAAATCTGAAAATTATTTCACAGCTCTAGCCCTCCCATTTTTACAAATAAGAGAAGGAAGGATAGTCTCAAATTTCTTCTTTAAGTTTGGTGGTAGTCACCAGCTAAAGGTAAATAAGCATAATTATGTGGTAGGCACTGTGCTAAGTGCTGTATAAACATCCTCACAATGATCCTGTGAAATAGGCACTATTATGACACTCATTTCACAGTTGAGGAAACTGAAGTTAAGTGACTTGAATAGGGTCACACAGGTAGTAAGTGTCTGAGGCTGGATTTGATTTCAATCTTCCTGATTGCAGGCCTAGCACACAATTCACTGTGTCACTTAGCTGCCTCCGGGAAATTCAAATCTAAATTAACCTGTTAACGTTACAGCAAAAACTCTTTGTCCCTGATTTGAGGAGTTGGAATATCAACTTATCACCAATCCCCCAGGTGTTTTCTTCACTTCCACCCCAAGTCACTCCCCTTGTAGCATGAGTTAACATCACTCTAGAATCCTAATGAACCTCACACCGGGCGCTCTGTGTTCCTTCCCCCCTTTGTGACAAAGATAAAAATCCACCACACTTCACTCATACTTGGTGTCTAATTCCATCCAGAATCCCAATGGCCCTGCCTTGTTTCTATTCTCTGACTTCTCCTTTCTATTGTGAGTGTTGTCCCTCAATAGCCGGCTTGCTTTATTTTTTTCTCTGCTGACTCTCATTGTCTTTCCCTGCTGCCTATATTATATTTAAGACCAGCGCCGTGCTTACTTTTTATACTTTAGCAACATTCATTTTTGATTGCTTTATGGGAGTTGTTCTCTTATCTGCATTGTTGTACTGTGTATCTTGATTTCGTGGCTCTGCTTAACTTTATTTTGCATCAAGTCATATAAGTCTAAGTCTTCCCATGATTCTCTGTAGTCACCATATTTGACATTTCCTACAAGACAGAAAATTCCATTGCATTCATGGACCGCAATTTGTTTGGCTATTCCCCAACTGATGGGCATCTACATGCTCTGTTTCTAGTCTGTTTTTTTTCTACTACAAAAAGTGCTCCTACAAATATTTTGCGTATGAGAGGACTTCCTTTTTATCACTGACCTCCTTGGAGTATATGCCTAATAGTAGAATATCTGGGCTTAGGTGTTTGGACATTGGAATCACTCTATTTAAATAATTTCAAATTGCTTTTCAGAAGTTGTATCAATTCACAACTCCACCCACAATGCATTTTGGCCAATTTACTGAAAGTGAGAGGAACCCTCAGGGTTACTGCAATTTTCATTTCTCTTGTTATTAATAATCTGGAACATTTTGTCATATTCTTGTCACAAGCTTGTAGTTCTTCTTTGAGATCTCTTTGTTCTTATCCTTTAACCACTTCTCTATTAGAAGTGGAGCTGCAGGTATTAACAAGATCAATCTGCATCATTTTTCAGAGAATGCCAAACAAAATTCTCTCTCTCTCTCTCTCTCTCTCTCTCTCTCTCTCTCTCTCTCTCTCTCTCTCTCTCTCTCTCTCTCTCTCTCTCTCTCTCCCTCTCCTTTTCTCTCTCTCCCTCCCTCTCCCTTTCTCTATCTAGATCTCGCTCGAACATGCACTTTTGTGGTAACGTGCAATTGTGCAATGAAGTGTCTGGTGTTTAGAGAGCACAGAGGTAGAACTAGGAAGCAAGGGCCACTTAGCCCATCTGTCAGTCTGATTGATACCTCTAGAGGTAATGCTTCAAACATTTTAGGTTAGAAAGCATTTTTGAGTCTGCTATTTTCAAATGACCATTTGTGAGCTCTCCAAATTATGTTTCAATATCATCTTTCATGCAAGGAATAAACATTTATCTTCTCATTGCATTGACCATTTGGAGTAGTTTAGTTTTCCTTAACTAGGTTTTAGGAGTCAACAATTTTGTAACCCATCCACCCCTCCCCCACACTCAATAAATCCCAGTATATCAGGGACTATGGAAGTTTGATCATTTGCAAATTACTTATACTAGCAGTCAGAAAGAGCAGTAACTTGTAGCCAGCAAACCAAGTTCTCAGCGCACAGCCCACATTTTTAAAAATTGTGTGAAGATGGACAAGTTAATCTTTTGGAGACTTTCTTTCTCAGCAAAACAATGATAATAATGATTACATTACTCCTCTCATAGGGTTATTGTGAGGAGAATGCTTTGTAAATCTTAAAGCACTTTGTAAATATAAGCTGTTATACTATCATTTCTTGATGGAACTAATTTTGGTAATTTAAAAATAATTAACATTAGTTCATTCAAAAGTAGTAGATAAAGCAGTTCATTCAAAACACATTTATGGACCATTTACACAGCATAGTACCATGCTAGCTAGGTATTGTGGAGAGGCTTCAGCAATATACTACAGGGTTACATTCTCCAGTCTACCTCTTCCCACACAAGGCAACAAAAAGAGACGACCCAAATCAGTACCAAACCGAGGTACCAATAAGTACCATCAGAGATCAAAACAAGACATCGCTAGGGTCCAGAAAGGACAAGTTGCTTAACTTTTTGAGGCATGATTTTATAATCTCCCCTCTAAGGCAAATCTATACCCTGGGCCCCCAGGATGGATATAATTAGGGGTGTGTGTATGTGTGTGTTCCAGTTTACCACATCACCACACACGTGCAAAATTTAAAAACACAGATGGCATAAAAAGAAAAATAATTCTTGATGAGCCAAAAATAAGGTGGCATAAATGACTTATTAAGTGATGACATGTGATTTACTAGAACATGAATTTACTTTGTCACCAGAAGACCCGGATTTAAATCCTGACACTATCTGCTTCATTACCTGTTTATCCTCAGGAAGTCATTTAACCTCTTTCAGACTTAGTTTCCTCCTCTAAAAAATGGAGGTATTGAATTAGATGACCTCTAATGAATCTTCTAGCTCAAAATCTATGTTCCTATAATTATTACCATGGTTTATTTGTCTGTCTTGATATTTTTAGAATAGTTATTACTGGGACATACAAGCAGTTTACCAGGGCTACAATTTTAAGACATAAACGATAAAGACTTTTTTTCACTTGTATTCATCTTTTTCTAGATTAAAATTAACTACATTTTAATATCATTGTATAAAATGCTAACTGATCTTAATAAAAAACATAATTGGTTTCACAACTCTCAAAAATAATCTAAGGAATATTTTTTCTATGCTATATCTAATAATAGCTCAGAGCTAATGATATCCAGTTGGGAGGGAGGAGGAAAATTTACAAGCTAAGTAAAAGACTGTATTCGTAGGTCTCTTAGGAGGGGGACTATCTTCTATTTTCCTTCAAATTGCCCAGATTCCAGCAGAGTGTCCTACAGAGAGCAGGTACTTAATAACTGTTTCCTGAATGAATGGATATGATTTTATGTCACTTAATTTTTAGTACCAACTCTAATCATGCCTGTGCATTTCCATTTAATAAAACAAACATTCACTCAGCATCTACTGAGTTGGGACTGTTGGGTCAGGGTAGATTCAGAGACTTATAGTCCCTATATGCAAGAAACTTATTATTTCCCCTGTAATTTAGGTGTATACATGCACGCGCGCACACACATATAAATATACATATATACATATATACACACATATACACAACTTCTTTTAGAAGTTGTCATTATATATAATGACAACTTCTAAAAGAAATCAATTCTGTGGTAATACTTAGGAAGAGATTATTTTGGACTGAGGTGATCAGAAAAGATTTCCTAGAAAAAGTAACCTAGGAAGAGGTAATTAAAGGATGGGTAGGCTTAGTCAGAGAAGAGGGAGAAGAGTCTTCCAAATAGAAGGATGATGAGTAGTCTAGTTTAGTCAGAGAGTCAGGAGTATGAAGGAGAGTAATAGGCAGGAGACAGGTCTAGAATGGCAGGTCAGATTTAAGGGGGACTTTAATGTCATTGTTTTGAACTTTAGACTTTTTTTTGAAAACAATGGGGAATTGTGAAGAGGTTGTAAGCAAGGGGATAACATCATCAGTGTTGTACAGTCATCTGTTTTTGCCTCAGTTTTTTTTCCATTCTCTAAATAGGTGAGATAATTTGACTGCTGTGGGTAATAGCCCTCAAGATGCTAAATTCATCAACAAACACTCACTGAGCTTCTATCCTACAATCAATGATATGCTACACAGATGACCAGGGACAAAGCTAAGCAAACTGTGACAGGTAAGAAGCTTAATTACAACATCTGTCCAACCTCCCTTAGGTGGCCTTCGTTTCAGTGTCCTGGCTGGAAGGTAATCAAAGTGGTGGTCAGTCAGCATCTGCAACTGATACCTCGCCTGCTCTGCACAATATTTGCTTCTATTCTAAATCCCCATCTTTTTTGCTTAATGTCAAACCTAACATGAAAAGACATTTAGATTTAATTTAGTTTCAGACACCATCTAAGAACAAAGAATATCATTTATAAGTGAGAATATTTCGATAGAGAGATCCCTTCTCTTCTTTTCAGTATTTGTTTCACTCCCGCCCCATACAAAACGGCCTAAATTTTTAGCAACAATAAAAATATGTGCTTTGGAAGGTGGTGGCAGTGTAATAACCCTGGCCATAAAACTAAGTAGAATTCTTCTATTAAAATGTGAAATCAACTTAAGTGCTTCATGGATTCAAATGAAAGCATTCCCCTTAATAGAAATGAAAATATTGTTCCACTAATGGCAGATTTTCCAATTTTTTAAATGAACTACTGGGAAATCACTCATGAAATCAAAATAGGAATGATTTTTTTCCTATCAAAGTAAAAATAGTGTACTTTAAATGAAAAAAAATATTCTAAAATTGCACCCTGAGCAATAAGTAAGGAAATATTTTCTGTTAGACTTGATGGATAAAAATAACTCACATTTATGTAGTGTTTTACAGTGACAAAGAGCTGCACAAGCATCTTACTGGGTATTCAAGATAACATTATGATGTAGGCAAAATAGATATTAACCATTTTAATTCACATTTTATAGATAAGGAAACTGAGACTCAATTAGATTAAACAAACATAAAGCATCTATTATAACAAGGTATTGGGCAAGGAATACATAGACAAAAGGAAATTCCCTTAGGGAACTTACATTCCATTGGGATAGGGGAAGAGCAAGGATAAAATGTGTATAAAAATACAAATCATACACAATGAAATTTAAAGAGAAAGAGCATGTTACTATCTGGGTGTCTTAGAAAGGCTTCAAAAAAGAGGTGAAATGTGAGTTGTGTTTTGAAGAAATGTAATTATTTCACCAGGTAGAGAGAAAGAGGAAGTGAATTCCAGGTGTAGAGGGCCACATACGCAAAAGAATGCCAGGTATAACAGCTAGGAGGCCAGTCTGACTGGAACAGCAACAGATTAGGGGACATGACTGAGGTTATACAGCTAGTAACCTCACTTACTACTAGTGATGCAGCTGAGGGCTATTAGGTCACTTGGTGGAGAAATACAGTCATATTTTGAGCAATGGACTGATGTGTTCACACTAGTACAAGGCCAGCTGGCCATGGTGAGAAATTCCATTTTGTACTTTTACTATGTTTTAACATCTAAAATTGTGATTCCTGTATTTCTCTTGAGCATCACAAAAATAAATAAAAGAAGCAGAAACAGTCTAATACTACATCTCTACAAATGAGAAGGTTTGGTGGATATTTACTGAACCTAGACCTGAAAGAAGAAAACTAATTTGATGCAACATTTTGTTTGGAGGCCTACCCTGAACACACAGCCCAAATTGACATGATAACTGGCAAATTTCCTTGCCACCTGGCACCTTGCACAAGCCCAGTGAGATAGGACTTCCTATTTTAAGGAGGAAGACACATATATGGAAGGCTGGTACAGAGGAAAAAGCACCATGTTTGGTGTCAGAGAACTTGGGGTCAAGACCTGCTTCTTAGTATTTATTGGGCCCTGGGTGAGTAAATTTTTTATTAATTAATTTATTTTGATTTATCAACAATCATTTCCATTAACTTTTGAGTTTCAAATTTTTCTTCCCCTCCCTCTACCTTCTTCCCCAAGACAGCACACAATCTGATATAGGCTATACATACACATTCCTATTAAATATATTTTCACATTAGTCATGTTGCAAGGAAGAACCAGAACCAATAGAAGGAACCACAACAAAGAGGAAACAAAACAAAACAGAAGAAAAAAAAAGAGCAAATAGTATGCTTCTGTCTGCATTCAAACTCCCCAGTTCTTTCTCTGGATGTGGATAACACCTTCCATCATGAGACCTTTGGAGATGTCTTAGATCCCCGCATTGCTGAGAAGAGCCAAGTCTATCAAAGTCAGCCATCACACAACATGGCTGTTACTGTGTACAACGCTCTCTTTAACTTCTGTGAACCTCAGTTTCATCACCTATAAGATGAAGGGTTTGAATTAAATGGCCTTTCATCTCCAGATTTATAGTCCCATGATCCTATAGATCTTCAGATCAGTTCAGTCATTTCAGTCATGTCCGACTCTTCATGGCCTCATTTGGGGTTTTCTTGGCAAAGATACTGGAGTGGTTTGCCATTTCCTCCTTCGGTTCATCTTACATATGAGGAATGAGGCAAACAGTTAAGTCACTTGCCCAAGATCACACAGTTTGTAAGTGTCTGAGGCTGTATTTGAACTCAGGAAGATGAGTCTTCTTCATTCAAAGCATAGTGTCCTATCCACTGTGCCCTGGGCACAGTGCAATGTGATATGTGAAATATGATATGTGATATGTGAAAAAGAAAACCATATACACTCTTAATAAAAATCCAGTTACTCCCTGAGAACATTGTGTTCCATAAGTTTACTATTGCTCTATTAAGTAGCTCTTTATTTTATTGGCCCTTTGCTACAACTGTTAATCTTCAAGAGGTGTCTTTATTGTTGTAGCATTTGGGGACTTGATATTCAGTTTCTTCATATCCATTGTTACTTTAAAACTGTGACCACATTCTCTATTCTTCCATGTAGTAGATTTTGATATTCTAAAATTTCTTCCCCATATCAAGTTTCTCCTTTATCATGCTCATTTTGCTTAGGTAAAGGATAAGGACCAGTCAAAATAATTCTCATAGAATTACAGAATTTCTGAAATTGAAGGGCAACCAGAGGTCATCTGGTCCAACTCAATCCATTAATCTACAAGTATGTACTATGTACCTATTATTTAACAAGCACTGCATATTGCTGAAAATTCCTACTCCAAGGAACTTACATTTTATTGGAAGCAACAACTAGTAATATATAAGTATATAGAGAATATATGTATAAACACACACACACACACACATATATGTGAAGAGAGAGAGAATAAATAGAAATAAACACAAGGTAGTTGGGCATGGAGGACATTAGCAATTAGATGTATTAGAAAAGGCTTCATATAGAAGATAGTACCCATATAAGAGTTTTTTATTGAGTAATTAGCAACTGTAAACATAGGTTGGTAAAAAAATGTATTCTTCCCTTGCTGGATAAATAATATATAAAATTTTAAATAATATTCCTACTTAAGTTATATAAGCAAGTTTTGACTATTACCTGTGGGCCTCTGTCTTTGACTTTATTCTTCAAGACCAGGTTTTGTTGAGATTTAAAACTAGATTATAAGAACCATCAAAAAAAAAGAAAAAGGAGCTTGGATCACAGTTCAAAACTATAGTATATTCTTTGTATATATTTGAATACAATGTCTTCTTTTAAAAAATTGAATATTTTGAAAAAAGAAAAATACTTCAAATATTAAGTTTTGATTTTTCTTATTTTCATATTAAGAAACTTCAATAAAGGTTATTTATTTTTCAAGAGAAACCAACCTGGCATTCTCACACAATTCATATACATATGCTCTGCAAATTGTAAAACCATTTCAAAGAAATACTACACAAAGATAATATACATTCATTTGAGCATAAAAACATTAAGGAATTTTATCTTCAATAGAAGGAAGGATATATTTATTATATATGTGACTACAGGACATTTTTTTCTTCCCTTTAGTACACTTCTCAATGTATTCTAAAGGTAAGAATGTCTTTCTCCTAAGCTTAACTCATCATGATAGCTTTTGAAGTGAATATGACATATGTTGCCATAAACAAGACCTTTTCATCAAATTTGACCTTTAAGAAAAGCCAGCACAGTCACTGATCATCAACCACAGTTTAAATGGTGCGTTGGCAAAGAAAAGTTCTGAGATAATATAGAGAGTAATGGGAAATTTTAGTAGTTTGTTATCTAACAAGTACAATGAATTTCCATCAGCACAAGCTTGACTGTGGATGCTTAAACATAAGCTGGGAGTTTGTGGACTTTATAGACATAATTTTCCAAGTAATTTACAGCTTTTCTGCTCTAAGGGTAACTGAAAATAATAATGAATGAATCTTTAAAAAGAAAGCCTATTGCTAAGATACAACCACATCTGTATATTTGTTTTTTAATTTTAATTTTTATACTTTAGAACCTCTGAGTTCTTAAGATTTCCAATTTGAATATAAGATCAGAAACCTCTACAGATCTCTAATTCCCTTTAAAGTATAAACTGACTTCAAAGTCACAGCTTTAGTTATTAAGTCATGACTACTAAGTAATATCTTTTAAAAACATTTCTTTCAACTTCAAATGTATATTTTACTAGGAGGTGATTATAAGTAGATATGGCTGCATTATGCATTTTATGCATAAATTTTAGACTAATATTTCTTAATCTTGTGGGACAAGAAATAAACATCAAATTGCTATTCTATTCTTACAAATCTTATCGTATCTGCCCAAATTGTTTAGAAAATTTAATATAACATTATAATTGTCCCATCAAAATTATGTGAGGTTATCTCTAAAGATGTATAATTTTAATGGTGGAATATTATAAAATAAGATATCAAATGACTCCTCCAGCATTCAGTTTGGGTCAATAAAGTTGAAGTAAATAAATAATATACAGCCAAATAAATCTATTCTTTGGTAAACCAGTGGCTCTTGGTATACTTAAGGGAACTTAAGACCATGAAGTCTTTATAATACTACATCAGAACCACCAAAATAACTCTCTGGCTTTAAACTCTTACTGTTTCTAGTACTTTGCTTCATCCTTTCTAGCCCTAAGCTCTTGATTCTGCCTTCTTTGAGGCTCATTACTTTGGATACTCTACTATCTCCACTGTTCAGGAACTGATTCTTTTCCTATCAGTACACAGTTACATCACTCTAATCTCTCTTCTAGGAACCTGAGAATCATATTTCAAGCCAATAAAAAAAATAAAAATTTCCATTTCATCTGTTAAGTCAGGACTGACGGTGGCAGTTAGGGCTTGAGAATCAAGAACTCTGCCTTGCCTCCTTTGTTGTTAGTTGTCCATCCTTCACTCGCGAAGAAGACCAATGACCTCAGGAGGGTGATTTCTTGACTTGCAAGAGAATTGGATTTAAGTAAGACAGAGCTGTGCAAAGTTATCAGCCTCATGCTCTCCTCCAGAGTCATCAGAGTCCAGTGGCAAGACACAAAGTAGTGATGGCCCCCAGAGAATAGCATGGAGAAGACTTGGAAGAGGGAGACCAAACAGAAGGTTATGGTAATAGTTTAAGCATGTGGTAATGTAGGATGGTGGTAGTGTCAGAAGAAAGAAGTGAGCACATACAAGATATGTTATGAAGACAGATATGACAGGATTTGGATATGTGAGAGTGAGAGAAAGGAACTGAGGATGATACCTAGGTTGTGAGCCTGGGAGACTGAGGTTTTGCCTCCAGGCCATAATGAGGTACATCCTCATGTCACTGATGAGTCAAATGAGAACAAAATAGATTAAATGAACTGACGAAAATCATATGGCTATAGAGAGCTAGAACCTAGGTTTCTCACCACTCATGCCAGGCTTCTTCCAAAAATAACAAACATTCATTCCTATATTTACTCATTTTATATTATTTTTATGATATAAAGACCTCCATAGAATAGAACAACCTGTGGACTACCACATCTTTAATATAGTTATTATTAGGATGGTAGAAATATCAAATATTCCTACAAGATGTAGCCTGCAAGTTGGCAGTTGTTCTCTGGATACACATGGTTTTGAAAAATTTGAACTTGATATTACTTGAAATATAACCCAACACAAATAACTGAGGTCCATGCAGGCTAAAAAATTTTACCATCACTTAAGTATTATGGCATCTGTTGAAAATGTAAAACATTTATCTATGTAATAGCACCAGGTGAAAGATTTTCATAAAACCTAGACAGCTGTGTATCTTATTCCACATTCTATTACCCACAATATTCAAGAGAGATTTAATAATGACTATTTATTAAATTCAACATCCTGATTACCTCTTAAGCAGTACAAAACCAAAATATATTCAGTGGGAAATGTAGCTGTTTAAAAGGTTCATAACCGAACTGCAGTGTTTATTCAGTGGTATTTAAATCATTATCATAATCTCATTCAGGTTCACATATTCATTTTTCAAAAACTGCTTTCTTTCATATGTCTAAATGTAAGCTTTCCATCATTTCCAAGCACCATAATAAGAATGTATATGACTTGGATGCTTATTCATTAGAAACAATCATTAGTAATGATGATGACTGTGATGAAGAAAAAGAACAATGTTGAGTTCAAACTATGGAAATGACACAGTGTCACATGTTTCATAAAATTATATATATATAATTACTCCTAATTATATAAAAAATGTCAACCTCATAGAACCTCCTTTTCCTTGTGGAAAAACTCTTCATAGAATTTTATTCATAAAATGTTCCATCTGAATATCTCATTTTATAGATGAGGTAAATGGGATTCAGAGATGTTCAGTATTTTGCCCAAGGTGTCTCAGCTAGTCATTGAGCCTACAGACAAATGAAATTGTAGTGATATGGTAATAATGCTGAGTATGCCTTCAAAGAAAGCCTGGATTCAAGAATCCCTTTTCAGGGAGCTCATACAGGATCAGGAAAGGCCTCCCTGTTTTTAGTGTTCTATCCATCTTAAAATTATTTTCATTAGCTTTTATGTGCACATTACCTTTTCTCCCCCAGCTCCCCACTAGAATGTAAGCTCCTTGAGGGTAGAGAATGTTTCATTTTTGTCTGTTATCATCAGCAACTCACATCTTTTTGGAAGAAACCTGGTGTGAATGGTGAGAAATCTATGTTCTAGCCCTCTATAGCCATATGGTTTTCAGCAGTTCATCATCCTCTTCATCTCTTATCTGGTGTCAAGTTCTGCTGTTTTTACCTTGGCAACGTCTTTCATCAATGCTGCCTTCTCTCTTCTGATACTTTAACTACCCTCATCTTCTCATACCCAGGTTACTGCAATAGCCTGCTGGTGGGTCTGCCTGCCCTCAGGTCTTTCCCCAGTCCAATTCTTCCTTCACTCATTCTTCAAAATGATCTTCCTATACACAAATCTGACCATATCACCCCTATCCCGTACGCAATAAATTACTATTACCTCCCAGATCCAAAATAAAACCCTCTTTTGGCCAATATTTTTTATACCTTAACTCCTCTCCACTTAGAGCGTGATCCAGTGAGGATGGCCTCTTAGTTGAATGTATTGATCAAGACATTACCAACTCTGAACATTTTCCAGTGGCACTGACCCACATACGTGGAAAGCTCTTCTTTCTCATCTCTAACTTCTGGCTTGCTGTACGTCTCATCTAAAGTAACATCCTTCAGCAAGAAACCTTTCCTGGCTCTTCTTAATCTTAATGCCTTCCCTCTGTTATCTCTATTTTATCTTGTCTATATTTTGTTTGTATTCGGCTGTCTGCCTGATATCTCCCCCATTACACTGTGAGCTCCTATCGAGAAGGGACAATTTCCTGCCCTTAGCCCTGGCACATATTAGTAGGTGCTTAATAAATGTTAGTTGATTGAATGACTGACATAATACCCTGAACTTACATGTTTGTTTAATTACATTGAAATGGATTAATCTGTTAGTGGTAGGGTGAGGGATTTAAACTAGTTGACCTCAAAAATTCTTTTCAGTTCTGAGATACTATGATTCTATTATCCTGTATTTTCCCAAATATTTAAATGACCAATGAGGCATCCTGGTGTAGTGGATTGAGAGCTGGCCTCACAGCCAAAAAGCTCTGTATTAAACTTCAGCTATTGAGATACACTGCCTTTTGTGACCCTGAACAAATCACTAACCTCAAGGCAACTATCTAAGACTATAAATTGTAGGGAAGGTCTCTTCCACCCTCCACCCTCACCATTAATTGAGAAAGTTCCTTACTAGGACCTTCCTACATCAGTGAAGTCATAAACATGGTCCTTATCCCTATTCTATGCAGAAGGTTATATGTTCTGAGATCAGTCATTCATTCATCAAATTTTATCACGTCCTTACTATGTGCCAGACATCCTGGTAAGTACTAGTAATACAAAGGAATTGCCTCTCCCGGGGCAGCTAGATGGCTCAGTGGATAGAGCACCTGCCCTGGATTCAGGAGGACCTGAGTTCAAATCTGGCCTCAGACACATAACACTCACTAGCTGTGTGACTCTGTGTAAGTTACTTAACCCTATTGCCTAACCAAAAAAGAAAATAAAAGTACCTCTCCCCCCCCTCCAGTTCAGCATCCTAGAAAACATATTCTGATTTAATTATCACATGTAAATAAATAGGTGCATAAAAACACATACAGAGTACATGTAAATTAGTCTTTGAGGGGAAGACTGTAGCATCTGGAGAAATGAGAAAGACCTCATACTTAAGGTGGCATGTGATTCTCTTGATTTCAAAAAGGTAAAGATCTAGATGGAGAGCATTCCAGTCATATGGGATAACTAGTTAAAAGGAAGGGGCAGCTAGGTGGTGCAGTGGATAGAGCACTGGGCTTAGAATTAGAAAAACTCATCTTTTTGAGTTCAAATCTGGCCTCAGACACTTATTAGCTGTGTGACCTTGGGCAAGTCACTTAACCACGTTTGCCTCACTTTCCTCATATGTAATAATAAGTTAGAGAAGGAAATGGCAAATCACTGCAATATTTTTGTCAAGAAAACCCAACATAGGGACCCAATAAGTTGTACATGACTAAAATGACTGAACAACAAAGTTAAAAAGAAATAGAGACAAGAAAGAGATGGAGTATCATAGGTCAATGTGGATAGATTGTAGAGTGCATGGATAAGAGTAAAGTTCATGAAAACTAGAAACACACAAAGGGTCCAGGCTGTGAAAAGCTTGAAATGCCAAAGGATTTTATATTTGATTCTGGACGCAATAAGGAATCGTTGGAATTTATTGAGTATGGTGGTGACATGGTCAAACTTACACTTCAGGGAAATCATTTTGGCAGTTTTGTTGAGAATAGATTGGAGTGGGGACAAACTTGATTTAAGGAGACCAATCAGAAGGCTATTGTAATAGTCTGAACTAGTGACTAATTTTTTTTTTTGTGAATGGAGATAAGGGAACATACATAGAGATCTTGTAAAAGTAGCAACAAGATTAGATATATTGAGCAACTAGTCTATCCTGGAAGTTTTTGATGTTAACCTCACATCAAGGTGGAGTTATAGTGCTAGAATTTGTGTGAAATTCCAGCAGGATATATTTAAACCAGGTTTCAAGATATATGAAATAGTATTCCTTTGAAAGAGTCATTTTTAGAATTCACAGGGGTTTTTTTTTTACCTTGTTTGACTAAAAAAGTAGCACAAGTCTGTTATGTAGGCTTGATTCACACAATTCTTAATGATCAGTATGCTAACCAGAGAAAACATGACTGCTCTGACACAGTTGTTGAGTAGATATTCAACTAAAGAAATATAGAAGAAATGCAACAAGCACTTGTAGCATATTTTTTTTTCTATATCATGGCTCTAAACATAAACAAGCCCTTCCATTCCTTCTCCTTACTTCCTCTCAAGTACATGGTATCACAGTATTTCTGTGTTGGTTCTCCATTTCTTGAGTTCCACACTTCATGTGATAAAGGGTCAAGCAACAAACAGAAGTTAGGAGTGGGCATTTTCATTCTATTGTTCCCAGAATCAACATTCCTTTATTATCCTGAAGGAATTCAACAATGCCTTGTTGACAGTGGTCTTAGGTTGACAAAGTGATCTTTGGAGAATTCCCTTCTATGAGGTTTACATAATGCTAATTTTAAAAAATGGTTTTTTTTACTGCAACTAATATTTTAAATAAATAAAAGAAATAATTTATTCACCCAAGTTCTTAACTTTAAGACCTCTCTTTAGTTAAATACATTAGCTGTTCCACTGATGATTTGTATAAAACAGGCCTAATTTCAACAAAAATACATAATATATTATTCACAATCAGCTAATGGAATTTAATTCTCATAGAATTCCATAAACAGAAGTAAATTGAATCCAATTCAATAAAGAAAATGCGTATTAAGTATTTAATACATTGATTATGCATAAGTCACTTTGATGGGTACTAGGAATGGAAAGGTGAACCCATATGATACTTGTCTTCAAGGAACCAACATTATAAGAGATGATCAGGCAAATGCACAAATAAATTTATATGCAGAGTAGAATGAAAGGCAAAGGTGTAAAGTACCATAAGAAACTCAGGAATCACTTTCAGCTTGGCATTAGGAGAAAATTATAATAGATCTCAGGGGACAAAGTAGTACATAAGCTAGACTTTGAAGGAAGAGAGAGATTTAAGAAGGCAGGGATGTGGAAAGTATCGCTCCAAGCAAGGGAGATTGCTTGTGTGAATACGTAGAGAAAGAACAGGACAGAGTGATCTTGGGGAACAGCTAATAGTTCAATTTCAATGAACAACAGAGTACATTAAGGAAAATCGTATAAATTAAATCTAGAAAGGTATACGAGAACCAGAGTATATACTGAGAAAGCTTGATGTAGCAGCTAAGCAAGATTGGACTTGGAAACGGTAAGATCTGAGTTCAAGTCCTGCCACAGATATTCAAGTAGTTGTCTAGTAGAACACCCACACCTATTGGCCATGAGAATATGAATCTATGAAAGAGATCAAGAAGGGATAATCATAGTAGAACCAGGATGAAGCAGTACTCTGAAGCCAAAGAAATCACAGAGTAGCAGGAAGAAAATCACTAATATTTAGCTTGTGACCCAATCTGAATTCTCAGGTTCTGTTCTGCCACCCTGACAAAAAAGTCAGTCAAAAGACTTTAGAAGTTGCTTAAATGTATTTGCTGAAGATTTTTGATCTGTAAATTCATTCTTCCCTTCCTTTTATGATTCTTAAGCCGTTAAGTAGCTTCAGGAAGACTTTGTGATCGCATCATTGTCTCTAAAGTTGAAATACAAATTGGCATTTGTTAAGTTTAAAATGAAAAAGTGATTGACGTAAACTAAGCATAGGACCATATATGTGTCTCTGGGCTGTCCTTGGCTCTTATACATGGAAAACAGAAAAGGCTACAATGCTTTCCTTTAACAATTGTAAAAGAAAAACATACATTATTTTCAAAAGATAAACTTTTCTAAGAAGTTTTTTTTTACCATCAAGAAATATATTTGATTATGCATATTTGTTGACAAACTATATAACTTATCCCTTGAACTCAAGAGATAATAAAAGCATTCAGATTCACTTCAGGAATTGCTAATGCTTTTAGACTTAATGGGAAGTGATCAGCTAGTCCTCCCTCTGCTTTTTTCAACTTGACACTGCAATCACACATCTGTCCTTTCCCCAAAAGAATAATCATTTGCTTTTGTCAAATCCCAAAGAGGTTTACCAGTTAACTGATATTTAGTAACAGTCTAACAGCGTGAAAAAGAAAATTAAAAAATGTTTTTCAGCATGACACACAGTAAAAATGCTCCCAAGTGGGACTTGTTTTGTCTTTCAGAGAGCAACAGATTATTTTTGCTCACCCAATGACCCACTCTCTCTCTGTTTTATTATAATTTCATTAGGTAAAAGCCATTACTAGCATTCTCTGGAAGCAAATCTCATTTGTGGATTGTGGATGAGTCTGATCTAGGAATCCACAGTCTTGTTTGGGACCTCGGTTTATCTAGTGACCAAAGGCAAGTCAACAAATTCCAATCTTTTTATATATTCCTAATTGTGAAAAAAAGCAATCTGTTCTCTTATTTCCTACCTTATTGCACAATCATCAACCCAAATGATGTGCAAAATTCTGAAGAAAACATTATATATACAGATATATACAAAATCCCTACAGGTGGAACTTTTATTCTCTGAAATAAGAAAAGCATAAACCAAATCGTATCAGCTATCAGCAACAAGGGAATTTCAAAAGTATGTTGGTATATATCATAACATACTACATTCCATTGATTTGGACTCAATGAGTATATTTTACATAATTATAACTTTGAATAGTGTGAATTTTAATCCATGTGATCACTTCAGGAGATTCATTATCCATATTAATCGGGACGTGGACCTGGCTCTGTTTAAGTGAAGACGAAAACAGAATCTTCTTGTACAATTATACCCTTACGAGTCTCCTCAAACCCACCCAACTTCCTGTGCACCTTGGATTATTTTTTTCTTTATAAGATCCTTTAAGTTTTCCTTGTTATGTCCTAAATTCCATTACTCAAAATATCTTAACCTAGCTCTAAGTTTGTAGCTCTAAATTTCCTTTAAAGTGGCATTAACTACTAAACCATGTAATTGTCTGTTACATATATATGAAGAAGCATTACATATATATATATATATGTGTGTGTGTGTACATATATGTATATATATATGTATATGTGTATATATGTGTGTGTGTGTGTGTGTGTGTATATATATATATATATATATATACACACACACACACACACATATATACACATATACATATATATACATATATGTACACACACACACATATATATATATATATGTATATGTGTATATATGTGTGTGTGTGTGTGTGTATATATATATATATATATATATATATATATATATATATATATATATATATATATATATATATATATAACACAGCATTTTATGTTTTAAAAATGAAGAACACACCCTGGCTGAAAAGCATGTGGATCTCAAAGTTGATTGCTAAGCACCATCTGCTTGCTCTACTGCACCAGGCACTCCAGCCTTGTCCCCACAGCAATACTGACATCATTCATGGATGTTGACACACAAAGATCTTTTAGCATTACCAGCCTTCTGCTAAATTCTCAAAAGTTAATTTTATCACTAGCTAAAATACCAAGAAGCATGTTTTCTAAATACTGTCATTACAATAGAGAACAATAAATGGAAACACTGAATTCGCCACTGAATTTGCTCAGGGGCTACATTTCACATTTTGTAATTATTAGGCTTTTTGTACAAATGAGATTATAAGCAACTTACAGTGAGTCAACAAGCATTTGTTTACCACCTACTATACATGAGGCATTGTGCTAAGCACTGAGGAAACAAAGAAAGGGGGAAGGAATGGTCCCTACTTTCCAGGAGCTCCAGCTAACGTGACAAACAACTGAACAATTATGGATAAACAAGATATATGCACTCACAGTCATCATGGTAGAGTTATGTGTTTATCCGTGGTCAACAAACCACAGGTATTTTAATACAAATGCATATGTGACTTGAATTGTGTCAAATTTATTTAGATTAATAAATTGTTTTCAATTGTGTAGTTAGGAGATTTATCTGACACTATGATAGGTGCTTTAGATGCATGTTCAGGAGGACTAGCACCGCTGGCATGAGGGCACAATGAGCCATTTTCAGGGCTGCTCATCTACCCTTTATGTCCACCTGATTCACCCAACTCTTACCTGCGGCTCCAAAAAGCTGTAGCATGTTCAGTGGCCACACCCTGGTAAACTGTATAGGCAGATGGGCTAATAGGCCTAATACCTGTTGGAATATGTCTCCTCCAAGCATGTGAAGACTTTCCCCAGCAGAATGAGTAGATAAGAACAATTTGTTACAATGGCCATGAAGGCGGAGCTCAGAGAGCTTGATCAGGCATCAAAGATTCCAAGGTCATCCACTGCATCTTGGGCTATTGCAATCATCTTGACTTTTGTCCTTCCACTGGACTTTGATGACACAAGAAGAATGAGGCTGATGACTCTGGCAATTCTGCCTCACTTAAAACCAATTTACAAGCAAGTGAAGATATCATCTATGATATCACTGGCCCTCTTAGAAAACAAAGGACAAACAACATGGGTCTCGGAGAAGGATATTTGTTATGATGAATTTGTCTGAAACAGAGGAATACTACACCTAGAATAGAGACTAAAAGGCTATAACTTGTTCTGGAAATCTTCTATTCCATCCTTTTACTTTGTAGTATTTCTTCACTTTATTATGAGGTCTTTTGTTTGCTTGTTTCTGTCCTGGCTTTTCTTTGAGATTTCCCTTGTATTTCTTTGTCATTCCTTCTCTCATTTTTAGAGCTTATCTTGCTGTACTGAGTTGAAGGCGATTTGTACTTAGAGCTGACCACTTACTACAGGTGAGAGGAATCTAAAATAAGATGACAGCACTGATTGCCAAACAGGGGTCCTTCAAGCAGACTCCTAGGAGAAAGAAAGTGGAGTTGGAAGAAGCAGCCCAGATGGGCTCCAGAAAGCTTCCTGCCATCAGTGGAGTTTTCAGGCAAAGCAGATTTTATCCTACTTCTTTAAGAACAAAAATCTGCTCAGGGGTAGTTAACATAAAATCAGTATCAATTAAGCCTTTCCACCTATAAAGCATACAGTCTAAATAAAGACCTCTAAATTGAGGTCTTGTGGTGACTGGTTGTGATAATACTAGGGTGGGGTTATGGGGCATGAGGTCAGTGATTTAAAGCTGTGAATATATGTCTGGAACAGAGATAAATATTCATATTAAAATTTGGATATGGTTTTAGGTATTTGAAAATTTCATTAGAGTTCTAGAATCAGCAAGTAAAAAATTATCGTAAGAATATAAGTACGATTTCTAATGTACAGAGCTATAATAGCCATTTCCTTTCCGATAAGTTTTAGGCCCTTAAAATCAACAGGTGAATGCTATGTATGTTGCATATGACTTAAACACAAAATGGTCATAGATGAGACTACATCTATTTTCAGAAATTAATTTGAACTTTTATCATTTATACCCAGAAGTTTCTAAATTCTTATTTTTAACTCCTTTCTTCCTTTACACATCCTTTAATCCAGCCAATAACTTGCATGCACATAAATATTTAATATTTAATAAAATTATGCTTAATCAGTGATTGAATTTATAGTAGACAAGGGAGATCAGAGAGCCAGGAGAGCAATAAGGAAGAATTCTAACGGTGAAATCTTTTCTGGGAGGGAAAGAGAGATGGAAAGAGAGAGAGAGGGCGAGGGAGGCCCCACCCTCCTACAAACCAGCAGCCCCCTAGTCAAATGAGCAACCTGTGCAGCATTGCAAGGCCCCACCTGAGTGACTCCAACCCCAGCACAAGCTGGCAAGGAGGCCTTGACCCCATTGCTGATCATTAGTGAAGCCCCACCCCAGGGCTGGCCAACAGCAAGACCTTGTCCCTGGGATCTCTCCAGCAAAGCAACCCTGTTTCCATAGCAATCCAGCATCAGGGCCCCACCCTGGGGCAGATCCATCTTCCAGGGACAGACATTAGAAGACAATTACAATAGTAACCAAGCAGAAAGGCCCCACCTCTGTGGCTGGCCAGCATCTAAACTCCACACCCAAGGGAGGCCCCATCCCACAGTGCAAGCCAGAAGGTAGTCTACCCTCCAGTGAAAGCAAAAAGCTAAACCCTGAAACCCAGTGAAAGCCAGCAGAAGACCCAGAGCCCCAGCACAAAAAAGCTTAGGACAGTACAGGACCAGAGCCCAGTTGTCACATAAAAACAGTCACAAAAAAGGCAGAAAGAAAATGAACAAAAACCAACTAATGAAAAAAGAACTTGATTATAGAAAGTTACTATGGTGACAGGGAGGATGAAGGCATAAACTTAGAAGAGGACAACAATGTCAAAATGGCTACATGTGAAGCATCAAAGAAAAATGTAATTCAGTCTCAGGCCCCAACAAGAATTCCTGGAAGAGCTTAAAAATGATTTTAAAAAGCAAATTAAAAAACTAGAAGAAAATTGGGAAAAGAAATGAGAGTAATGCAAGAGAATCATGAAAGAAAGAGCCAATAGCATAGGAAAAGACATGCAAAAATTTACCAAGGAAAATAATTCTGTAAAAAAAAGAATTGGCCAAATGGAAAAGGAAGTACAAAAGTTCAGTTAAGAAAATAATTCCTTAAATATTAGAACTGAGCAAGTGGAAGCTAATGACTCTATGAGATATCAAAATATGATAAAACAAAATCAAAAAAGTAAAAAAAAAAATAGAAGAAAATGTGAAATTTCTCACTGGAGAAACAACTGACCTAGAAAATAGATCCAAGAGAGATAATATACAATTACTGGACTACCTGAAAGTCATGATTTAAAAAAAAAAAGCCTGGAGAACATCTTTCAAAAAATTATTTAAAAAATGCCTTGATATATTAGAACCAGAGGGCAAAATAGATATTGAAAGAATCCATCAATCACTGCCTGAAAGAGATCCCAAAATGGAAACTTCTAGGAACATCAGAGCCAGAGCTCACAGATCAAGGAGAAAATATTGCAAGCAGCTTAAAAAAAATTCAAATATTGTGGAGCTATGGTTAGGATTACACAGGATTTGGCAGCTTCCACATTAAAGAACTAGAGGGCTTGGAATATGATATACCTGAAGGCAAAGGAGTTAGGATTGCCACCAAGAATACCCACCCAGCAAAAGTAAATATAATCTTTCAAGGGGAAAAATGGACATTTAACAAAATGGAACACTTTCAAGCATTTCTAATTAAGAGAGCAAAGTGGAATAAAAAATAAATTTGACCTCTAAGTACACAACTCAAGAGAAACATAAAAAGGTAAAAAATAAAGAAGAAAGAGGAAATGCAAGAAATTCAGTAAGATTAAGCTGTTTATATTTCTATATAGCAAGATAATGCTTAAAACTGCTAAGAACTTTATTAGTAAAAGAGAAATTAGAAGGAGTATATAGAGACAGAGGGTATGGATATAAGATTACTTTGATGGTATGATGCCCCCCCAAAAAAATAAAGGGGTGGGAAAGAAAATTCACAGGAAGAAGAAGGAGGGTGGAGAAGGAATAGAGTAAATTATAGCACATAAAAGAGGCATAAAAGAGCTATTATAATGGAGTGGAAAATGCCTAAACCTTACTCTCATCAAAATGGGATCAAAGAGGGAATAACACACACACACACACACACACACACACACACACACACACAATTTGATATAGAAATCTATTTTACCCTATAAGGAAGTAAAAAGGGACAGGTATAATAGAAGTGGAAGAGAGGACTGATAAAATAGATGATAGACTGGGGAAGGGGGTGATCAGAAGTAAAATACTTGTGAGGAGGGAAAAGATGAGGGAGTAAGAAAGGGGGGATAAACAAGGGAAAATAGCATGGAGGGAAATACATAGTTATCATAACTATAAATGTGAGTGGGATGAATTCACCCACAAAGCAGAAGCAGATAGCAGAATGGATTAAAAACTAGAATCTTACAATATGTTGTTTACAAGAAACATATCTGAAGCAGAGAGACACACATAAGGTAAAGTTAAGGGACTGGACCAGAATTTATTATGCTTCCACTGAAGCAAAGAAAGCAGGGGTAGTGATCATGATCTCAGACAAAGCAAAAGCAAAAACAGATCTAATAAAAAGAGATAAGGAAGGAAACTATACCTTGTTGAAAGGTACCATAGACAATGAAGTCATATCAACATTAAACATACATGCATCTAAATTTTTGAAACTATACCAGTGGGGGGCCTCAACTTTTCCCTCTCAGAACTAGATAAATCTAATAAAAAAAAAGGAAGAAGTTAAGGAAGTAAATAAAATTCTGGAAAAGTTAGATATGATAGATCTCTGGGGAAAATTGAATAGAAATAGAAAGGAAAATCTTTTTCTCATTAGTTCACCACGTATTAGGACATAAAAACCTTATAATTAAATGCAGAAAAGCAGAAATAGTGAATACATCCTTTTTCAGATCATAATGCAAAAAAAAAAAAATTAAAGGAATTAGAGTACCAATAAGGAAACAAAACTATCACTCTTTGCAGGTGATGTGATGTTATACTTAGTAAATCCTAGAGAATCAACTAAAAATTACTTGAAATTATTAACAACTTTAGTAAAGTTGCAGAATGCAAAATACACCCACATAAATCATCAGCATTTCTATATATTACCAATAAAATCCAGCAGCAAGAGATAGAGAAATTCCATTGAAAATAACTGCAGACAGTATAAAGTACTTAGGAGTCTACCTGCCAAGACAAAACCAGAAACTATATAAATACAACTATAACTTTTCACACAAATTAAGTGAGATCTAAATAACTAGAAAAATATTAATTGCTCACGGGTGGTCCAATAAAATGAAAAATGACAATTCTACCTAAATTAATCTATTATTCAGCACCATAACAATCAAACCATCAAAAATTATTTTATAGAGCTAGAAAAAAACAATAACAAAAACTCAAAACTTTAAATAAAAATGTTTTTTAAAAAGTCTCTGCATTTTGCTTAGTCTTTGGCAAAACAAAATGAGTTTACACAATCAAATGCCCTCACTACTGGGTAGTCGTGAGCATTCTCATTGGAGACATTTTATTTATTCCAATAGTAAGCCACAGAATGATGATATAATTTATTTTTTTAAAAATTTCAGATTTTTTACACCTTTTGTATAATTTCAGGAACTAGTTTCTGATTGTCTTACCCCCCTCCCTTTTCCCATTTAAACACTACTTAAATTACAAATGTGGAAATATCTGGTTTTCTTGGGAGTTCATGTGTTTTTGTCAAGGATAAGTATGTTGCCTCCTTGTAGGCCAGTATTTTTATTGTTTCAATACTTGACTTTTATTTGGGTTGGTCTTGAGATGTGCCACTACTTTCTCCATTTAATTTTCCTCAGTTCCTGAAGACGGGAACAATGTTCTGGGTCTTAACCTGAGGTGCTACATTAAAGAACAACAGAGACTAAACCTGCCACTGCACAGTTTGCTCATTTCTTTGCTAGCATACAAATTACACAGCTTCATAAGTGCTGATTTAGAAAAAATGGCTTCTGAATCTGCTTTAGGGCCTCAGTGAACAACAGATACACAGGGCAAAGCAGAGGCAGAATATGTTCAGCAAACAAATGGTGGAAATTCTACTGCCTGCAGAAACAATCAACCAGCTTCATTAAAGCAAGTTTGGGCTATACTGGAAAGTTTTATCAAGACAATTAAGTTCTTCAGATTCTTCAAAATCTAGCTGAAGTTATTATTCCAAAGAGCACATGCATTCATTAACTAGTTAACAATTAAATCATTAATTAATACTAACCCAATTTATACACGGAAGGCACAACAAACAAGCTTATCAGATATATGCATTTATAACTTCCAAGCTGAAAACAACAGAATAGAGAGATAAGGTGAAAGTATCACTACAAGATAAACATAAAAGGACAAATGAATACAAAAGAATTCAAAACCTCATTTATTAAAGCCTAAATATTCCTACTTGGGGAAAAATAAATTAGATTATTTCAGCTTGGTTTAAGATATCACCTAGTTTTCCACAAATAAACATTCAAAAGAAATGAGCAATAGCTAGCAGACAATAGTGATTATGGTATTTATAATTATCTCACCATTTACCTGTGATTCAGGCAACAGAGTTCAAAATACTATGTTTCTATATTGCAGATGCCAATTCATGATTTATGAGGTTATACTGACAGATAGCATTTTGTGGAGCAGGGGTTTTTAATTCTTTTTGTTTGGCAATATGAGGAAGCCTATGGATTCCTCCCCACTCTCGAAACAGTGCTTTTAAATGTATAAAATTAAATGTATATCGTTACAAAAGAAACCAATTACATTGAAAAACAGTAAGCAAAGTATTTTTAAAAACAAGTTCAAAGACTCAAGGTTAACTAAAAGGACCCCCACCTTGAAGTTACAAGAGAGCTAGACTGTTATTCTACCTCTGCCTCAGGACTTATTACTGTAGCCCAATAAGATACTTAAACTCTTTTAGTCAAATCTGGGAAATGGCAAATAATTTAAAAACAAAAAACAAAAAAAAACTATCTCACATAGTTGCTGGGAGGATTAAATGATACATGTACTTTAAAAATATCAAAATGCTTTACAAAGCCATGTTGTTGCTATTTAAACATCCATGTAATTCAGTGTGTAGTTGACTTATTTCCCTAGACTTCAGTTGCTACGTATTTGTTTTACGTGAGATTGTGGGTACTTTAAGTGGCAACCTCAGACAAAAAGGCACTGAATCCTATTTCACAATGTACAAAATAACACAGCTAAAATTGCTATTCATGAATAACTCACATACTTAGAATGATATGTTAGTTAAATTTTACTGCATTACTCAATGATTTAGAAATAACTAGCAAGAAAATAGTCACCACTCCTGGAGTCAGAGTTGGTTAGGGCACATAGTCAAAAAATCGTATAATCATTCAAGACAGGTTAAAAAAAATGGAGTAAAGTTTTATATCCTTTCCTTGATTAATTCCTTTCACTCCCATGGCTCTGGGCAAAATTGAACTTCATACCAGTACTCAAGAACAATATTCCATTTGCTGAACCTGCTTTACACAGACTGTTCACCATACCTGAAGTATGCCACAACCTTACCTCTGCACCTTAGAATCCACGTCTTCCTTCAAAACTCAGATTGAAGTGCCAGTCACTTGCTGAAGCTTTTCCTTCTCCCCAGTCAACTAGTTCCCCTCACATATCCTCAATTTACTTTGCATTTATTTTCAATATATTTTGAATTTAATTACAACGCACACGTATTGTTTCCCTTGATAAAAATGTAACCTCCTTGAGGCTGGGACTATTTTGTCTTTGTCTTTGTATCCCTAGCACAGAGTACAGTCCTAGGTAAACTGTAAACATTCAATAAATGCTTATTAAAGGATTGATGACTTCCACGTGTTGTTGAGGAAAACAACGGACTTGGAAACTAAAGATCTAGGTTTGAGTCACATTCCTACTATGCACATGTTCTGTGATAGGGAGAACACATATTCTGCTTCTCAGAGCATCAGTATCCTTATCAGTAAAATGGTGAAAATGGAATTTTGGGGAGTATCAAATAAAACAATGTATGGAAAGTGCTCAGCAAATCTTAAAGCTGGTCTGCATGTCTGTCATTCCTATGCCAGTTCATCTCTGCCAAAAATGCCCAAATTGTTACTTTAGACTCAGCCTTGTTGCCCAGTGACCACTGAACATTTCAGTGAGGTATCTTGCCAATATCTCAAATTCAAAATGCCTAAAACTGTGCTTGTTATCTTCTCTAAAAAGTTAGCTTCTGGGGCAGCTAGGTGGTACAGTGGATAGAGCACCAGCCCTGGAGTTAGAAGGACCCAGGTTCAAATTTGGCCTCAGACACTTACTAGCTGTGTGACCTTGGACAAATCACTTAACCCCAATTGCCTAAAAACAAACAAACAAAATAAAAAGCTAACTTCCTCTCAGGACTTCCCTATTTCTCTTAAGGGCAACATGATTTTTAGTCAACTGGATGATAAATGTCAATCATATGCTACTCCTCCTCTCCTAAACTACTCACATCTAACTAACATGAGATTCAATCAGTTATCCTTTCTGCATGGAATTTTCATGACTCCCACTACCACCACCCTTGTGCAGGCTCTTACTTCCTCTTCCCTGTATCATTACCATAGTTCAGATGGTTCCCTGAGTAATCTTCCAAAAGCACTGCTCTAACAAGAATCATAAGACACAGGAATCAGAGCTCTAGAGCTGGAAGGGACCTGAGAGGTGATTTAGTCCAAACTACTCATTTTATTAGTCTTAGAGAAGCAATACCCTGACCAAGGCCACAATGTTGGTAAACAACCTGGGATTTCCCTGATCAAAAGCCTTCATTGACTTTACACCATTTACCCAACACTAATACAACAGTTCACTTGAATTTTAGACCTGCATGGGATTCTGGAGATGATGTAGTTCCATACCCTCATTTTATTCACATTGAAGCAAACCAAAGCCTAGTGAGGTTAAGTGACTTACTCAGTAGCAGAGTTGGGCCTATAACTCTCTTCTCCTACCTCCTAAAGTAGGTCTAACGCTCTTTCAATTACACTATGCTGCTTTTCAATGAACTCTGCTTAGCCTACCTTTGAAAGCTTTCAATGATCTGGCCATAATCTATTTGTTGAGAAGTTATCTTACTGCTCTCCTATATGCTTCCCACATTCTAGACAACTGGATTATTCAATCTTATCTAAACATACCCTGTGCCCATCAGCTTCCATTTGTTTATTCCTTGCTCCTAATCCATTTGAAATACTTGGCTCCACCTCCTACATCCACCTGTCTCTACTGAAAGCCTGTATACCTTTTAATAGCTATTTAAGTGCTCCCTTCTCCCTCCCTGATTAAATGACTACATTTAACCTAGTTATAGCTCTAATAGAAACAACACCACAACAGATATTTTGGCAAAATTCTAGTGATCCACACATAAGATTTTATATGAACACTGAGATGAATTGAGCTATGGCTCATTATATAAGAAGGAATGTTATATGGTCTTTCAATCTTTCCTTTCAATGTCTTTCAATTGTAGTAAGCTAAGAATTTTAAACCACATCCTAGAGAAAACAAACAAATGGACAGGGCCTACCTACCTTCACATAGTCCACTAGAGAACTGTTGTTTACATTACATGATTCTGACTCCAAACAGCTCTGTGAATTTGGGTTCAGTCACTTAACCTCTAGACATCTATATTCTAATCACTAAAACTGTGATCTCAGGGTCAAGCTCTCACATTTTATGAAGTGTTCAAAAAAGGCTATGTAAATGGTAAAAATAAAGGTTTTCTAACGAATCTATAAGGAAAAGAAAATTTCATTAATGGTGCAAAAGTCCTTTATTTTTTCTTTAATGAGGTTTTTCTCAGAAGTATTTCTCATGAGAGCTTACAAAGTGTGATTTCAGAACAGTTGTTTGGTGGAGATTATTAAAAAAAAGGATTGCTCCAAGACCAAAGCACACCATATGGTCTCCAAGCCGTCAGAAATTTTAAACAAGTCTATAGTGTGAGTAGTGAAGTATAACTTCATGTTCGCAATTATTTTAACAATGTAGACAGCCAGAGATGGAAACTGAAGGGCAATCCACATATTTTCTTCAATAATCAAAGCTGACTTGTCAACATCTTGCCCCCCAGTTTCTCCCAATAATTTACCTATATTCCCAGCAACTTAGTGCTATTGTTTCATCTACTTTTGTTGAGTAAGTCCTGAACACTGGGCAGGAGATGGGGTGGAGCCAAAATGGTGGAGTAAAGGCAGGGATTTGCCTGAAGTCTCCCCCATGCCCCTCCAAATACCTTTAAATAATGACTCTAGACAAATGCTAGGGCAGCAGAACCCATAAAAAGACAGAGTGAAACAATTTTCTGTCTCAAGACAACTTGGAATGCCAGCAGAAAAGGTCTGTTGCACCGGGGTGAGAGAGAAGCATAATGCAGTGCAAGCCAGGCCAGCACAGATCAGGCTCCAGCAAACCAGGAGAAGGCCTCAGGGTGACTGAACCAGTGGCATCAATGGCATTTGCCAGAACTCTCAACCCACAGATGACAAGTGGGTTGAACAACTGAACGGAAGGAGATTACTGGATCTTTTTGTTAGCACTGAGGCAGAACCCTATAATCACTTTGCCTGTACTCTGATCTGGGTGGCAGTCCCAGGGTGAGAAGGAGCACTAACACACTAGAGCTTGCAGCCACAGTGCAGCAGGAACCCTCCTCATAATTCCAGGGCAGAAAAGGGTACTTGTGTTCACTCACAGACCCGAGCACAGGTCAGCAGAGTAGTAAACACCTCTCCTCAGATTATACCACCTTGGAAAAATTGAAACCTTACATGTCCCTAGAAATATCTCTGAAAATAGCGGCACAAAACCCCTACAGCTTGTGAAGATGTGCCCTTGATCCTGGAAGCAGAGCTCCATTTTACCAAAGAGCTAAAATCCAAGAAATAGGTGGGGAAAATTAGCAAACACAGAAAAAAAATCTGCCTATATAAAGTTACAATGGTGACAAGGAAGATCAAAACACACAAGCAGGTTATTCAATATTGTACTGGAAACCTTAGCTTTAGCAATAAGAAAAGAAAAAGAAATTGAAGGCATTAGAATAGGCAAAGAAGAAACAAAGCTATCACTCTTTGCAGATGACATGATGATATACTTAGAGAATCCTAGAGGATCTAGCAAAACACTACTTGAAATAATAAACAACTTTAGCAAAGTTGCAGGCTATAAAATAAACCCACATAAATCATCAGCATTTCTATATATTACCAACAAAGCCCAACAGCAAGAGATAGAAAGAGAAATCCCATTTAAACTTACTGTAGACATTATAAAATATTTAGGAGTCAATCTCCTGAAACAAACCCAGGAACTCTATGAACACAATTACAAAACACTTTTCACCCAAATAAAATCAGATCTAAATAATTGGAAAAACATCAGTTGCTCATGGGTAGGCCAAGCTAATCTAATGAAAATGACAATTCTACCTAAGCTAATTTACTTATTCAATGCCATACCAATCAAACTACCAAAAAATTATTTTATAAAGTTAGAAAAAATAATAACAAGATTCATTTGGAAAAACAAAAGGTCCAGAGTATCAAAGGAACTAATGAAAAGAAATGCAGGGGAAGGTAGCCTACCCATTCCAGATCTTAAATTGTATTATAAAGCAGCAATCATCAAAACTGCTTGGTACTGGCTAAGAAATAGGGAGGTAGATCAGTGGAATAGGTTAAATATGCAAGACTCAGTAGTCAATGACTATGATAATCTATTATTCGATAAACCCAAAGACCCCAGCTTGTGGGATAAGAACCCACTCTTTGAAAAAAACTGCTGGGAAAACTGGAAAAGAATATGGCAGAAACTAGGCATAGACCCAAATCTCACACCACATACCAAAATAAAGTCAAAATGGGTTCATGACTTAGATATAAAGGCTGATACCATAAGTGAACTGGGAGAACAAGGAATAGTTTGCCTATCAGATCTATGGAGAACAGAAGAATTCATGACCAAACAGGAGATAGAGAATATTATGAAAAGCAAAATGGACAATTTTGATTACATTAAATTGAAAAGTTTTTGTACAAACAAAGCAGATGCAACTAAGATTAGAAGGAAAGTAGAAAATTGGGAAAGAATTTTTATAACCAGTCTCTCTGATAAAGGCCTCATTTCTAAAATATATAGAGAATTAAGACAAATTTATAAGAACACAAGCCATTCCCCAATTGATAAATGGTCAAAGGATATGAACAGACAATTCTCAGATGAAGAAATTAAAGCCATCTATAGTCATACGAAAAAATGCTCTAAATCATTATTGATTACAGAAATGCAAATCAAAACAACTCTGAGGTATCACATCACACCTATCAAATTGGCCAACATGACAAAACAGGAAAATGATAAATGTTGGACAGGATGTGGGAAAATTGGAACACTAAAATACATTGTTGGTGGAGTTGTGAAATGATCCAACCATTTTGGAGAACAATTTGGAACTATGCCCAAAGGGCTACAAAAATGTGCATACCCTTTGATCCAGCAATAGCACTTCTAGGGCTATATCCCAAAGGGATCAAACAAATGGGAAAAGGACCCACCTGTACAAAAATATTCATAGCAGCTCTTTTTGTGGTGGCAAAGAATTGGAAATTGAGAGGATGCCCATCAATTGGGGAATGGCTGAGCAAGTTGTGGTATATGAATGTAATGGAATACTACTGTGCTATAAGAAATGATGAACAGGCTGACTCCAGAAAAACCTGGAAAGACCTATATGGTCTGATGCTGAGCGAAGTGAGCAGAACCAAGAGGACTTTGTACATAATAACAGCCACGTTATGCAATGACTAAGATTGTTAAACTGAACCCTTCTCAGCATTACAAGGATCTAAGACATCTCCAGAGGCCATGGGATGGAAAAGAAAGAACTATGGAAGTCAAATATCTATCACTTATTTTACCTTCTGTTGAGTTTTGTTTCATCTTTCTGATGGTTCCTCCTATTGGTTTAAATTTTTACTTACAACTTCACTAATGTGAAAATATGTTTAATAGAAATGTAAATGTAAAACCTATATCAGATTGTGTGCCATCTTGGGGAGGGTGGGGGAGAGGAAAGGGGAGAAAAATTTTAAACTCAAAAGCATATGGAAGTGATTGTTGATAAATCAGTAAATTAATAAAATTGGAGAAAAAAACACACAATTAGAAGAAAACAAAGTCAAAGCTCCTGTATCCAAAGCCTGCAAGAAAAATAGACATGATCTCAGGCCATGGAAGAGCTCAAAAAGGATTTTGAAAATCAAGTAAGAGAGTCAGAAGACAAATTGGGAAGAGAAATGTCAGTGATGCAAGGAAGTCATGAAAAATGAGTCAATAGCTTGGTAAAGGAGACTCAACAAAACACTTAAGAAAATAACACCTTAAAAAAACAGACTAGGCCAAGTAGTAAAAGAGGTACAAAAAGCCAAGGTGGAGAAGAATGACTTAAAAAGCAAAATTGGCTAAATGGAAAAAGAGGCACAAAAATTCACTGAAGAAAAAAAGTCCTTAAAAAGTAGAATTATTCAGATGGAAGAGGAGGTACAAAAGCTAAATGAAGAAAATAATTCCTTAAAAATTATAATTGACCAAATGGAAGCTAATGACTTTATGAAAAATCAAGAAACAATAAAACAAAACCAATAGAATGAAAAAAAAAGAAGATAATATAAAATATCTCACTGGAAAAACAACTGACCTGAAAAATAGCTCCAGGAGCAATCAGTTAAAAATTATTGGACTACCTGAAAACCATGATCAAAAGAAAAGCCTAGACATCATCCTTCAAGAAATTATCAAGGAATATCACCCCAATGTCCTAGAACCAGAGGGTAAAATAGAAATTGAAAGAATATACTTATCACCTCCTGGGAGAGATCCTAAAATGAAAACACCCAGGAGTATTATAGGCAGATTCCAGAGCTCCTAGATCAAGGAAAAAATACTGCTAGCAGCCAGAAAGAAACAAACAATTCAAGTATTGTGGAGTCACAGTCAGGATAATGCAAGATTTAGCAGCTTCTCTATTAAGGAATCAGAGGACTTGGTATATGATATTCTGGAGGGCAAAGGAGCTACGATTACAAACAAGAATCATCTACCCATCAAAACTGATTATAATCCTTCAGGGGAAAACAAGGATTTTCAATGAGATAGAGGATTTTCAAGTATTCTTGATGAAAAGACCAGAGCTGAATAGATAATTTGACTTTCATATACGAGACTCAAGAGAAGCTTAAAAAGGTGAACAGGAAAGGGAAATCATAAGGGATTCAATGAATTTAACTGTTTACATTCCTACATTGTAAGATGATATTCATAACTCATAAGAACTTTCTCATTATTACAGCAGATAAAAGGAGTATATATAGACAGAGGGCACAGATGTGAATTGAATATGAAGAGATAACTAAAAAAATAAAATTATGGGGTGAAAGAATAATGTACTGGAAGAAAGGGAAAGAGAGAGGTAGAATGGGGGTAAATGCCTCACATAAAAGAGGCAAGAAAAAGCTTTTACAGTGGTGGGAAAGAGGGGGGAGGTAGGGGTAGCAAGTGAACCTTACTCTCATCAAAATTGGCTCAAAGAGGGAATAATATACACATTCACTTGGGTATAGAAATCTATCTTACCTTATAGGAAAGTTTGAAGGGAAGGGGATAAGGGAAGGGAGATGATAAAAGGGAGGGAAGATTGGGGGAGGGAGTAGTCAGAAGTAAAACACTTTTGAGAAGGGACGGGGTGAAAGGTGAGAGACAATAGAATAAATGGGGTTGGGGAAAATAGGATGGCAGGAAACACAGTTAGCAATAGTAATTGTGAAAAAAAATTGAAGCAAGTTTCTCTGATAATGGCCTCCTTTTTCAAACATACAGAAAACTGAGCTAAATTTATAAAAATAAGAGCCATTCCCCAATTGATATATGATCAAAAGTTATGAACAGGTTTCTGATGAAGTAATCAAAGCTACCTATAGTCCTATGAAAAAATGCTCTAACTCATTAATTATTAGAGAAATGCAAATCAAAACAATTCTAAGGTACTACCTCATAGCTATTAGATTGGCCAATAGGACAGAAAAGTAAAATGACAAATATTGGAGGGCACGTGGGAAAAATGAGACATTAATGCCCTGTTGGTTGAGTCTCATTCAACCATTCTGCAGAGAACTTTGGAACTGTGCTGAAAGGGCTATAAACCCATATGTACCCTTCGAGCTAGCAATACTATTACTAGGTCTGTATCCCAAAAGAGACAAAAAACAAAAAGGAAAAAGGACATATATATATATATATATATATATATATATATATATATATAATATATATTATATATATATATAAAAACCTGGAAATACTTACATGAGCTGATGCAAAGTGAAATGTACTGTGTACAAAGTAACAACAATATTGTAAGATGATCAGCTGTGAATGACTTAGCTATTCTCAGCAATTCAATGATTCAAGACAACTCTGAAGAACTTATGATGAAAAATGCTATCCATTCCCAGAGAAAGAATTAATGGTGTCTGAATACAGATTGAAGCCTACTTTTTTTTTTACTTTTTTATTTTTCTTTAGCTTCCCCCCCTCTTTTGTCTATGTTTTCTTTCACAACATGACTATCATGGATGTTTTACATGACTACACATGTATAACCTAATAGAATTGGTTGCCTTCTCAGTTATGCGGGGATGTGGAGGGAGGAAGAGAGAGAATTTGGAACTCGAAGTTTTAAAAATAAATGTTAAAATTGTTTTTACATGTAACTGGGGAAATAAAATGCTACATAAGTATTAAAAATTTTAAAAATTGGGCATGGGTTCATGGAAACCACTCATTTGTTGAGATATCAGCAACATTTCAATGGAAAGCATAACTTCTTTGAAAGAGTAATTAATAGGAATACCATTACACCACAGAGTGGAAAGGGACCTTGGGAGCAGTCTT
Source organism: Phascolarctos cinereus (assembly GCF_003287225.1). Classification (NCBI taxonomy): domain Eukaryota; kingdom Metazoa; phylum Chordata; class Mammalia; order Diprotodontia; family Phascolarctidae; genus Phascolarctos; species Phascolarctos cinereus. The sequence goes on from NW_027555625.1 coordinate 171,348,158, forward strand.
TCAAGGTCTGTTTATTTGGCCTTGCAGAGAGAATAAGTCACTGCTAGGTGAAAAGGAAGAAAAATAAGACCAGGCAGTTTGGTTAGATAGAAGAATTCCTACTAAGTAGTCAAAGCGTCTTGTGTACAAAACTTCTAGTCCTAAAAAAATTAAAAAAACCCATTCACTTCATTCACCATCCTACCTCTTTGAGGGGAAATTACAGGCAGCTGGATGCTGCATTCACATCTGTGTTGTAGAGTTTGTTGAAGCGAACCCACTTCTCTTGTTTGGTTTAAATGGTATGATTATTTCTAACGTCTTATGCAAATGTGAACATGGAGTAGGTGGAAAACCATCTTTTTTTTTGTCCCTATGGTTCCTGATTTGAAGTTTTGCTACCAGGCTCATATTGATTTGTTGCTGCTTGTTTTTTAACAACTTATTAGTTTAGATATGGTCCAAAGTATTTAGATGAATCTCTCTTTTGAAATAAATTGCATAGACAGAAAATGTATTTTTCACCATTAGCATCATTCTTAGCTTGTTCCTTGATTTTCTCCAGTTCCACATCAATCAAGAGCAATTATTTACTGACTACCTACTATGGGCCTAGCTTGAATTTGGAAATGATACTTCACCTTCAATATTTTAAAAATACATTTTTTTCAGCTGTGTGAGTAATATCTCCATCTATGCAGATCAAAAGCTCTCCATATATTAGGAGAAAGTCTTAAAAGTTTCTATGGCTCCCAGATAATGACAATGAGCCTTTGACAAGGAAGGTAAACAGATTCTTGAGAAAGAGCGAAGCAGTTCACACCAGTGCAGTGTGAAATGCTTTTAGTTTTGGAAGACCTTTCAGGGCTGATGTTCTATTGTTTGGAACCCAAAGTTATTTCTACACCAAAATGAGATATCTGGGTAGGGCTTTATTGGGATAGCAGGAAAGCCTTAAATAAAGGAATTTTTAAATGAGTAAAGAATAAGATTATTATGTTTTCCTACTCATAAAATCCATGGGAAAAGTTAGTTAGATAGAGATAGATATCTAATATAGGATAGATAGATAGACAGACAGACAGGATAGATAGAGACAGAGACAGAGATTATAGTATAGTACAGTATTGTGTGTGTGTGTGTGTGTGTGTGTGTGTGTGTGTGTGTGTGTGTAGGATAGATATATAGATATAGTGTGTTTCTTTCCAAGAGAAGAAGGGTTGAGACAGTGTATAGTAAAATGTGGAGAAGAGAGAGACAGAGACAAATTGAGGAGTGAAAAAACACACCAGTATAGCAAGAAGAGCAGTAAGAAAAAACATTTGAGAATCACTATTTTGAGGCAACATAATTCCTTCCACATAATTTTGTTAGATCAGCATTTGCTTAATGAATATTTTTGAAGACCATTCCAACTGCACAAATCAAAAACAATCAAATCCTAATCTCAGTGGATTAATAATGTGTTCACATTTACATTTATTAGGTATGTGTCAACAGGGTAAAGAAAATGGGAAGAATACTAATCATCAGTTATTGCTCACAACTTTGCTTCTGTATTTTGTTAATGATGTCTGTGATGGTATGTATTCTTGTAGTTACTTGAATATTTAAGTGGGAAAAAATGATTTTTGTATAGTGTTTTGAAATGGGAAGGAGGCACCCTTCTAGGTGGATAAGAGGTCTATATTAAAGAATTAATTTGGACTGCCATCTAAAAGGTAGTGCTATTTTTATATCCATTAACAAATTATATTTCTATTACTATATAATCAGAAAAATATACTCAACTTTAGTGCTGCTTTGGCTATTTGAAGCTAGAGTTAGCACTAATGATGCCTCACAGAATCATGGAGTTGGAAGGGACCTGCAGTTGTATGTGAACCACTGACTCTCACTGAAATACACTTGACAACTTCCCCTGTGCTGGAAGACCACATTATAACCAACTTCACTTTTAGATAGCTCTAAATGAAAGCAAGTTCTGCACTCTATGAGCCAAAATCTGTCAACTTTTCTTGACTAGCTCCAATTCTACCCTCTGGCACTAGAGTAAGTCTAATCCTTCTTTTACTTGACAGCCTTTTCAGTATTTGAAGATGGCTATCTTTTCCTTTAGTTTCTTTCTTTTTTCTTCTGGAAACAACACCTCAAAGTTTGGTTTTTAAATCCATTCATCTTCCCAGGCAACCTCTTCTGGATGTGCTCCCACTTGCCAATGTCATTCCTAAAGCATGACACTCAGAAAGACTGTGGACATCTTACAGTAAAGGCTGGTATGTTTGTAGGTGTGTTGTAGACAAGATTATTATTCAGGTATAGATTGTACAAATGGTCTCTGAGTTTCCTCCTAATTCTGGGCTTCTATGATTCTTTAAAATAAATTCTATATTTCTTTTTACTTCTTAAAGAGAATATATTAAACAAATATTTAACTTATCTTTAATGAGGGATATTGGCATTATATTGTAGTATCAAATAAGTCTATAGGGCCTCTCCTCTTAGTACTACTGATGTAGGTGTAGATGTTTGTTCTGGCACTAAATGGTTCATGATTGTTATGTCTTTTTAATTACTGCATATTCTTTTTCTTCCCTTGCCATCAACTATCTCATTTTTTGTCATTCTCAGCATGCTTCTTTACAGTAGCCTTCTTTACTTCTACTTCTTTTCAATCTACCATGAGCTAGAAAAACTGATAAATCAAGCTTTGTTAGGAGTCTTATTATGTTAGAGTAAGTAGTTTCTAAATCTTTGAGGAGTTAACATCTGAATTCTTGGAGCGTTTGTGATACCTAAACTTTGTATTATCTGTTTGTCTGAATGGAAGATTTAAAAAAATTCTACCTTGTAACACATCGATTTTTCAGGTAGTTGAAGTTATCACATAAGAGACCAGTGAACAAAGACATTGCTAACTAAGAAAATTAATCATTATGAATATCAAATTTTGTCAGCACAGTTACAACAAAATATTACAGATGGGCCTAAGAACTTATTGCAAACTAGATTCGACTTTTTTTTTTGGTCAAGAAGTAATTTAGAATTAAAAGGTCTACTTGAGAAGATGATAGCTAAGTAAAATAGTTTTACAAAAATTTCTCATTTTATAGCACACAGTTAGATGACAAATTTATTAGCTATTTAATATTGATTGGAATGATTTTTTTTATAGTCATTAAACATTAATGTAACTTTAAAAAGATCTGGTAGAAATTCCTGGAAATTTAGTAAATAAGACAAGGAAAGTTACATGATTTAATGCTATGGTCATCATGAGATTATTTGTAGTTCACTAGTGTTCTTCCAATAAACCTTTTGTCTGTGCACAGATGTCACGCTGGGTTGACAGAACTTAATTTTGAATATGTGTAACTATCATGGTTATTTGCCCATCACTCACATATCACAAGGCTTGCCCTCTCTGCACAAAGCCAGACATTCAAATGACAGTTGAAAAATTGTCCCTTTACTAAAGATATTTGGAAATACAGTAAAAGCTTTGTTATCTGGCATGTTAGAGGACTGGGAAAATACTGGTTAATTGAAAAAAAATCTGGTTAATTAAGAGTTATGCGCATTCATGTTGGCTCATGAAAATCTCCCTTTTCCTAGCTCCCTTATTAAAGTTATAAGTGAATTAAAAGGGAATGATTCACATATGCTTGTTGAATTGAACATGCAGTACTCCTTTGCTTGAAAAAGCCATTACTTTTTTGTTTTTTTTTTTAAATTCGTCTCCTTGCTTCCATGTCCCCCTTTTCAATCCATTTTCCAAATAGTAAAATCCATATTCTTAAAACTTCTATCTGTCCTGTCACTTCCCCACTTGAGAAAAAAAATCTTCTATGGCTCCATATTTTCTCTAAGATAAAATATGAGCTCCTCACCCTGACAATTAAAGTCCTTCCAAATCTGGCTCACACATTTTTTCAGTCTCATCTCATATTACTCCCCTTCATTCATCTTCTTTCCAGTCACAGAGGTCTAGCTATTGGCTGTAAAGGATATTCCATTTCCAGCCTAAGTGCCTCAGCACAAGTATTTAACCATGTCCACAATGCCCTCCCTTCTCCCCTTCACCTACACTTCCTTCAAAGAACATCTCAGGTGCCTCCTCCTACCATAAGACCCTTCCAGAGCCCCATAGTTTATTAGCCCTTTCTTCCTCTTGAAATTTGCATTACTTCCTACATACTTTTACTCTATTTATTTATATGCCTGTAATAGCTTCCCAGTAGAATAAAAGTTCTTTGAAGACATGAAATGTTTTGTTTGGAATTTTTGGTAATCAGGATCTAACGTAGTGTTTTTCACATCATAGGCCATTAATAAATGTCTGCTGAATATAACTGAATTTCATTATTTCCCAAATTGGCAAAAAATACAATGTTATACAAAAGTATGACAATTTTATTGTAGTCTGATGGCTCTGTTATGGTTATTGTGTATTAAAATGTTGTATTGAAAAATATTAGAAATGCCCATTTGTGGAGCTTTTCCACCCAGTAAAGTGATTGATAACAGCTTTTCCTGTATATGAAGAAGTAGCTATGTGGTATAGTTGGTAAAGTGCTGGACTTGGGGTCAGACAGACCTGATTTTAAATCCTGCCTCAGACTAGCTTTATGACCACGGAAAGTAATTTGACCTCTTCCAGCCTCAGTTTCTTCATCTGCAAAACAAATATAGCAGTACCTACTCTGCAGGGTTGCTGCGATGATCAGACTAGAAGACACATATAAGTATGCTGTAAAACCTAAACAGCTATATGAATACTACTACTACCACTACTACAATTACATTGAATTTTTAATTTCTAATTGAGGTGTTAGATGTTACAGCTATAGCCTGATGAAGTTTCTTAAGGATAGGTACTATGTATTCTTATGATCATTCTGAAGTGCCAAATACAGTTTGAAGAAGGCTGAGAACACTAAATAAATGTTAACTGAATGACTAATTAGATAAATTTCACATTTATATATTCAGGAGAATAACACCTCTTGCATAATTTTGAGTTAAAATCAAGACACTCTTCATTTAAAGCTCATAATTGGTAATGGGAAATTCATTACATAAAGTGGATTAGAATGCCAGTCCTCCCTAGTTCTCAAAGAAATTTGCCAGGATATCATTGGAGTATCTACCACTCACATGTATTGAAAGAAAAACTCCTTAAACTGTACATGGAGAGCAGTGATGAGCCTTCTTGATCACTATGATGATATATAATTAGAGCATGAATATGTTCTTAGGTTATTGCTGAGGTTTGAGCAAGATAAAAAGAGTCTTTCTCATAAGCTAAGTATTATTGCCAATGCTTGACATTCCCTCTTTCTTCACCTCTGCCTTTCAGAACTTCTTTCTTTCTTCAATTCAGCACAGATAACACACTTTTTGAAATTAGGCCTTTCCCAGTTAGTAGTTTCTCCTTTTGAAATTACTTTGTATTTACTTATCTATGTACATACCATAGCTTCAATAACCACTGAAGTGTAAGGTCATTTGCAATTTAGTGTTCATTTGGGGATTTTTTTGTTTGTTCTTTTTCTAGTTCTTTTTATTCTTTCATTTTATTTTATTTATTCTTTTATTTTATACTCAATTCATTGATCTGCTCTTTTTCTATTTTACATTTAGAGATATAAATTCTCCTCTTATCACTGCTTTTACTGTATCCCATAAGTTTTGATATGTTGTCTTATTGTCATTCTCTTTAATGAAATTATTGACTGCTTCTGTGATTTTGGAACTCTGCTCAAAAGGCTATAAAACTCTGCATACCTTTTGACCCTACTAGAGTCTGTATCCCAAAGAGATCAAAGCAAAAGGAAAAAAGACCTAAATATTTATAGTAGTTCTTTTTGTGGTCGCAAAGAATAGGAAATTGAGTGGATGCTCATCAACTGGAAAATGGTCAAACAATTTCTGGCACATGGTATTGATGGAGTACTACTGTGTTTTAAGAAATGATGAAGGGGGTAGTTTCAAAAAAAATGATGGTAAGACCTATGTGAACTGACACAAAGTGAAGTGAGAAGAACTGGGATAGCATTATGCACAGTAACAGCATTATGCACAGTAACAGCAATGATCAACTGTGAAAGACTTGGCTACTCTATAGCCTCCAGAGAGAGACCCAAAGAACTCTGAGTACAAATTGAAATCCAATTTTCTTGATTTATTTTTTCAATATAGCTAATATGTAAATATATTTTACATTATCTCCCACGTATAATTAATTTATATCATTTTGCTTGTCTTCTCAGTGGGTGGGGGATAGATAGGAGGGAGGGAATTTGTAACTCAAAATTTTAAAAGAAAAGAATGTTCAAAATAAATAAATGAATAAGGAGTGTAAGGGGAATAGACTTATGTTGTTGTCTTCATAACCTCACTGTCTAGCAGACTGCCTGGAACAAAGTAAGCACTTAATAAATGTTTGTTGAATTTATCTGATGAATATGAATTTAGAAATTCAATCTCTCTAAGGAGCAGAGTAAACAGCATGTAAGCCATGCAGAAGCATATAAATATACTTACGTGTATCTCAAATGAGTAATATTAAAATTTTCCTTTTTTACAAGGACCATATTTTAAAGGGATTTTACTTACATTCCCATCAACATATCAAATATTATAAAACAAAGTAAAATATGCCATTATTTTCTTTAGAAGATGCCCCAAATTCAAATATTGAGAAATACATAATTAAATGAATACAAAGCCTTTTTAAAGTGCTTCCCATGTGGCAAGCACTGTGCTAATCACTGGGAATACAAATAAAAACAATGAAATAGTCCCCGCTTTCTAGGAGCTCAAACTCATACAAAGCAACCTGGGAGGAGCAGGACTAGTACACAACCAGGAAAGGCTTTATATAGAAGATAGCACTTGGACTGAGTCTTAAAGGAAACCAAAGATTCCAAGAAGCAGGGATGAAGTGAGAATTGATGCAAGACATGGGGAACATCCATGCATGAAGACAGAAGAGTCATGTGTGAGGGACAGCAAGAAGGCTGGTTTTAGTTCCCATAAAGAACATGGGAGCAATACGTAGTAAATCTAGAAAAGTATATTAGGGTTGGATTGTAAAGAACTTTCAATGCCAAACACAGGAGCTGATCTAAAGAGAAAAGAAAATCATGGGAGTTTGTTCAGCAATGGTCAGACTTGTGCTTTAGGAAAACCATTTCAGTATCTGTTTGGACGGTGGATTGGAATGGTCCAAATCTTGAGGCAGAGAGATGAATTAGGAAGCTGTTGCAATAGTTCAGACATAAGTGATAAGGGCCTAAATTAGGGTGTTGACCATATGAAGGATGCTGCAGAGGTAGGATCATCAAGATTTGGCAATTGATTGGACATATATAGTAAAGGAGAGTGAGGAGTTAAGAATGACATCCAGGTTGCAAACCTTGAAGAGAAAGTAAATAGACAGATTTGTGGCACCCTAAGAAGAAACAGGGATATCCCGAAGGGGACTGGTTTGGGGGAAAGATAGTGAGTTGTTTTGGACATAAATTTCATATGTTTATGGGAATTTGAGATGTCCAAAAGGAACTTAAATGCGGTAGGCCTGTAGCAAAAGAGAGAGATTAGAGATAGATATTTACATCTAAGGATCACCAATATAGCAATAATAATGATCTCTACACTCAGACAATGTCTGATGGCTGGTGACTGATGAGGTTGCCAAATGGGAGAGTATTGAGAGAAAAGAAAAGAGGGCCCATGATAGAACTTTGGAGCATACCCAGAGTTAGGGTTATAAAGTGGATGACAAGTCAATAAAAGTGAATGAGGAGTAGCAGGACAGGTACAAAAAGAACAAAGAAAAAAAAAGTCATGAAAGCCCCAAAAGAAAAGAATATCCAGGAGAAAAAAATGACCAACAAAGTCAGATGCTGCAGAATTTTCTAGAAAGATAAGGTGTAACATAAGACCTTTTAGTTTGGTAACTTTAGGAGATTATTACTGTTGGACAAAGTAGTTTCAGTTGAACAGTGATGTCAGACACCAGATTCCAGAGGGTTTAGAAGTGAGTGAGAGGAAAGGAAATGGAAGCAATGAATGTAGACAGCTTTTTCAAGGAGTCTGGTTAAGAAAAACAAACAAACATATACATGTATAGTTTGCAGGGATGGTAGGATTTAATGGATTTTTTTTTTAATATGGGGGAAACATGGCCACATCTGTAGATCAGAGCAAAGGAATCTGTAGATAGTGAGATTAACTTCCCCTGGTTTCTTATGGACTGGGATGTAAAGAAGCTTCTTGGGTGCCAACCGAGATCTTTTAAGTTCCAGGCTCATCTTTCAGAAGGTGTCCTTGAATTAGGAACACAGATCATGAATTCAGTGCTTGAAGAGATTTCTGAAGCCATCCAGTCCACTCTATTCTTTTACAGATGAGGAACTAAGTCCTAGAGAAATTAGTTTGCTCAAGGTCACACAAATAGGAACAACTGGAATCATCTCACTTTAAATCCAGTGACCTTCCTTCATTCCCTTTTTGTGAATTGACTATACGTTAGAATATGTGTGTATGTGTGTGCATATATATATGTATATATATATATGTATATATATATGTATATATATATATGAACATGTATATATATAAAATATCCAGTGTGTGTATATACACACATATACAGACAGATACATATATGTATATTTGTATATATTTATGTGTTACCATTTTCATCTCTCTGTCTTGGAGGATGAAATATGTGAGTTCTATATATAGAGTTTTACCTCAGAGCAATGACTGGATTGCCAAGAATCCTGTAACTATTCAATGAATATTAACTGCATGAAAGCAATGAATGCCAGAGAGCAAAGAAATAGATGAGTTTTAGATTGAAGAACAGAAAAGTCAGTTTAAATCAAGCAAAGCTTAAATTGTTTAGCTACTCAAAACAGATCAAGTCTAACAACTTATCTTCTTTTTAGAAGAAAAATGTTTTATCTTTTTACAGACTTCTGGTAATTTTGAGAACAATGACTTCAAACAGCATGGTCATCAAAATGATTCAGAAAAATATGTATGTTTTTTACTAAAAATCAAACAATATTAAGGAAAATAGGAAGCTTGCTTTGTATATCAAGAGCCTGGTTTGGAATAACACATCTGCTATACTGCTTTAAATAAGTCATTTTAATTTTCTGAGCCTCAGGTTTAGCTAGCTAGCTAGCTAGCTAAATACACACACACACACACACACATATGTGTATATATATATATACACACACACACACACACATACATATATATATATAATAAAAACGTAGGTGAGATAACCTCTAAATTTGTTCTCAACTTTTAATCTATGATCCTATATTTAAATCCTAGATGGATATATGAAGCATATCCTCAAAACCAATAGTATTAAAGATTTCTATTGACTGAGCAAAATCAGGTTTTTTTTTTAAAGTAATAAGCATTGCAATGATAAATAAAGAGTAAGAAGGAGTATAATTTCTTATTTGGATAAATTATGTCAATATCTGTATTCAAGAAAACTCTCAAAGCCACGTCAACATGTCCTGCCTTTAGAGATCCCTGTTGGCCCAGACACTTCAGTCTTTCTACTCTGTTGTGCCCCATGTACTATGGAGATTAGGTAAGTACAACTCACAATCTGTGTCCAAACATGACAGGATGAATAATTAACTTCAGTTCTCTTTCTCCCTCACTTCAATAACAACAAAAATCCTATTCTTAGAAAAGAAAAATTAAAATTTCATTTGTTTCATATCAGGTGGAAGCAGGAAAAATGGTACCTTTGATCACATTGTGACCAGTAAATACTCACTCATTTTGGGGAAAAACACCTGCCACTCCAAAAGATTTAAACAAGACACTGGTTTATATTGTTTGGGGTTCGTGGTATGTATGGTTTTCAAGGTGGAGAAGTTTTCTCAGCATATAAAACCCTTAGCCTTTTTATTCAAACCAGATTAAAAAGGTTAGTAACTCCTGCCCTAAGCCTATGTAATTTCTTAAACTTTCTGGGTAACAATAAGAAAGAACGTGCAACAGGGTACCAGACCTGGAATCACAAAGGCCTGATTTCAGATCCTGTCTCTGACTCTCAGCAGTTGTATCACCACAGCAAGGCATTCAGGTTCTCTAAGACATATTTAAAATATAGACACAAGAGCATCTTTAAAATCACAGATCCTGCCCATCAATTGGGGAATGGCTAGACAAGTTGTGGCATATGATTGTGGTGGAATACTACTGTGCTATAAGAAATGACAAGTAGGATGCTCTCAGAAAAGCCTGGAAAGACTTACCTGAACTGATGCAAAATGAAATGAACAGAACTAAGAGAACATTGTACACAGTAAAAGCAATATTGTACAATGATCAACTGTGAAGGACTAAGCTATTATCAGCAATACAATGATCAACACAATTCTGAAGGATTTATAATAAAAATGCCCGTCTCCAGAGAAAGAATTGATGGAGTCTGAATGCAGATTGAAGCATAACTTTTTAAAAATTTTTCTTGTTTTTTTTAAATTTGTGTTTTCTTTCACAACATGATTAATATGGAAATGAGTTTTGCATGACAGCACATGTGTAACCTATATCAAACTGCCTGCCTACTCAGTGGAAAGGGGGAAGGGAAGTAAGATGAGAGAAGATTTGGAACTCAAACTTTTAAAAAAATGTTAAAAACTGTTTTTATATGTAAATCAGAAAAATAAAATGCTAAATGAAAAAATCATAGATCCTTAACATATTTGAGCAATGGGGGTGGAGGCAGAGACAGCATAAAGTTTCATGATAAGCACTCCTTTGTAGTTCTGGCGTATATGGTAATCTGAATAACAATAACAACAAAATTCAGACATTTGAAGATGTCCAATGAAACCACCCATAAAAAGAGTTAGGTTTAACATACTGTTCCTTCATCTTTTACACTAGGAGATGCTTCACTAAAAAAAAAAATTATCTATTATGGGGCAGCTAGGTGGCACAGTGGATAGAGCACCAGCCCTGGAGTCAGGAGCACCTGAGTTCAAATCTGACCTCAGAAAGCTAATACTTCCTAGCTGTATGACTCTGGGCAAGTCACTTAACCCCAATTGCCTCACTTAAAAAAAATTTACACTATGAAATGCTTTTAAGGCAATTCCAAACCAAGAGAACAATGTTCTCTTTAGTAAATCTTGTCGTACCAGGAAGCTCCAAGGCATTTCTCGTGTGTGTGTGTGTGTGTGTGTGTGTGTGTGTGTGTGTGTGTGTATGTGTGTGTGTGTGTTTCCTAAAGACAAAATGTGGTTAGGAGGAAGAGGGTACAATTTAGACTAAGAAGCTACAGGTATGAATTCTGCCTAAGAGTTACAGGTTCCATGACCATAAGCAAATCTCAACCTCTCTGTGCCTCAAGATATTCCCTAGGACTTAATTAACCCTTAAGCCAGGAGGTTTTTACTCTTTTTCTAGGGGAATCATGTATCCCCTTAGTAGTCTGGTGAAGATTATGAATCCTTTCTAAGAATATTTTTAAATGCATAAACTAAAATGGATTAGCATTACAAAGATAACACATTATGTTGAAATAGTTTAAAATAATTAATTTTTTAAAAGCTCACAGAGCCAAAGTTAATAATCCATTTCACAACTCCTTTCAGCCTGTAACAATGGGGAGGGGATGCTACTTTCCTACACTGAGGATATCCCAGATCCTTAACATATTCCTATTAAAACATGCACTTATTCATCTTCATTGTTCTAAATCTCTTCATCTCTTTCTCTGCATTGTCATTTTATACCTGGCTAAAAGGCAAATGCTCTTTTACATAAGGCAAGAGTATTTCTAAATGAAGGATGCTTATTTAAAAGAAATACAAGATAACAGACTTCACAAAAACGGACGTGCCAAGAGAAATCTATGTCCTTTAAGCTTAATCTATACCCCTACTCTTGAACTAAACAAATGGCAATTTGACCATATTTCTAAAACGCTAGAGAGCTTCAAAGAGTTCCCTAATGTAAATCTACTATATTTAGCTCATATAAATGTTCTTGATGAAAGCTGTGACACACAAATGGAGTGCTTGTTACATATTGAAAACATGAAAATGGAAAACAACAAAGAGAAAATTAGAACTTTCATGCACAAATCAATTGTAAGCATTGCAGGGGTTGCACTTAAATGCATACAGTATGAACTCCAGGCCTAGAAACCAGCTCTGGTCCCAGCAGCTGCCTAGCAACTAAACATTATACCTGATCCGTGTTTTAATGGGCAAGAGACTGCAGTCGCTAGGTGTTTAGTAACTGATAATACATTTTTACCTAAGCATTGGAGAATTGTAATAGTTCAGCAGATCTCAATGAATTTCAAGTCTTTTTATTGATTTGGCTAGAAGCATTTATCTACACTTTAGGCAAAACAATATAAACGATAGGTATTTTCTCTGTCTCAGAGACAATAAATGGGCTAAATGAAGTGCCATTTAGTTTATGGTTAGAATAATGAGCAAAATTGTACCCAAATACCCTAAAAGAATTAATATGTCCCCATAGATCCCTCTTATGACTGAGGGCTTGGGTAATAAGGAGAACAGAAATCATTGTATCTAATTTGAGCATGAACTTCAGCAGTTTTTAAAATTACTGTTCTTTTTCCCCAAACTAGCCATTTGGTATATAGAAAAAGGAGGATAAACATCACAATCTTTATACCTCTGACACAGAGAGCTAACTATTTATTCTTTGCAAAAATATGTGCTCCAGATGGTAGCCTGATAACACAAGAGGATAAAAGCTCCTTCTAGAGTGCCACCATAATGATTCTGGGAATCAATTAAAAGAACTATAGAACAGGTGCCTTGATTCTTATTTCTCTCCCTTCTATACCACAAGCAGGTTTTTTTTTCTTTTGTTGTTATTATTATTTGGAAGAGGGAGGAAGGAGTGAGAAACTGGGTTTCTACAATGAATGCCTCATCAGCCCTCTGCTAGAAAACTGAATTGTCATAAGTAATCCTTAACACCAAGAAGCAGCTAGGCACCTGTGGATTTGGACTCTGGACCTACAGTCAAGAAGATTTGAGTTTAAAACCAACTTCAGACACTTACTAGCTGGACATGTCACTTAACTTCTGTCTGCTTCAGTTTCTCCATCTGTAAAATGAGGATAATAATAGCACCTGTTTCCTAGGGTTGTTATAAGGATCAAATGAGATAGTGTTTGTCAAGTGCTTTGCAAACTTCAAAGCACGATACAAATATTAGCTATTATTACTATATTAAATACCCTGAAAAACAGATTTAATTCATGAAAATTGAAAACAGTAATTACTAGTGAGTGACCTAAGTAGGAACTGAGCAAATTATAGCATATTCTGATGCAGAACACTATATTCTGTCACAATCGGTAAAAGAACAATCAATCATTTATAACAGTTGGAATAGATGAATTATATTCAAAATACCATTAAGCTTTCACTTAGTATATCTCATTGGCATTCTATATGCATTAGATAATAATACAAGTAAATTTTATTGTATCATCTGTCTCTGAATACATATATATTTTTATAGGATGATGAATTATAATGTAATACCATGAAAGCCATCCATTCACTTATGTTGCTAGCAACAATGGAAATTTGCTACATGATTTGCCTTCATTCACATTTCACACCCCTATTTGTACAAGGACCAAATCGTAGCAAATTGTAAAGTTGGTAAAATTCCTCACTTTGGAGTCAGAGGTCCTGAATTCAAATTCTTTTTCTGCTGCAATCTGACCTCAGGCAAGGGCAAATACTTCACTTCAGTGGGGTCCAGCTTCTTTATCTGTAAAATGAGAAGCCTGGTCTAGATGGCTTCTTCCTGCTCAAAACCTCTTCTCTGTTACTGTTCTGGTATCTTAATAATATGAATCCCTCAATGTTCATTCCAACAGTCACCAATCATGCCTTTTACCCCATGTTCTGGCCATTTTCCAACTCCCTTTCTTTCCAGTCAAAAATCACTAGCTATGTCTCATTCCCTCAACATCCTGTGGAGTGACTAGAATTAATTTGATTAACTAATTTGCTAAGGTGTTAATAGATAACCATAACAATGTGTTTCTTCCTTCTAGGCCAACTGACAAAGTCATAATATCCAAATAAATACCATGAGAGTTTCTGGCCCGGTGACAAGTTGCTGGTAGAATTAACTTTGAGCAAAGGGGAGCATGTAAATAATAAACTGGTCTCTACTTTAAAGAAACAATCTTCTTATATTCTTAGAACTATTTATCTCAAAAGAACATGGAACTAATCACATCTTTGAAAGGAAATTGAGAATACATGCCAAGCTAAAGTAATGAGACATTAGCAGATATCCTATATTTTCCTAGAGTAAAAATGAATAAAATGGCCTAGGAGAAAATGAAAATTATCTGTGATAGATGGATGACTATTTTTACTGCATTATAGAACACTGAGGGTCTTTTTGTTTCTACATTTATTATTTCAGCTAATGTTAAGTAGATATCTAATTAAATAAAATTTTGAAAGTACTCTAGATTTAAAAAAAAAATTCTCCCAACATGAGAACAGATTAGAGTGTTAGCAGCAACATGTCTTGAAATATAACAGGAATTAAAATGCAAACAAAAGATTTAAAAATATTAAGTCATGAAATGGATAATTTGTGGACATCATGAATATTTCCTAGGGAAATGACCCAAAATGAGAATAACATTCATAAGAAGACCACAAAACCAATCATTAGAAATCATGCAAAGGAGATTTCTTTTTCAAAATAAAACAAATCAAAGATTTCATCTCTCTCTCTCTCTCTCTCTCTCTCTCTCTCTCTCTCTCTCTCTCTCTCTCCATATTATATATATATATATATAATATATATATATATATATGTCTACACACACACACACACACACACACACACACACACACACACACACACTTCCATAATAGCCCTGTTTGAGATTTCCTACATTTGATTCCTTAGCAGACAAGGTTTTCTGGCTTGCCTTAACCAAGGACATCTTAGTTTCATGATGGAGTCATTATATTTCTTATTTTTCCTGATCAGAAGTATTCAGGATTAAATAAATTTGTTTTGTTTTACTTTTAAATAGCAACTTTTATTTGTGCCATGCTTATGTTAGCTTTGCCTTATGTACCTAAACTGTCTCTAGATAAAATTCAATTCAAGAGGCTGTTCAGAGGGGCATGTTCCATAAGTTATCAAGTTTTATTTTGAGGATCATAGGACAATAGCTTTAGAGTTGGAAGGGACCACAGAAAGTAGTGCTAAATAGTTTAGGAAAAAATAAAGAAAACAAAAAGAGCTATGGGGGGAAAAGAAAGAAAGAAAGCTATGTTCCTGTACCACTACATTAAAAACGGTATTTACTTTCACTGCCTTGACCACTTCCAATGCTCTCACTCGCTTCTAAACCTCCAACAACCTGGCTTCTGACTTTGGCAGTCAATTGAAATTTCTGTCTACAAAATTACCAAGGATCTCTTCATTGCTAAGTCCGATGGCTTTATGTCAATTCTCATCCTTCTTAATCTTTGTGGGCAGCTTTTGATACTATTGATCACCATCCTGGATATTCTCTTCTCTGGGATTGATTCTCCTTCCACCCCCTCTGAGTGTCTTTTTCCCAGTCTCCATTGCCAGTCCCTGATCTTTGTCAGGCACACTAATTGTGGATTCCCACCCTCCCCATCAAAGCTTTGTCCTGGGCCTTCTTTTCTTTTCTCTTTACACTCTTCCACTTGGTGAACACATTAGCTCCCAAGGGTTCAATCATTATTTTCATGTATATGACTCTTAAATCTATATGCTCAGCCCTAATCTCTTTTCCAAACTCTAATGCACATCCCTAACTGCCTATTGGAGATTTCAAACTAGATGTCCTGTAGGCTTCTATGCATCCAAACTAGATCTTTCCCCTAAAAACCACTCTAGACAGCTAGGTGGCACAGTGGATGTATCACAGGGCCCGCAGTCAGGAAGACTGCTCTTCATGAGTTCCAATCTAGCCTCAGATACTTACTAACTGTGTGAACCTGGGCAAGTCACTTAACCCTGTTTCCTCAGTTTCTTCATCTGTAAAATGAGCTGGATGAGGAAATGGTGAACTCCTCCAGTTATCTTTGCCAAAAAAAAAACAGACCCCAAATGGGATCATGAAGAGCAGGATATGACCCCAAAACAACCAAAAAACAAAACTCATTCTTGCTTTCTACATTGCTGTTTCTGTCAGGAACACTGACTGCCATTCTGGTCAATCAGGTTCCAACATCAGTAACTCTGCATTTTCACTCTACATAAGTAACTGGGTATAAAACTGTATTGTTTCTATCTCCCCAGTGTTGCTGCTTGCATGCATTCCTATCTCTTTACTTATACAGCCACCACTGTAGTTCAAGGGCCTTATAACTTATTCCTTGAATTACTGGAAGTCTCCCAATTAGTTTTCCTGCCTAAAATCTCTTCTCATTCCTAATAATCCTCAACATACCCAAGAAATAATTTTTCTAAAGCATAAGTCTAAAAGCATAGGTCTTTTGTCCTCAGGATTTACTTTCTAAACACCCTTTTAACATTGCTGTTGCTTAAATCTTTCAGATTAAGGTACCAAATGAAGGTATAGCTTCCAGGAATAAGACATTCCCTTAGTACTCTACTCTAGACAGGCCACATATGCAATGCTTTGTTCTGTTCTGGATCCTATATTTTAACAAACTAGAAATGCAGAGGTATGAGGGTATGATAATCATGCTTAAGTATTTAGGACTTTTCATATGTAAGAGGAAGTAGATGTTTTATTTGTTCACAGAGGTCAGAAGCAGTAGTAGCACTTGTAGAGGCAAGTTTAGACAATGTTGGGGGAAGCAAAATTTCTTTACAATCCAAGTTGTCCAAAAGGTATTAGTGGCTTTCCATTATTAATAGTCTTTAAGCAGAAGCTGGGTGACCACCTTTTGGGTATATTCCAAGGTTTGCTGGAGCCTGATCATATCAGCTTATGAAAAGTGACTGTTAAATTTTCAATGTCAGCATTTATGCCCTGGAAATATGCAAATGGCTACAAATCAGGGCTTGATTCATTGCTTTGTTGACTGTCTAGACTGAAGAAGGTGGTAGGAAAATGTTAATAATGCAGATTAAACTTAAGAGTGTGTTGTGTATTTTCACAGAGCAGGTTGTTAAATAATTACCAGCACATCCCTGGTGGTGAGGATTCCTTTAATGTATGTGTCAGACTAGGTGGCTTCTCAGGTCACTTCCAGCTCTAAAATTGTATGATTCTGTGATTCAAAGTACTAGAATAACATCACTTCCTGATGGTCGAGGATATTAGATACAATGTGCACACAGAAGACCACATTCAGTCACCAGTCTGTAGTCCTGAACCTCAACAAGACCAAGGTATACTACAATTTCTCTGTGATGAAAACTGTAGGTGAACACTTAGGTATTGGCACTGATCCATACTCCTAGCCAATTCTTTTCAGCAATAGCAAATCTCTTGAAAAAAATTATATCTATCATCATTCTAAGTCATTTTTAGTTCCAATACCAAATTGAAACAATTAGAAAATATTAGTACTTACAGGTCACAGTAGGTCATGTTGATGCTGATCTGATAATTTTTTCATTAAAATATAATTGATATTCTACCTAGGCCTTTGCAAAGAAATTTACATCATAATTGATACTCCTACCCACTGTAGCAGCTAATATTTGAAAAATGGTATGGTCTCCAAGAGTGCATTGTTGATTAGTGATATTCAGACATCAGATTTTACTATATTGGTAATCCAACAAAGTTATATTCCTATGGGAAACATTTCCTGATTCTCCTCATTAATCGTGCTGTCTGTATCTTAAAATTATCTTCTAGTTATGTACATGTCTAAAAGTTGGTACCACATACACAAATACATCCAGGAGAATATAAATTCTGTGAGGGCAGATCTGTTGTGTTTTATCTTGATAATCCTAGAACCTGGTATAGTGCCTTAAACAGAGTAAATGATTAATAAATGCCTGATGAATTACGTTCACCAATTTCTCTAAAAATAAGTTAGATAATGCCAAAAATTAACCTAATCTAGAAAAAGTTCCATTTGGAAGACAAAGATATGTGCAAATGCCTTATAAACAAATTAACTCCATACAGAGAAAAACTGTTCCATGTGCAGCCTTTATCTCAGCCCTGGTCAGTCATCTCATAAATGTGTCCACAGGAAGGCAAATAAAATGAAGGGAGTCAATGAGGAGAAATGTATCTTGAAGAATTTAAGGACCTAGTGGGAAAATTAAGCTTGCCTTGAAAGTGCTGCCCTGTAGAAGATATATTAAATTTATTCTGCTTGATTCAAGAGGGAAAATATATGGAGGCTTCAGAGGGACAGATTTTGGCTTGAAAGGAAAAAAAAGCCTCCTAATATCATTCAAAAGTGGAAAGGAATGTCTGGGGATTTTCAAAATGGAGATGTAAAGTGGCATCCTACTGTCCATCAAGTAAAATTCAAATTCCATTAGTGGATGTTTGAAGCTCTCCATAGCCTAGTACTGAACATGATCACTCTTCATCCCTATCTCATATTATGACCTTACATGCAACTCTACACTCCAAGCAAACTGAACTTCTCATTTCTGAGCACAGCTCTAAACTTTCTCATTTTTATGTCCTTCCTCACAATGTTTCCTCCCCTTTTCACCTGTTCAAGGCTCACCCAACTTTTATAGCCCCCAAAAAGGGCCACTTTCTCCACAAAGTCCTCTTTGACTTCCCCCCTTTAATCCATTCTACTAGTAATGATAATCCTTGGACTCCATATAACACCTCTTTTTGGATACTATTCTAATGCACTTATGAAACACTGCAGGTTATCACTTTTTAAAAATAATTTTTACTGCTTTTTTTGTTTTGACTTTAACTAAACTTGTCCCTGGATTCCTCCCTGCACCTCCCTTATAATGAATATTTTTATAAGGAAAAAAGATACTAATAGCATTTATACAGTGTTTTACTATTTGTATGGCACTTTGCAAATATTATCTCATTTCATTCTCCTGACAAACCTGGATAATAGGTACTATTATTTCCCCTATTTTACAAATGAGGAAGCTGAGGCAGCAAGTGGTTTAGTGACTTGTCCAGGGTCATACAAGGAGTCAGTGTGGATGGATTTGAATTCAATTTCCTGATTCCAGGTTCAGTACTTTATTTACCATGCCACTTAGGTATAAGAAGGAAAAAAATCAGCAATACTTCCAAAGAAACCTGAAAATATATACAATATTCTTTACCCCTGAATCTCTGCTCCTTGGCTTATGCTTGTTCTTTTTAATTCTAAACCATTCACTTTTTAATGTTATTTGATGTTATTCAGCCTGCACAGGGTTTCTGCTTGGTTTTTCTATTTACATTGATGTAGTCCTTGGGTATATTATTTTCATGGCTGTTTACTTCACTCTGCATCATTTCCTGTACATTTTTTTCCCATATTCTTCTGCATTCATCAGATTTGTTGCTACAACAAACAGTTTGTCATTAGATTCAGGTACCACAGTTTGTTTAGTAATTCCCTAACCAATGGGCATCTACTTTATTTATGGATCTTTGCTACCAAAAAGAAAAGTTTGCATGTTATTGATATCTATCTTTGTGCCTAATTTCATTAGCAGTTGGTGAGCTCCACAAAAGCAAGGATTGCTCTTTTATAACTTTGTTTTCTCTTCAGAAAGTAAATTAAAGCTTTGTATACAGCAGTTGTTTAATAAATGTTTATTTAATGAATGAATTTTCATTGGCTCCAAGAAAATATCATCTTCAATCAGTATTGATTCACTTGGCTAGGAAATTCCCAATGTTTAGATTATATATACAGACAGAAGCATTACTTTTTTGAGTTTTAAAAAACTTATCAATTAATTATTTTTGTTATAGGTATTATGTTTAAGAAGGCTTAATGCTTCTTTTTACAATTTGCTGTGAGATTTAAATAATTCATTCCTGGTCTCTGCCTAGGGTTCACTTCTTTCAACACTAAATACAAAAATACATTCTATCATCACTAATCTTTTAATGTACTCTAAGTAGTGTTACAAAATTAAAAAAAAAAGATAATGCATGAAATTCTGATATCCTTATATGTCAAGGTGGTAAAGCCTTGTTATAATAATAGGATCTTTGTGTTGGAAGGAAGCTTAGATGTTGTTTAGAATCAAGTTCAACTTTCTACCTAATGCAGGAATCCCTTTCATAAGATAACCAAGAAGTGTTCATCTAATCAAGGGGTGGAGAATCTGCAGCCTTCAAGTGGCCTCCTAGGTCCTTGGGTGCAGCCTTTTGACTGAGTCTAAGTTTTACAGAACAAAGCCTTTTATTAAGGGGATTTGTTCTGTGAAGTTTGGGTTGAGTCAAAGGGCTGCATTTGAAGACCTGAAGGCCACATGTGGTCTCAAAGTTGCAGGTCCCTCCTCCCCCAACTAATCATTCCTTGAAAGCTTTCAGAGATGGGGAGCTGGTTACTTTACA
This sequence comes from Phascolarctos cinereus, assembly GCF_003287225.1. Lineage (NCBI taxonomy): Eukaryota > Metazoa > Chordata > Mammalia > Diprotodontia > Phascolarctidae > Phascolarctos > Phascolarctos cinereus. The sequence goes on from NW_027555625.1 coordinate 171,368,694, forward strand.
GGACAGTCGATTTCATTTAACTCTCTGCTTTTCTATTACTCAGTCAATGTGTTCCAAGTGAAAGCCAATCTCCCTTCCCACCCCCTCAGACTCTTCAGTTCTTTCTAGAAGAACTAGCTTTTTCTAGCCTTTTTTCCCCCTCGTCTTTCCTTTCCAAGACTACAGTCTATTTTCCTCTGGATCCCTCTTTATTCAGTTAACAAATTACCATCATTACTCATCACTGCCTACCACACTTTAGGACCACTAAAAGCTCTTTTACCCAAGCTCTCTGATCCATCAGACTAAGAGGAATATATTCCTTGCTCCCAACTGCCACTTCAAGACCCTCTCTCTCCTGCCATCATTCAAGATTTCTTACTCCTTTGAGATTCACTCCATTTGCATATGTCACCTAGCACACATCCTTCTTGCTAACATTTAGTGGTTTACAAGTCATTCTCTTTCTTCAGAAATCCATTGGCTGGTTCACAACATTCTTTTCCACCCCAATCCCTGCCTTCATCCCAAAGGATATTCATGTTGATAACCTTTTAAACACCTTGGTTTTTCAGGTCATCAAATTCTTTAATTCTGATAACATACATCATGTCTATGCTAATTTAGCCATCCACAAATTTAACTACACCTTAGAACTCACCATTACCCCCAACAATGTGAACTTTATGAATGTGAACTCTACAATTCTCCTCATTGATCATAATCTGTTGTCTTTTCATTTCTCTCTGCTTCATACCTCCAAAATCTATTCTTTGGTACTCACTGAAACTTTACAATTCCTTCCCTTCTCCAAGCCCCAGTACTCCCAGTTTATTATCTCTGTCCTAGAATTATTTTTTTTTGGATCATGGTTCCCTTCTAGTTCCCTTAAATTCAATAACAAAATTTTCTTAATCTATGGAAACCTTGCCTCCTTATCCTACTTCCTTTCATATCCATGTTAATCACTGATCCTGGGTCATCCTTAGCATCTGTCTTCTCAGCTATTCTCTCAGGTACTAAAGACTGCTGGAGGTATGCAAGTAACCATAGTGGCTAGCTCCATGACAAACTAATGTTACCAAATGCAGTAGTATTACTTACTAAGAAGATGTGCTCATGTGAGGAAATCCAGGAACAGGGAGGTGAAGCATGGCAAAGAAATTTGAAAAAGAATAAAGTGGTGTATATACATTCCTTTTAGTAACCCCAAAGAATCATTATACAGAACTTCTACCTATATTTTCCTTCTCTATTCTGGATCAGTTTTTTCTCTAAGATGAAAATAAGTCAATGACAGATCAGGCAGATAATTGGTCAGGGTAACTATACACTTCAACTATTTACTTACTCTCTTCTCAACTGCAGCACTTGATAGCTACAAAATGCATACCATCCAAAAATCAGACAAAAAACTTCACTTGATATAGTTCAGCCTGCATAGTCTAAATATAGAATATAAAGAGTTAACAAAGTCAAAATGAATACTTTCTTCTTTAGGCAGAATTCTAATGTTCTCCGAAGGAACCATTCTTCTCATCTTATCACTGGAGCATGCTTTTCTAAATTTCCTTTTCTAAGGGCCTGCCAAATAACTTAAAATCTCACCTGACTAAAGCACCAAATACAGGGATACTTATGATTAAAAAAAACCCTTTAGATCAAATATAATAAAGCTATATGGGCAAACTTAAATATATTCTATGCCAAACCTGAGGGAATGTAAACTGTCTTTTTGTAGTTTTGGGGCCAGGAGACTTCCAACAGGAATTTTGAGAAATTAGAGTCTTGGAGTATTTATGATTTTGTTTTATCATTGGTATAACTCAACATTTAGAAAGAGTTTTCCTTGAAAAAGTCATTGCTTTATGGGCTTTGAAGAAATGAACACATTTGTTTCATACCTGTAAATTCTCTTAATGGGTGATTCTGATAATTTTCTGGCTTTAGAAGCCACAGAACTTAATAAGTATTAGCTGTATACAGATGATTTTACTTGTAGTACCTAAGTATCCTAGGCCTTTGTACACCAAGGCAAAGTCAGAGGAAAGTGGAAGCATTTATTCACTCAAAGGGATCTCTGATCTTACCAGTGAAGGAATTCCCACTAATGATTCTGATCTCAACCCATCCATGTGTAAATATCCATGTAACTTTTGTCCTTGTCTTCCCAAAAAGTTTGCCATGGGGGGGTCTACCCAACATCCTAGAGGCCCTCATTGTTTTCTCCTGACATAGAAGGGGATGGGTGGAACACTGACCACTGACCTGCCATTACTTACTTTCACACATGACTAACTCCATCTTCTCTTTTTGTCATTCCAGTCTCTGATGATACCTTCTATGCCTGTTCTTCAGAGTTCCTAACTGGTTCCATATTATAGCCTGTTCATATCCCCATATTCCTGTCCATTGCCCACTTGTATAATGCTCATCTTTAGTTCTTCAGTGTTTCAGTGGCAAATAGTAAAAGGGAAATCTTAAAAAAAAAACACCAAAAAACAGAATCATCCACAATAGCTATTTACCTTGATTAAATTGCTCAAATGATTATTCAACATCATATATCTGCCTGGTTTTGATGTAACCAGAATTTACCTGGACTCTTAAATTGGTTCATAAAACACTTTGGATTCTTCAATACTTGGTGTTCTTGAGATAATGGCATTAACAATGGGTTTTTAATAATCTAAACAGTCCTCAATTTTAGTTTGTAAAGATTTCAGTTGGTTCAATTCCATTTCATAGTTAGCTAGCTATATTCTGAAGTAGTGTTGAATTGGTCCTGATCTGAAAGTCAGAAAACTTGAATTTTCTTTTCAGCTGTTAGAGATGAATTTAAATAAATCACCAACAGTCCTTATTTCAGACTTTGCTTAGAAAAACTCAGTAAGACATTACCAAAGACTTTTCTCTTGTAGAAAGAAATGAGACAAGGGATTCAATGTCCTCCTTTGCAACTTTATAGTACATCTGCTCTTATATCCACTTGTATCTGGAGAGTACGCTGGTTGTGGTCTGATGCTTTATTCCAGACTATGTGGAGGTGGATGGCATAAGAACCAGCAACAGCTACACTTTTAGTGTTATACTCAATTTCATCAGGTTTATAGGAGATTCAGTGCTATATACAACCTAATTCAGTTCTTTTCTCTTTTCCTAATAAGGGTTTGGGAACACTTAGGCTCCTTTCTTGTTCAGCATCAGGTCATGCCTCCTACACAGCATTCATATGCTCACACCCATATGAGAATATATGTGTGTTCAAAACTATTAATATGTCTATAGTGCTAAGAATGTGAGAAAGGAGCAGATTCTTGGGCCTGATTGTAAGCAGACCTTCCCCAGTTGAAGGGGGGAATAGAGAAAAACTTTGCTCCATAGTTAGAAAAGGAGTTTTAAGAGCCTGAGATGTATGTTCTATCATTGCCTTAAGGGCTCTAAATGCCACCACTAAGCCCCAGACTTTCATGGAAGGTCTAGTGTTGCCAGTCAAACCAAACACTAAAGGACAATGGATACATAATGACACATTTGCTTCTATGGCGATTAGTTGCCTGGATTCTTTACGACATGGGCAAACCCCATTTCAGATTCTGAGTAGACAAAATAAGACCTGTATTGTCTAAGAAACTGTATTGTCTTAGAAACTCCTTTTGGAGCACAGAGACTCATTGGGAGGTTGTAAGGGACCTTAGGCTAGCCCAGAAGGTGGGCTTGTGGCCCTCTAGGTCCTCAAGCATGGCCCTTTGACTGAATCCAAACTTCACAGAACTTCTAAAGCACAGATCTATTTGTCATTCCCTGATTCGATAAACTCCAAGATACCCCTATTACCTTTAGAATCAAATATAAAACCCTATTCAATGTTCAAAGCCCTTTATAACCTTGCCCTTCCCCTCTGCAGAATTCTTATACTTTACTCCTCTCCATGTATTTTAACCCTGGTCTCTTTGACACTCTACTTCCTGCACTATGCATTTTGAATGTCCCCCTTCTTGCCTGGAATTCTTTCCCTCTGAGTTTTCCCTCTGAGCCTCCTGGTTTCCCTGGCTTTCTTCAAGCCTGAGCCAAAATCTCACCTTCTTGCAAAAAGCCTTTCCCAGATCTCCTTAATCTTAGTGCCTTCCCTCTGAGATTATCTCTAGTTTATACTGCATATATTCTTTGTTCATGGTTTTTTTTTTTTTTTTTGCATGTTGTCCCATCCCATTGGATTGTGAACTCATTCAAGGCAGGGGGCTGCTTTTGCCTTTCTTTATCTTCAGGGCTTAGCACAGTGCCTACTGCATATGTATGAAACACTTAATAATTGTTGACAGCTAGCTAGATAGGGATTCCAGCTCTTCTAAGAAACACAGAGAAACTTTGTCTTGGGCGCACAGGACTTTTAATTCCCAGAATTCTAAACCTTCACTGCTCACTGAATCCCCTGACCTTCTTGCTCTTTGAGGTATTTTGAACCCTAGGTTCAAAAGATCTGCTACTCCTAATCCTGATTTCTTTCCCCACTTCTTCTGTCATGGCAACTGCAGTTGGATGTCTAAATCTGAAACTCCCCTTTCCCCCTTCCTATTTCTTACTACCATGCAGTGTGGACCATAGGACTGAGTTTTCTAAGGTATCAGCCAAGAGAATATAAAAATCTAGAAATACAGTTCATTAAGTTAAGGCAATTGGACATACAAACAAAAAGCAGTTACCCACTCTCAGACTGGATGGTACTCAATTTTTCATTCATTCCAGCTAGCCCTGACTTCTGCCTATTGACCAAACCTTTGGTTGTTTTGTTTACTGAACTTACCTTTACCCTTTTTCAAAATCAAGCCTTTAGCCTCTTTAAAATTTGTCCTACCTTAGCTTTTTACTAGCCTTACTAAATCTTTCAGCTGAGTACTACCTGTAAAGTGCCCTACCTCAACCTGTGTACTCTGCTTGAGTCTGTTCCAGAAGAACTATTTTAATGCTCCTTCCCTTAAGGCAGGATACTGAGTTGCTCTGGAGCAGAGAACTACAATTTACAATTACCAGTCTAAGCAACGAGCCTTGGAAAGCAATCCTTTTATGGAATTTATGAGTAAATTCCCCACATGCTGCTGCAATGTTAGATAACGTGGACTTAACTGTAAAATTTACTGTTTCCCATCTTGCTAAATATATCTATAGTTAGGATACAATTTAGGCAAATAATCAACTTTTGTTAAATGACTTTCTCATTAATGCATTAATGAGTATGGAAAATGACCTGAGTAAACATTACTTTTGTATAGCACCATGCACTGTTAGGCAGTGAATAAATTATTTTTAATTTTGGCACTGAGCAGGCAAACAACTCAGATTGAATGCAATGGAGTTTGGGATGAGGATTCTACTAAGAATTTCATTCTGAATCATTAAGTGAATTATCCATGTACCAGGGTATCTTAACTTGGAGTACATTAATTTTTTAAAACAATGATAACTGTTTTTCAATATAATTGCTTTCCTTTGTAATCATGGGTATTTTGTTTTTTTGCATTTAAAGCCATTATTCTGAGAAGGGCTCCTTAGGTTTCATGAGACTTTCAAAGGGGATTGTGGCACATAAAAAAGTTAAGAACCATTTACATGGGATAGGAAACAACTGGATAAAATTATTTTTAAAGAGAAAAAAGTCATTAAAAAAACAATATACTACAGAAGAAATGAATGTAATATAATATAAAAGAAATAGAAGTACATCCATGAGATTAATGACTGCAGGAGAAAGTTCTAATCATTTGATGCCATAGAACCTAGAATATTTAGTGCTGTAATTACAAATGTGATTTTAGTAACAGTCTTCAGGGTAACAACTATCCATTTAATAATACTAGATCTCTAATAAAGCAGATGCTACTAGAGATACAGCACTTTAACTAAAGGGCTATTGTTAGAAAATGAGTTTTAAAAGAGACACATTAAAGATGTTTTAGTATTGTTAAGAGATACAGAAATGTCTCTCCAGAGTGTTTATATTTAGGCTTCTACCATGTTCTGTATAACAACAAATCCCCAGTTTAGGTTTCAGTTTAAATTCTTCTATGCAAAGGCTAAAAGCCTTTTTATGAGATACCCAACTTTGTAATTACCCAAATCCTCCACTGACCTGAAAAGGCAAGGGAAGAAAGAGAAAACAAAAAGTAAGATGGGAGAGGAAAAGTGTGTTGGATTTAAGAGTCAGGAGATCTGAGTTCAAATCTTGCCTCAGACCCTGTAAGATCTTGGGAAAGTTACTACCTCTCATGCATTCTTTTTCTTTGTTGTAAAATAATATCTGCATTACTTAACTTCCAGACTTATTACAAAATTTTTTTTAATTTTGAGATACTATAGAAATACGAGCTATTTTAAATTTGTGGTAACAGAGTCAATATAGTCATCAATTTATTAGTTAAAAAAACAACAACAACAAACCTGCACTCTGGAATACTCAAGTGGATGCATAATTTCACCAATTTGGATACTGCCTCCAACGATATAGGTCACAACCCATCCATGCCTGCCTATTGCGTGTGCTTATCTATAGCCTTCCATAAGTTCCCCAGAGGGAATTCAGTCAAAGTGCTACAGGTATTCCTTGACAGCAGTAGAATATCAGTGGAGCACTTGGCTTCTCTACTTGTCATCCTTCATATTTATCATGTGATTAGCCCACCTCTTTTCACCAAAGGTTTTCATCATTTTGTTAGAGGAAATCCAGGGTAAAGTCCAAACTGAAGAGGGATTCCTTGTGAATGGTAATCTCCTCCATTTGATCTGGTTTATGGATGATATTGTACTGGTTTCAAAAAGTCTAGGAACATTGCAGAGTGTCCTAAAAGAGGATGTGACTACATCCAAAACTGTTCAGTCTAACCATACACACAGGAAAGATCAAGTTTAACGAAGAATGTCTGTTATCCAAAATACGAAATTCAATATTTGGAGATCCTATGCAGCGTGTTTGCCAGTACGTATCTCTGGGGCATCATAGCAAATGATTAGGCATTCCTTCTCCAAAAGAAGTCAATCAGTCTATCCACTCTATAGCAAAAATGTTCATTACTAGTCATAAACTATAACCATCCCTAGAAATAAGAGTTTATAAACATCCCCATAATGTTTCTCTGTCTCTATTTCTATCTCCCTCTAATGTCTCTGTCTCTCTGTTTCTGTCTATCTCTCTTTCTCTCATACACAATCTATGCTACTGGCTTCCTATTGCCTCTAGCATCAACATAAATCCCTCTGCTTGGCTTTTAAAACCCTTCACAATTTGTCTGCTACCTACCTTTCCAGCCTCATCAGACATTTCTGTATGTACTTATATGTGTATTTGTTATGTTCCCATTCAAATGTAAGCTGCATATAAGCAGGGATTATTTTATTCTTTGTACTTATAACTCTAGCACATATAGTACCTGACACATAGTAGATACTTAACAAATACTTGTGTTTGATTCATCTCCAAATCTATCCTTTTTCCCATGGAGGTACCCCTGAATTCTCTATCTATCTATCTATCTATCTATCTATCTATCTATCTATCTATCTATCTATCTATCTATCTATATCTTATATTACATTTAAGTATTCTTTAGGGAAAGAAGTTGGTAGATTTCAATTAACAATATATTTCAATCTTTTACTATATTTTAAACAACTAAAAAAATTAAAGAGCATTCTATTCTTGATCAATGCTTTTAAAATATAAATATATATGTATATATATATTTAAAATGTAACTACAGAAGTCTTTAAGGTGTATATAAACAATTTACAAATCTGAAATGAAATGCTTTTAAGAAAATTGGACATTTTCATTGTGAATATTACCTATTTTGTATAACATTTTGCTTCAAGTCAACATTTCAATAAGCTTGTACACTATTAAAAGCCAGTACTGTGGATGGCAAAATAACAAATTTCTAAATGAAATATACATTATTACTTCTAGGTCTCAGAAAAAAAAATTGATCACCGATTCTACTCCAAATCAAACAAATAAACAATTGTCAGTCTGGTAAGTACTCAAATATAGGATGTGAAATTCTGGAAAGTAACTGCTATTTTTACTTAAAATAATGGCCTTTCAATATGGTCAAAGGAAGGCTCAGAGGAAATAGACGATGAAAAAAATTGCCTCCTTTAGAAACAGCATTGTTAAGCTATAATTTGTGTCTGGGGAAAAGTAATTAAAAATCAATTTACTTCTGCTGTGAAAACTGTAAAGTTTAAGATTCCATAGTATACAAATCAACACAAGACTTCAAAAATAACTGGACAATTAATTTTATTATAAGCCTAGAATTTTTGTGATTAGAGGGGATACATGCACACCAACACACACACACACACACACACACACACACACACACACTGAAATATATAACGGATATCTGTACATGAATCAGAACCAGTCTGCAGTCAGGACTGGTATTATCTTGTTGACATAAACCCCACACTTGACACATTATGAAATGGCTGGTACATCAGCCCTTTAGGCCACCTACCATCATGGCCAACATAATTAGATATTCCTTCCTAAAAAGAACCTGAAGCTCTCTCCCTTTTGTTTCATGTGGAAGAGTACTTTAATCAGACAGTCTATCTACTTTATAGCAAAAATGTCCATTACTAGTCATAAATTATAATCATCCTCAGAAATGAGAGTTTATAAACATTTCAATAATGCAATATCCAAAAAAGAAAGTAAAATCTCAGCAAGTCCATGAGAAACAAAGCAGATGGCAAAGTCTTTTGAGGCACAGGCAAGTCCACAAATTGACTAATGCAGCAACATCATATTGAGCATTTACTTGGAAAATGGGCAGTTACTCCCAGTACTGCAGAATGAGTTCTAGGCAGGAGTCACTCCACCAGCCCCAGTGCTGCCAAAACAATTCCATTTCCTGTCTCCTGGTGTCTTAATGGCTGTGCTCATGTCTTTGCCTTTAACAAACAATACAATTTGCTAAAAAGAAGGCAGCTATTGGGATAAATAAATACTATAGCCAATATTTTGATTTGATTATTTCTTGTTTATAGGCATGAAGATGAACATGATGTAATGGATAGTTTTAACAAATTCTCCATCAGAATACAAATGAACTGTCCCACATAGCATGCCTTTACTCTCAGGTATAGAAATCTACCACTTATTCTTCCTCCTTCCTCCCTTCACCACCCCCGCGCACTGGTTAGATCTTAGGAAAGCTGTTTTGGTTCTAATTAGCATATACTTTTAAAGCATATGGAAAATATTTTAATGAAACCCCACTGCTTCAGTTGTTCAGGATAATGATTTCATCTCTGGGATGGCTGGGAAAGGATGTGTGTTCTCTCACATGCTGGCACAGTTTTCATTAATTTGCAGTACATTAAAACATTGCAAAGAAGGAAACATCCTGACATTTAGTTGTCCAGCCTTGTAGTTGTCTGAACAATAAGAGTCTGCCCACAGCCAGTGGCCATGGTCAATTATGGTTGTTTCAAGACAATGAATTGAGTATTGATGGCTGACAATCTAATTTTAAATTTCTGTTCCTGCTACTGCAAAGGGACCGAGGTTTTGATGGACCATGAAAATGAGTTTTCTTTATGACTTTTCTGCCCAGTTGGAGAAGTAATGGAAAACCAAGAACAACAGCATTCAAAAAGATGTTATCATTATTCACCAATGATCTCAGGTAAGCCTGGTTTAGTGAGTTTGAAAGAAGAATGAGAATTGGCAACAAATGGGCAATTAGTGAAATAATAGAAAGAACTTTAGGTATGTGGTCAGAAAAGCTGGATTCAAGTCCTATCTCAGACACTTAATAGCTATGTGACCTTAGGCAAGTCACTTAGTCACTTAGAGCCTCATTTTATTAAAAAGGAAAAAAAAAGGTCATAAGTATTTGCATTACAAAGGGAAATGCTTTGTACAACTTAAACACATAAAAGTGTTACTATCTGTTCTGCTCAGATCACATCACTCCACCAAGGATCCCCATGGCTTGGTGACTAAAGTTCCTTTCTATTGTCCAAGTGTAGTAACACTTCATTCCCTGCTCAGTCTTGACTCTGTGGTCATCCATTTCAGGAAAGTTCTTTCTTAGACTTTTTGATATTTTGGTCTCCTTTGCCTTCCACTATTTATTCCTTGTTGATATTCAAATATCTTACAATATCTTACAATATTCTCCTTTTAATTTTACTACTTATTAGGAAATCCAGGTGGGGAAGTATAAAGAGTACTTATCTTGGAATCAGCATCAAATCCTTCAGAAAATTATTAGCCTTCTGGGCTTAGGCAAGTGACTTGACTGCTACCTGCCTCAGTTTCCTCATCTGTAAAATAGTGATAATAACAGCACCTACTTTACAGGGTTGCTAGGAGGATTAAATGAGATACTATTATATAAAGGGCCATATAAATTGCTAACTATTGTTACTATTATTGTTAACAATCCTGAGCAGTCAAGTATTCAGGAAGGAATCATGAAATCATACTGTCCATACTAAAATATGTTATATAACCACAAATGGGCTTTCATTGATGATTCACAATCTCATATCATATCAAAATATACTCCCCACAACAGCAATTCCAAGCATATTCTCCTCTAATTTTATTGCTTTTATGTACTCTAAGTAAAACAACTTTTCCTTCTTTTTCTTGAGACTATTGAGGTTTTTCAGTGTGAATTATCTTGATCCACCTTCTCTGAACTCCCTAATATTGTCACCTACTCTCTTCCTTTCTTCTAGTCTCAGCTGTGTAACATTGGGCAAGCTACTTAACTTCTTTAAACCTTAATTTTCCTCATGCATACATGATAAATTGAGACTCTATTGTTATCCTGCTACAAAAATCTACAGTTTTATAATGAAAAAGAAAAGTTCTTTACCAAATAGTATCTAGCAAAAATCCTTAATCTATAAAGAAATATATAATACTATGAAAAAGGAAAATGGTATTGGTCAAAGGTAGGGTGTTTTTTTCCTCTCCCCAAAGACACTTATAGCTAGATGATTATAAAAAATATATATATATATATATATATATATATAAAACTGTCTCGGAGTTAGGAGGAGCTAAGTAACACAATGGATAGAGTGCCAGGTCTGAAGAAAGAAAGACTCATTTTTCTGAGTTCAAATATGGCCTCAGACACTTACTTACTAGCTATGTGACCATGGGCAAGTCCTTTACTGTAACTTGTTTGCCTCAGGGCCTCATCTGTAAAATCAGCTGGAGAAGGAAATATCAAACCACTCCTGTATATTTGCCAAGAAAACCCAAAATGGGGTCATGAAGAGTTGGACACAACTGAAATGACTGAACGACTACATGCAGTGACAGGTAGGCAGTGCAGTGGATAGAGCCCTAGGCCTAGAATCAGGAAGACTTGAGTTCAAATACAGCCTTAGATACTTACTGTGTGACCCTGGGCAAGTCACTCAGTCCTATCAGTTTTCTCATCTACAAAATGAGCTGGAGAAGGAAATGGCAAGTCACTCTAGGATCTTTGCCAAGAAAACCTCAAATGGGGTCACAAAGAGTCAGACCTCACTTTCTTCTCCCTCTCTCTCTTCTTAACCCCTTATAATCTGGCTTCTGATCTCCTCATTCCATCAAAATTGCTCTCTCCAAAGTTATCAGTGATTTTTTTTTAGCTACCAAATCTAATGGCATTTTTTTCAATCCTTATTCTCTTCTAACTCTCTGCAGCCTTTGACAGAGTCACACTGTAGTTCACTTCTTCTTGATATTTACTTCTCTTTAGACTTTTGGGATACCATTCTCTCCTGCTACTTCTACCTGTCAGACTGCTCCTTCTCAGTCTTCCCTGGATTCTCATCCAGATCATGCCCTCTAACCATAGATGTCTCACAAGATTCTATCCTAGGCCCTCTTCTCTTCTTCCATATTATTTTACATGGTGATAACATCATGAATTTAATTACCATCTCTGTGCTGACGATTCTCAAATCTTCTCTACCCTCTCTGCTGACTTTTATTAGAGCCTTTCCAATTGTCTTTCAGACATTTCAAACTGGATGTCTAGTAAATACCTTAAACTCAACATGTCTAAAACACAATTCATTATATTTCCTCCAAACTCTCTCCCCCACCTAATTACCCTATTCCTGTCAAAAGCAACACCATCTTTCCTGTCCCCAAGCTTACAATGTAGATGTCATACTCAATTCCTCACTGTCCCTTGACAGTTCATTTTTAGTTGTTGCCAAGGCCTGTCAATTTCACCTTTTTAAACATCCCCCTGATATGCCCCCTTCTCTCCTCTGACGCTGCTACCACTTTCATTCAGCCTTCACCTTCTCTGGAAGCCTGCGGGTGGGTCAGCTCTCTCCACTCCAATCTGTTCTCCATTTAGCCACCAAAATCATTTTCATAAAGTGAAGGTCTTACCATTTCATCCTCCTACTCAATAAATTCCAGTGGCTCCCTATTACCTTAGGTATCCAATTTTTAAAAATCCTCTTTTTGGTATTCAAAGTCCTTCATAACTCACCCCCTCCTACCTTTCCAGTCTTTTTATCCTTTACTCCCCCACACATACTCTTCTGATCTAGTGACGCTGGCCTCCTTCCTGTTCCATGAACAAGACACTCCATCTTTTGGCTCCAGGCATTTTCTCTGACTGTACACCATCCCTGAAATGTTCTCCCTCCACACATCCATCTAAACTAAAATACCATCTTCTACAGGAAGATTTTCCCAATTCCTCTTAATTTTAATGCCTTTCCTCTTTTAATTGCTCCTATTCATTCTGTATATAGCTTATTTGTACATATTTGTTTGCTTGTTGTCTCTCCCATTTGTGAACTCCTTGACTTCAGGGACTGTCACTTCTTTTGTATCCCTAGCACTTAGTACAGTGCCTGACACATAGTTGTTGCGATATAAATGCTAGTTGTTGTTGTTGTTCTTGTTGTTCTTGTTGTTAAGGATATTTTATTTCCTTTACAATGTTCAACTCTATGCTACCTGGCTTCTAACACCATCACTCTTCTGGAATTATTCTCTCTCCAAGGTCACTGATAACATAATTGCTTAATTAAGTAGCTAGAAGGTGCAGTGGATAGCCTGGAGTCAGGAAGACCCAGGTTCAAATATGGCCTCATATACTTACTAGCTGTGTGACCCTGGACCCTAGGCACCTCTACCTTAGTTTCTTCAAATGTAAAACAAGGATAATAACCCTTACCACCCAGAGTTATTATGTCAGATGTGATAATATTTGCAAAACACTTAGCAAAGTACCTGGTACATAGTAGGTGCTTAAGAAATGCTTGTTTCCTTCCTCCCTCCCTTCCTTCCTAGTTTGTTTTCTTTCCTAAATCTCCTTGACCTATCTGTTACATGAGACTTTATCTCCAAATGACAGATAAACTGACTTGGATGTTGTGGTGGAACATGAAAATCAACATGTTGAAAACTTGTTATCTTGCTACAAAACAATCTCTGAACTCTAACATCTCTAGTTTTTGTTGATAGTGCCACTCCACCCTACCAATTGCCCAGGCAAGAAACACTGCAGTCACCTTTGCCTCTTTCCTCTCTTTTATACTCCAGCATCTAATTAATTATCAAGGCATGTCCATTCTACTGACGATTCATCTCTCACATTTTTCTTGACCATTTAGTGTTCAAATATGACCACCTTCATTTTGATCCTCAGCTTTCCCCATCTGGTCTTCCAATTCAACCACCCCAATGGTGCTTAAGTCATCTCCCCAATGCATTACTCTGATCACATACTTCCTGGACTCAAGAATCCTTGCTCTCTTCCACTGCTTACTGAAAAGGAGCCTTCAAAAGTTGGCTTCACCATATCGTCCTGCTTCATCTCCTACTTTTCTCCAAATATTATGGGCAAGCCAAACTGTACTAGTCTACTTCCTATGCACCGCCTGACTTCTGTTTCTGTGCCTTTGTCTTGCCATCCTCCGTTCTTGGGATGAACTGGCCCATGTCCCCTATCTTTATTTGTTGAAGTTCTTCCCTTCCTTAGAGGTCAGGGGTCTAACTCTGTCCACAAAGCTTTCCTTAATTCCACCCCTAGTGAATAATGAACTCCCTGTTTTTCAGATTTCCTACTAACCCACACACATACAACTGCTGATTTTTCATATTTAAATGATTTCTCTGGTTTCTGCTCTTTTTATGTTTCTTTTGTACTTATCATATTTTTTCTTATATCAAAGTCATTTTTTCACATGTCTTTTCATCTGAGTCTAAGCTTCTTTGAGGCAAGGTGCCAGTAATCTTTACATCCCCTGGTGCCTGGCATGGTGCCTTGAAGATTTTTAATAAATATTTGTTAAAATGAAAGCAGGCCAGCTCTAGTGACCCTCCATAATCAAGGTTCTTAATAAGATCTATCTCTGAGACGTAATAAGAAAGAATATAAAATCTGGTTAATTCTGACTTCCTGGGAACATTTGTCTATATTGTTTTTTATTAAGATTTTTACATGTTATTTTAATCATATAAAAGTTTTAAGAGGCTCAGTGTTGATAAGTAGTCACATGACATTAATGGACAGGAACCAAAAATTATGATAGTGTATATATGCAAAGAATTATATATATACGCACATGTGCATACTATATGTATACTACATATGTATGTGTATGTGTGTACATACCCACATATATGTACCATATATGTACATATGTGTATGTGTTTACATGTGTAAACACATATACACATATACATATATGCATATACATATGTGGTGTACGCGCACACACACATACATAATGGTATGGGCTCCAGGGTTCCTTGAAACAAAGCTAAAAACAAAAGGCCCAAACTTTCTCACAGAAGGGAATAAAAAAACAATATGTTCACATTAGTTTTTTTTTTTAATTTTTATTTTCAGTTTCAAATTTTCTTCTTTCCTCTACTCCTCTCACACATTGAGAAGGCAAGAAATATGATACCCATTATACATATGAAGTCATGCAAAACATTTCCATATTAGCCATGTTGTGAAAAAAAAAGCAAGAAAAAAAGTGCTCTTAAAAACATTTCCCAAGACTAGTTTCAAGAATCTAAGTTTATATATTAATATCAAACCATAAACACCTGGGAAAAGGTTGCCAAGATAGTGTCTCCAGCTACTAATAGCCACTTTATTAAGAAACATCATTAAAAGATTTCTATATTTAAGGTGTTATCACTGAACTGTCAATATTCAATTGTACAACTCATCAAATTCTTCCAATAATGGTATCAGGCAATTTGCATGTAATCTAACCCTCTTTTAATTAAATTGTTACCCCATTTGTTCCCTTTAAGGCTAACTGATTTCTCCAAACAGATGTGGGACAATTACCAGTCCTCAGAGACTGCATCTGAACTCAGCGAACTGATTTTTCCCTGAGCTTTGAAATGCTGAAATTTCCAGTCTTCCTTAGTACCCTGGGAGGAATTTTAATCTTGTTGAGCAATCTAACAATTTCAGAAAATTGTTCTCCACCACATCTAGCAAAAGAAGACAAAATTTATGATTCCATTTAACTGTTTCACTGAGTATTATGGTAATGAGAGATTTGTTGTTGCAAAGGTTTATGGGTACGTTGTATTTTTCTATTTGTTTTAGCGACAATCTGTGATCAGCCCAGAAAGCTATATTTTCCTTCCCATTCTACTGTGTGATTCTTTTTTCAGGACAAACACATAACGTGTGGGACTTCTGCTTGATTCACCAATTGCATCAATTCAAAATTTCTCTTCTGTGGTAACCAAACCCAATACATAGTCCCCATGTCCAGGCTATATTTGTCTATTAGTCACAGTGGAATGGGACTATGCGAACTACTGAATCTCAAGAGCACTGTCTGCTCAATCAGGCAGAACATAATCTGAGGAACAAACGCATT
Source organism: Phascolarctos cinereus (assembly GCF_003287225.1). Classification (NCBI taxonomy): domain Eukaryota; kingdom Metazoa; phylum Chordata; class Mammalia; order Diprotodontia; family Phascolarctidae; genus Phascolarctos; species Phascolarctos cinereus. The sequence goes on from NW_027555625.1 coordinate 171,384,573, forward strand.
TAGGCCTGGCCAAGACATTCCGTCCATCTATAGCATCAGATAGCATCGAACATAGCATCTCATACTGAATTGGTCATCACTGTGACAGACTTCTGTCAAAGAGGAGAATTCCTACTTTTCTCTGTGACTTCTTTGTACTGCCAAGGATTGCTTGTTCAAAGAAAACCACAGGCAAACTTCATTCTCTCATTTCCAGGAGGGACCGGAGCAGTCTATGTCTGAAATCTTTTGTGTGATTTGATTGAATTCATAAAGCAGTCACTAATCATTTATTAAGTTTTCCATGTGCCAGACACTGTGTTAAGCATGAAGGATAGGAAACATAAGGCATTTTGCTAGGTGCTAGAGACAGAAATACAAATCACATAAAAGAACAACAGCAATAAAAGTGCTGGATCTCAAAGAGCTTACATTCTACTTGTATCTTCTACTAAACTCCTCCAGGCTCATTTTAGCATGGAAGGAACCTGTATTCTTGAGGCTGTGCCGGTGGCATAAGTGGAATCCCAAGTAAGTTTTGCTAGTATGGGAAGAGATCAAAAAGTCTGATCGTAGTAGTGGATTTTATGCTTTCAAAGAAAACCCAAGGAGGTAAGTACGGAGAGGATCAGTACTAAAATAGCAATCAACAAGTCATGCATTGGTTCTGCCAAACCCACTCATGAATCCATCACTAAAGCAAAGACAAGCGTGATCTGTATCTTTTAAGGATGTAGCCTATCAATGAAATCAATGATCCTTTCAGTATTAACATGCATAGGATCATAGAGCTGGAAAGGGCCCTCAAGATCATTAGGCTACCTTCCTTACTTTACAGATAAAAACAACACAAAACAAAACTGACTCTTAGAAAGGCGATGTTATCTGCCTGAGTCACACAGGTAGTATCAGAATCTAATTTTACAGCCAGGTTCTCTGATTTCAAATTCAGCAATCTTTTCACTTTACTATGCTGCTTCTAATAATTAATGGTGCCAGGCTACATTTCAAGAAAAATTAGGTGATTTACAACTGACCTGACCAAACTTAGAATTCATTTTTTTTTTCTATTTGGAGTGGAAGAAGGCAGAATACAGCAGAGAATATAAGGAGCTTCTTACCTAAGTAGAAACTATGTATAAAGCTTTATCATTATAGAAATTCCCTAGACTTCTTTGTGTAGGCTGCCCAATTATTCTTAATAGGCAGAGACTCCATAGATGTAAATTATGTACCATCTGTATTCCATCAGGATAGCTGTAATGTAATCTAGATTCTATATATATCTAACATGGGGAGTAGTACAAAAGAAAGCTGTTGTCTTAGTTGTTTTTTTGTTTTTTGGTTGGGCAATGGGGTTAAGTGACTTGCCCAGGGCCACACAGCTAGTAAGTGTTATGTGTCTGAGGCTGCATTTGAACTCAGGTCCTCCTGAATCCAGGGCTGGTGCTCTATCCACTGCACCACCTAGCTGCTCCTGTTGTCTTAATTGTATTCCATTATTGTGAGCTAAAGAATTTGAATGGAGAAGTTAGTTCCTCACACAAAACAAACAAACAAAAAAAGGCATAAGCAGTAAAACACAGAACACTCAAAGATTAGTTTTAAATCTTCAAATAGTAGAAGGAAAACACAATTCTATAAGGCTATATTATCTAAATATTTGCAAGGAAACAAGATAAAATATCTTGGAAAGACTATTGTTGGATTATAAGGGTAACAGAAATAGCAACAACTCTTGTGTGTTTACAGACAACCAGAATAGGTATAATTTCTATATCTGCTTATTTACTTTTAGAAAATCACTTTCCATAGACCACACATATTTGATTTCTTTCATAAACCAACAGGTACAGTAGACATTGAATAGCCTTTTGACAAGGTATCTCAAAGTAATAGCATCTCAGCTGTGTCTGACAATGCAATAGAAATTGAAAGATTAGTTCAAGTACCCTCAAGAAAAAAAAGAATTCTAGGCAAAGAAAATGCCAGCATTTTTTTTTCTTTACTTAATTTCCTGAAATCTGTCCTACTACAAAGTTTGTGCCTTTGTGGGGTGAGACATTTCTTCCTAAGGGATGACAGAATAAAGTCATCATCATTAGTGGCCAAGAATATGTGGTATATTGGCAAAAACAAAAACAAAAACAAAACAACAACAGTTGGAATGTCTTTTTGATGGAATCACATTAGAAAGGCAATACCAGTGGATGAATAATTTCTTTCCATTCCTTTCGTTGCTTTTTTCTTAGATAACCAATCCATTATTAACCAATAGTGTAATAATGCTGCCAAAGAAGTCCAAAATTTTGCTGATAGCTAAAAACAAAGAACACAGTGGATAGGGAATCAAGAGTGCTGACAGCCAGAAAGGAAAGATACGAGCATACGTGTTCTTCTGAATCTAAATCACCATGCCTTGAAAATCATTCTACCTCTTTAAACGGTGTATAAATACAAAAAGAAAAGTACCACACAGTAAAAAAAGCTCATGAAATAGTATGGTTAGAAGGAATCTTAGAGGTCAGCTTGTTTCACCCATGCCTCAAATATTCTCAGTAAATGGTGAGCCAGCTCCTGCTTAAAGACTTCAAATGACAGAGAGCTCATGATGTCCAAATGCAGCTATTTGGGGGCATTTCCAATTGCTGAAAAAAATTTCTCCCTTTAACTTCTAAACACTGATTCAAACTGTACCTCCTAAAGTAAAAAAGAAAAAAATAAGCCTAATTCCACTTCTAGATGAAGGTAGCTATCGTAGTCATAAACAATCATGCCCTCTTTTCCCAAAATACTTCAATCATTCCTCATCTACTATGGTTTCAAGGGCCCTCGCCATCCTGGTCATCCAATCTAACTTGTCAATACTTTGATTTCATTGATTTATGATTTCATAAGTGTTAGTACTCCTTCCAACAATGTAAATTACTACCCCTGCAAATATCTCATTCTGTGAATTTCTTGTCCATTTTTCTATTAGTCATCCATAGAAAATTAATATGTGCTAAAAGATTTCCTCTTTTATTTCATTTATTTGTTTGTTTTATAACTCAGTGGTACAGTACACTGGACTTTTATCTTGCTTATTTTAGACACTGTACTTCTATTAATGCAAACCAAGTTCAAAATATCTTTCTGGCTGTCATGTTACACTGTCAATTCATACTGAGTTTTTAGTCTACTAAACCCCCCGGTTTTTTTTTTCAACTCCTCTATTATGTAGCCATAGCTTTCTGTCCTAGATTTATTAAGTTGATTTTTTTTTTTTTGGAGTCACAGTACAAGAGGTTAGAGTTATTGTTATTTAAATTTCATCTTATTGGCTCTGTCTTGCCACATGCCAGAAGTAGCCCTTCTTGGATTCTGGTTCTATCAAACAACAAATTACTTATTTCTCCAAGCTTCATGTAATATGCCAATTTGGTAACCATGATATTTATGCCTTTTTTTAAGCTATTGATAAAAATACTCAGAAAAAAGCAAGCAAACATTAACTTATTAATTTATACCCTTTTTTTGCAGAGTCCTTTGAACAACTGCAAATTGACCTTTTAGTGCTCTCTGTCTTTCTTACATAGCCCAAATTTTTTAAACTTTTTCATAGGGCTATAATGAGAGACTTTGTCAAATGCCTTGGTAAAATCCAAGTATGTTTTGTGACATTCTTCAGGCCAGAAACTGCCCCAAAATGGAGAGGAAGTTAGTCTAATATGACTTATTCTCCATGAATTTATGCTAGCTGCCTAGTAGTGATCTCCATTTTCCTTTCTAAGTGTTCATGAAGTAGAACACCAAAGCCTACATATTTTCAAAATACAAATTAATTACCAGCCCAACTGTGTAATTCCTTCTCTTGAACATGACTCACATTTTCCTCTCGTCAAATCTTCACTTAGGTCACTCCCATTGCCTAGAATGCTCTCCTATCTCCCTCCTTCCAAGTTAAGCCTTCAGAAACTTTCCCTTCTTTTTAAAGTCCAGTTCAAATGCCAAATCCTCCTAAAAGTGTTTCTTGCACGACCCCTAGTACCAACACCACTAGATTACTATGAACTTTCACTGCACCTTGATTATGCATTTCTTTCACAAAATATTGTGTTTTTGTATCATACTGGATAGAGGACCAACCTCGGGAGTCAGAAAGGCCTGGCTGAAGAAATAACCTCATTGCATATTAGTTGTGTTACCCTACCTAAACAGCTTAATCTGTTGGTGCCTCCAGGCATCTGAAACTATTTTTTTCAGAAGAGAGAAAAGCTCTGGATACTTCTCAGTGGAGGGTGTTTTCTAATCAAGCCTATACTGCCTACATTATTGAAATCACAGGATCAGTGGGCACCACTCATATTGCCAGACTCAATAAATTTTACATACACACATATACAAATGCAGACACACAAACACGTGATATTTTACTGATTCTTGACAAAATTTTTTTTGCTTCTTTACTTGGAACAGTGAAGAAAATACCAATAAATGTCATGTGAATATTTAAATACACAAGAACAAGTAAACCTCAAATAAATATACATTTATGTAAACTTTTAAATATATAAATTATATAAACATAATAAATTATATTTATATATACATATTTGAGATACTCATTAATGGGAGACAATTATTTCAAACTTAAATTAGTCTTCCATTATTACTAGGGCAACTTTTAATCAAACTATTTCTTCCTTCTATTATCTAATTTAATCCTCATAATATATCCTAGAATCTCTCCTCAATGGATTTTGTAGGTAAAACTGGTATCATTATTTTCATTTTACAGATTACATACATGGTAGAACCAGCCTCTTTGACATCAGAGCAGAATATGTGTGTGTGTGTGTGTGTGTTTAATAGATCATTCTGGTTATTCAGTTCAATGCATTTCAGAGATTGTAGTGTTTAGGGAGACTTTGTAGAAGGGAAAAGCTTTCTGACATGCTTGTTACAATAATCTGGGTATAGTATATATTAAAGAGCACATAACCTATGCATGTGAATTTTTCAAGACTTGAAATGAGTGAGGAATTTGAGCAGATGGGTATAAAGAAGTATTAATATTATATGCCCTTCTACTTCCTTTCCCATATATCTCCCCAGGGTTTATCAGAAAATATTAAGATTATTATTTGACATGCATTTTTGCCCCAATCTACCAAGGATTTTTGTGAAAATTCTGAAAAGACATTACAAGAAATTATGGAACATCATTTTCTCCAAGTGATGGAGATTACAGTTTGGAAAGTGGACTAAGCTCTAATAACCAAGGCAACAAATTACCCATCAATAAGATCATACAAATGTTCTTATCTAAGGAAGCAGGATGGTCTGAAATACATGTAAAATCAAACAAAAAAGTAATGGACAAATGTCTTTTGCATGAAATGATTTGTACTTAATTAAATGCAAAAAAAAACCCATGAAAACTCCAAAACTAATTCTGCATTTTATTTCCAAAAAGAAATAAAATACAAGGTAGAATAGCTATTATTGCCATGACTTGCAAATGTAGTAGGAAAAAAAAATCACTTCTTAGCAGATCCATCTGCCTTTTCACGGCTATAAAATAAGAGATTCACAGCAAGAAAATTAGACAGCTATTAATGTCACCTTTATCTTTTAATTTGTCAGTGTTGATGAGAAGAGATTTTTAAATGTCAGAATGGAGAACTACTGATTTTTCTGATCTACTGCCATAAGTATATATTTTTAAAGCTTAATATAAACTCAATTTTTTTTTACTTTAGGATTTTCATTTTATACTTCTTTAATCTTTGGTGGAAGCCCTAAAAAAACATGTCATATATCGAGAAACTGAATACTCTCACTGACATGAAAAGCATTTATTTCAATGAAAATTGACAAATTATGCAATTAAATACAAAATGGGCTTAATTATTTGTTAGATTTTAAGTTTGCCCCTTTCTTAGCATTGCTTTAGGCTAAGTAACAAATTAAAACATTGAGACAGGTAAAACATAAGAGGCATAATGAGAACAGCTCACCACATCACATCATATATTAAAAACATCAGTCTTTTAACATTAAGATGCTATCCTGCCAAGCAAAACCACTTTAAAGGTACATTTAACATCAATGTCTTGAAGTAGACAAGCTGTGGCTTTGTTGGATACAGCAGGGCAAATATTTCTGCGAACAAAGACAATGTCTACTAGAAACAAAAGAAATATTACTCTCCCAGTTTTCAGAGAATTAGACCCAGCTAAAATGCTACTACATTAATGAAATCCTCCTTGATAGCCCCTTATTTTCCACCATCCATCCTCCTCAATTTCCTGGACCTTCTTCTCCGTTGAACTAATCATATTTTTGTTTCATAATTATTTGTATAATATGCTATTTCCCATCTACCCACCTATTCCCATTAGATTGTAAAGAGGGCCTATGACAAATCTATCTATGTGTACCCTGTGCCTGGCATTGGCTCACACACATTAGCTGTACAATAAATGTTTGGTGAAATTAATACAATAGAGTACTGGCCATTCTCAATTCGAATGGAAAGCAAATAACTGAATGGATTTTAACATGGCAGACCAAATCATTTGGATAATCATAATAATTAATGCAGACAGCTCCAGGGTTTATTCAAGAAGGCTAAACTAGTAACACCCTCCTTACATCTGTCCCCATAAAAGCTCTGTCCTAAGCCTTTTTTTTCCTTTTGTAACTCTACATTCTTTCCTTTGGTGATCTCATATCTCTTGTGGTTTCAATTATCATTGCTATAGAGATGACTATTAATTCTATCCAGCCTGAACTCTAGTCCTGCAGTAGACATTCTTACACATCTCTACCTGGATGCTCCATAGTCATCTCAAAACTAACATGTGAAAATGGAACTCATTATAAATATTTTTCTTCAAATCCATCCCTTTTCTCAACTTCTGCATTTGTAATAATGACACCATGATCCTTTTTAAAAGTCATCATTGACCACTATCTCTCTCTCTCTCTCTTAACTCCAATATCTTCCAATCACCAAATCTTTTCAAATTCAATTCTACAACATCATTCGCATTCCTCCCTCTTCTTTCCATTCATATAACCTCTACATACTACTTCATCCCTGCACTCCCAGACTATTACAATAGCTTCCAAACTGATCTCTTTGCATTCAGTTCCACTTCCACTTCCTTCTGAAATTCATGTTCTGCACAGCTGCCAAATGGAGATTCTTATTTAAAAGAGATATGACACTGTCACCTCAACTACTAAGATTTTTTTCAATAGCTTCTATTTCCTTTAAGTTATATTCAATATGAAATCCTTACACTGGACTGGTATTAGAGTTCTTTACAATCTGCCTCCCAACTACTATTGTAGTCTTGCTACATATTATTTCCCCTCATGTACTCATATCACAAACAAATTGTTCTCACAAGTTAACAGAGCTCTATTGCCTTGGAATCAGGAAGACTCGAGTTCAAATCCTGTCTCTAACATTTACTGGCTGAGCAACTCTGGGTAAGTCACTTACTAAGAAGACCTATTAGTTGCAGAGAAGGCACTTGTAGTAGAAATTCCTCACTGAGAACTCTTTGTAAATTAATTCCCAATTCAAGTACCTATCCTGAGTCTATCCCTTTTGAAATGACTTTATACTACTTTATATATACTTTGTATTTACTTACTCATTTATCTGTCTACACCCCCACCCCCAGAATATATTTCTTGCTAGAAGAGACTTTTGTTTTTGTCCTTGTATTCCTAGTACCAAACACACTGCCTTGCACGTAGTAGGCATATAATACATGTTTATGCAATAGACTTGAATATGTAAGGTTACTTTCTGTTATAAGCAATGGAGTATACATATTTGAGAGCTATTTTCTGGATTCCTTCAGCAGGGACTGTTAAAGACATTGTAGCACCCCAAATTTTAAGGTCCAAAATATTCAGTCTTTCTTGGTAATGGACAAAAGGTCAATTGATTCCTAGTGACAAAACTTGTGAGTTTGTATATATGCAAAAGAAAAGGAAGGAGTAAGGAAGGAAGAAAGAAAGAGAGAGATAACAAGTTGGCACATTGACTATTAGAGAATTTTCTATCTCATTAGCAAGCATACAAACCCACCAAAATGGCTTCTATATACTAACTGCAAAGCTGTAATTAGGACTTTTGGCATCTGGGATAAATTCATTTGGAAAGGAAAAATTTCTAAATCACAAGGTACAAATAGATGTCATGGAAGCTTGGGATGTTGAAGAACTGGGAATCCAGGATGTTTAAAGCATGTTAGGGTTTGGGGTGGAGAAGAACACTAACTAAACTAGGGACTAAACTAATTGTGGTGGATGAAAAATGACATAGAAATCCATTGATGATAGCAAAGAACAAGGGTCAGCAAATTGGCCCACCAGGACCTAAAAGGGTTTTTTTTTACACTATAAAATATAATAAAACTTCATTTAAAATGTAAAAAACCATTGATAGTGAGATGCACAAAAACGTAGCAGATGATTTGGCCAACCACTCACCAAGAGAATCTAGACAGGATGGAGGGGTGTTAGTTGCTAAGCAAAAATGGAAAAATAAGAGTTTGAAAATGGTAATGGGCTAAGGTGTATGCCAACTCCTCCTCCTGGTCCTGTTTGTCAGGGGATATTGGATTAAAAGCAGGAAATCCTTGCAGAGAATGTCAAGAGGTGTGACGTCTTTAAGAAGTGACTAGGTATCAGTGAGCATCAGAAGATGAAATGTGTGAAGAAGAGGACTTTAACAACAGAGAATGACTCCAGAGGACACAGTGAAAAGAGAGGACTAGGGTTGTTTGGACAGCTAGGTGGTGCAGTGGATAGAGCATCAGACCTGGAGTCAGGAAGATCTGAGTTCAAATCTGACCCTGGTCAAGTCACTTAACCTTAAGTTTCCTCATCTGTAAAGTGACCTGGAGAAGGAAATGGCAAACCATTTCAGTTATCTTTACCAAGAAAACCCCAAATGAGGTCATAAAGAATCAGACAAGACTGAAACAACTGAACAACAAAGAGTATTTACTGTTGGGAGAGGATGATGGTGGCACACTCCCTAAACTCCTATTCCAGCATTGATCCAATTACAGATGTCATGATGAGACCTCAGGTCTATGAGCTGCTTTAGTGTAAAGGCTCCCTATAATGAAGAAATCATTTTCTTGGGGAGGAGGAAACCCACTTCCATGGCTAATAGCACCTGGAGCACAGCTCCAGAGATCCCATGTCAGTTTTAGCTCTGTCCATAAATTGGTAATAGAATCCTTAACAATGACTCTCAGAGAATCCAGAAATTTAGAGTAAGAATGGCTACATGCTCCAACCTCCACCCAAAAATATCCACTATGACATATCCAACAAATGTTCGATCAGACTTTGCATGAAAACCTGCTCCTGTTTTCAGGAAGTTTTTCTAATGTTAAACTTAAATTTACTTCTGTGAAATTTCTATCATTGCCCCCAACAGGGAACTGTTAAACAGAGTAAGTTTAATTCCTTTCCTAGATACCCCTTCAAAGATTTGAAGACAGTTATCCTGTTATCACAAAATCTTCTGTCCCAGGCTAAATATCCCTAATTGCTTCAATTAATCCAGATATGGTCCCAACTAAAGGCCCTCAGCTATAATGATTACCCTCTTCTGGGCACTCTCTGGTTTATCAGTGTCCTTTCTAAAATGTAGTTTCCCAGAATTAATGTAAAACAATACTCCAGACTTCATCTGACATGGGCAAGTACAGTGTGACTATCACCTCCTTATTCCTGGATACTTCTTTAAGGTAGCCTAAAATAACATATGAGCTAGATAGCATAGTGGAGGTAGTAATGGAATTGGAGTTAGGAAGCCCTGATATTAAATCCTGCCCGAAATACTAACTGTGACCCTGAGAAAGTTATTTAACCTTTCAGCTTCAGTTTCCTTATTTGTAAAACGGGGGTAATATCATCACCTACCTCCCAGGCTTGTTGTTAGGATCTAATGAGATAACCTATATAAAATGCCTTGCAAACTTCAAAGTGTTTTACACACACACACACACACACACAGAGTACATATATACATATATGAATGTATGCATATATGTATGTATGTATGTTAGCTCTATGTCTGACTATTGACTCATATAAAGTATTCGGTTTACTAAAAATTCCAGATTATTTTCAGATGAACCACTCCTTTGCCATACCATCTTTCATCTTGTACTTAGAAAGTTAAACTTTTGGACCTAAATGTAAATTTTATATTTATCTTTACTAAATTACATCGCATTTATTTCAGGAACTTATTACCTCTTACTTAGACTGTTGTAATAGACTCTTAATTGCTCTACATTCCTTCTCTCTACACTTTAATCCATCTTACACAGAGATATCAAAATGATTTTCCAATTTGTAAGTCTATGTTATTTCCTTAGAAATTCCAGGTATAACTGCCACTTCTAGGATAAAATACAAAGACCTCTGCTTGGCATTCAGTTAACAAGCCGTCATGTATCAACAAAGCCCTTCATAACCCAGCCCCAAACTACCTTTCATGTGTTTTACACCTTTTGTGCATTGCAGGGTCCATCCAAACTGGCTTTCTAACTGTTCCTCATATATGACACTCTGTCCCTTTTGAACAGAAAATAAAAATTAAAACAAGTACTCACTAAAAATATTAGTCCTCCTGAAACCCAGTTCTTTTGCTTTGTATTGTTAAAGTTTGCATTTGTTTTAAATATAACCAACAAAAAACTTGAATAGAACCTTCTTTAACAAAGTCACCAAAGGAAGAAGTAGGAATAATACATTGATTCATTATGTCAATTATAATGCAAGTGATCTGGTCACTTTAGCCATAGTTTACTTCTCCCTGAAATAAAGTCTATGTCCTGGAGCAACTTAGAACCTAGGGCCATGATCTCCTAATTGAGGACTTCCTTTCTTGCACTATCTTCTTAGTTGCAGCCACAAATCTTTTCCTCTCTCTGGTCCCTTTAGTATCCTCAGTGCTTGATATATAGTAAATGTATAATTAATTCATTTTCATTCATTACTTCAGCACAGAGCTTTGTGTTTCTTTTTCATGCTACCAACCAGGTCCTGACCTAATATATTAGTGAGTAGGTCCTTAACCTGAATCTTCTGTGTTTGCAGAGTGATCAAAAAATCAGAAGGCATTAAGAAACCTAATCATTAAGTATCCAAAGCAGTTGTTAGTACTCAACACACTAGTGAGCTGTGAATCTTCAGTTCAAAATTATTTTAGAGATATAAATTCAGAGATGAGGATTGTATAAATGAGACTAGCAATATAATAGAGTGATAAACTATGAGAAAATTCCCCAATAACTTAGACTAAATTCTCTTGGTAAATGATTTCACTCAAAGAATATTCATTGTACATTAACTGTTTTTTAATAATTCACAAACTCCACCGTTTTCCTCTAACTTATTTATTGAAAAACTTCCCTTATCCTAGAAAAAATGGAAAACAACATATTAATTTGTCTGTATTTTTCTATTATCCACACTGACTCATTCTTAATTAATGATTATCATTCTTCTCTACGTGAAAATATCAACAACCACAACTGATCCATTTAATGTTCAGATAGACTCTGGGACATTAAAATTTTTTTTAATCAATTACTACCTAATTGTTATAACCTGTCCTCAGAACATGAAAAATTTATTTTTCTTCTTTCCTGAAAATGCAGTGGCTGAAATGGGTAATTTGATAGCATTTTTCTCTTCATAACATATTTAATACTTGCTAATAGTAGTGTATTGAAAACATTGTCTTCTGAATTACTTTCTAATGGTATTTTCAAACAGATGGTATTTACTTAAATCCTCAAAATAATTTTAAAAGTTCAATAATAAATATCAGATGGTGATCTTTAACATAAGAGAAACTTCTAGAAAAGATATCAAAAGTTTTATATATTAATCCAGCAAATGAACACAAGATGAAGTATAGGTTTGAATTACTTACTTCAAATGATAATTCACTTGTTTTACATAAAAATCATAAGTATAAACAGATTAAAGAGAATAAAGCGCTTCTTGCAGGTTTTTCTTTCTAAGTCTCCAAGAACTTATTGTACTAGAAAACCACAAGATATGAATGCTATGACAAATTTAAAAAATTAAAACATTCTAAAAAATAAGACTTTCCAGATTAAACATATAATGCTTAAATCCAACAGAACTCTTCCAGAATTTGAACTAATGCTAATGGTTTTAAAAGCAACAGCTCTTATGGCTAAAATGAAGAAAGAATCAAAGTATTTTGAAACTATGTAGCAATGCTATCAAGCAAGAGACTTCCTCTTCCTCCTTTGGACTGCATGTAGTCCTCCAAATCACATCACAGAGCCCTTTCTCTCTTTGTTCAAGTGAATACAAATGTGATGAATGACTTTTCCTGAAAATAAAACTATAGAAAGTAAATAAGGTAAAATGAGAGTGGCCATGCTACGTCTAAAGTCCCACCCCATTCAAAATTTGTGATTCCCGTGATCCTAAAGCACTTATGAAAATTCTTTAAATCTAAAGCAAGCATTCTATTTGCATTTGAGATAACTGGTATATACACTAGAACTACATGACATAATGGTTCACTGTCCAAATCACTTTGCCACTGTTTCTTTATCTATAAAATAGGGATAATGATAGCTCCAAAGCTATGGGTCATTCTGAAAATCATATAATCTAAAAATTTAGAACAGAAGGGACATTAGAGAACATCTAGCACAACTTCTTTATTTTACAAATGAGGAAGATGAGTCACAGAAAGATTAAATTATCTACTGAAGCGATTTACTTAAAAGTCCAGTCAAGCGATGTCAAAATAAGAAAGAAGGAAAGAAGCATTGATTAAATGCCTACTACACAACAAGCACTGTGCTAAATAATTTATAAATTATTATCTCATTTGATCCTGACAACCTGGGAGGTATATGCTAATATTATTCCCATTTTACAGTTTGAGGACAGGGAGACAGGCAGAGATTAAATGACTTGCCTAAGGTCATACAGCTAGTACATATTTGAGGCAGAATTTGAAGTCAGGTTTTCCTAATTCTAAGCCCAGCATTCTATTTTTGTGCCACCTAGCTGCCTTTGAATACTGTATTTTGGGAGGTATAATTCAATCTCATAAGCACAATAGCCCCGGTCATGCCACTGTCATTTCTGTCAGCACCATTTCCATAGTACAATGCTTTGGCAGCTGCCAATGTACAGACATTCTCTGAGTCTGTTTCTGAGAGACACAACTCAAAGAAGAGATCAGGCAAAGGGTTTCTTCCTGTTAAAGACAGATGTGAGGAGAAATGGATCCTGCATGATCTTCATTCATTAACAATGACTTAAATATAAGAGACATGTTGAGAGGGAGTTGAGAAAAATCTTTGCTCATTAACAGCTTCCACCTCAGTAGATGTAGAAGATGATCCTATTTGGGCATGGGAAGGGGTGTAGAGAAGGAAAGTAATCAATCCTAAACAATACAAGTAGTGTCCCTATTTAAATAATAAAGACAGGAATACCAGCCAGCAGGGTAGGGGCCAATAGCCATGTTTTATCTCTTTTGTTTTTATTCTTGCTTAGATTTATTTTTATGCCAATCCAGAGATATTCCTGGGGGTTAAGTGGGCTGTGCAGCCCCAATCTTCACAAAGGTTTTGTAAGCTAGAAACCCAATAGGTCCTAGGGTCAAATCCAGAATTTGGGTTTCATTAAGAGAGGCAGAGCTTCTAATAATAAGGATGTGATCATCACATTGTATTATGCTCTGGTCAGACTACATCTGGAATATGAAGTTCAGTTTGGGGCACCACACTGGAGAGCATCCAGAGGAGGGATAATCAGAAGCACATTGACTTCATGTCCCAAGGGAAAGAGTACTGGTCATATATAGTCTAGAATAGATAAGAAAGAGGGAAATATGGTTGCTCTCTTCGAGTATTGAAAAGCTCTAATTGAAAGATTACACTTATTCTCTGGCTCCAGAGGGTGGACCCTGGTACAGTGGGAAGAAATCACAAACAGGCAAATTTAGCCTTTTGAAAAAAAAACATTTCTTCACAATTTACCCTGTTCTAAAGTAGATTGTGCTACCTTTGGAGGTAATAATTTCCCTTTCATTTGAAATCTTCAAGAGAAGGCTAAATGGCTATTGTTAGGTAAACTGTTGAGGGGATTCCTTGCAGAGTTATCACTTAGATTGGTTGCTCAGTATGATTCTTTATAACTCTGAAATTCAGTTTGATTTTTTTGTTGGCTAAAGTCCAGAAAGGGCAGCTAAGTGGCATCATGGATAGAGCCCTGAGTTTGGAATTAGGAATATTTATGCTCATGATTTCAAATCCAGCCTCAGCCACTTACTAACTGTGTGACCCTGGGCAAGTGACCTAAACCTGTGTGCCCCAGCTTCCTCATCTGTCAAATGAGCTGGAGAAGGAAATGCAAACCAAGAAAACCCCAAATGGGGTCATGAAGAGTTGGACACGACTGAACAACAACAACAACAACAACAAGGTCCAATGACTCTTTCTGGCTTCATCATGATAAGTGTCATTCCCAATTACTCAGTGACTTTACTGGGTACAGAGCTGTGACTTCTCATGTGGTAGTTCTACTATCACTGTTGATAAGAGTAGTTCACTAAAAATAAAAAAAAATTAGGACATGGGGCAGCTAGGTGATGCAGTGGATAGAGCACCAACCCTGGAGTCAGGAGGACCAGAGTTCAAATCTGGCCTCAGACACTGAACATTCACTAGCTGTGTGACTCTGGGCAAGTCACTTAACTCCAACTGCCTCCAATTAGGACTGATTCCTCTCATTTCCTATCTGTTTGTCATCTTCCTAGTTTCAACTGCAAGTGCTCTCAGGATTAAACCTGGTTTTGTTTAGCTAAATTGTAGGTCAGAGCCTTCTATAGTCTTGTTTTCTACTAAATTTCATTTTGTGATTTGCAAATTATATTTTCTGTCATCCTGTAATGTTTTTAAAAATGAGTTCATACTCTAAAAATGTATATCTTTTGACTACTACATCTCTCTGATTGACAAGGTGATTATATTTGCTGGTTGAGATTGTTTGTGGGTTCATCTGCCCCACTTATTATGGAGACTGCTTTGCATGAATTAAACTGCTCTATGAAATCATCACAGCCAACAACATTTTAGCTGATAACATCTAGCATTTACATAGTACTCAAAGGTTTGCAAAGTGCCTTACACATGTCACTCATTTGATCCTCACAACCACCTTATGAGGCAAGTGCTACTATTATATCCATTCCACAGATGAGGCAACAGACACAAAGACATCAAACATTTGTCCAAGATCACATAGCTAGTAAGTGTCTGAAACAGGATTCAAACGAAGGCTTTCCTGACTCCAACTTCTATGTTCTACTATGTCACTTAGTTGCCTTTTGCTTTATGGAAGTCGAGATATATATATATATATATATATATATATATATATATATATATACATATATATATTTTTTTGGTAATTTACAATGTATTTCAGTGGGTTATTTTGAAAATGCTGCAATCATACTCTTTCTTCTGTTCTAAAGATATAGGAGAAATATAAGAGTTCATCAGTTAACCTGTAATATGAAAATGACAGTAGCTGAAACAGATATAGAGCTCAAGAGTTTGAAAAGAGAAAATATCTGGTCCTCACAGTGCTACTGCACAGGAGATATACAGATATTAAAAACAAAACAAAACAATATAATAGATGAGGAAATGGAGGCACAGAGAAATTAGAGTGACTTCTGCATCATTAGACAGCAATTATGTATCAGAGCCAGGATTCAAATCCAGTTTTTCCTGATCCTATGTCCATCATTCATTTCATTTTACTATACCACATACTCAACTTCTCTTGTTGGGGAATTTAGGTAAATCACACCACCTTATAGGCTCTCAAATTTCAGTCTGAATTAGAAGCATGTGGACAAGTCAAGGCAGAGTGAAAAAATGCCTTGCTGCATTAAAATGTCTATTTATCATTGTGAATTGACCCATTTCGAGAAGCAAAGTAACATTGCCATCTAATTGGAAAATTTCTAATCCACTGCAAACTGCTAATCTTGAATACATTCTACTGCAACAGAAATGGCCGTGAAAGCTAAAACTTACAAAAGTGTCCAAACATTCATTCATTTTCTATGTAACCTTACTGCCACAAAGCTTTTAATCATAGAAAGTTACCAGGAAAAAAAAAAGGAATGTAATGAATGAGTTTTAAGACAGGTTTAAAGGAATAAAAAGACAGACTATCATATAGTTCAGGGTAGATAAGGAGGAGAGAGAGCAAGGTTAAGATATAAGGATGATCTAAAGACTTGGCAGGGAAGAGGGAAACTGAGTAGGAATAATGAACCAATTGCTGTGAGTAGAAGAGTAAGAAGACTCTGAACATTAAAAAAAGAAGTTGAAATATACAGAGGAAACTGACAATGCAAGGAGCACTTCTGACACATTTTAGGAACACCCAGCAACACATGCTGTGGGAGATTCATTTTCTCTATTCTTTTTGTGATAAAATGCTTTGCTCACTATATAGCAAAGATCTTTTTGACATTAAAAAAGAATGTTAGCTGCTCTGAAAGAGAAGGTTAAATGTTAGAATTACATTACTAGATTTAAAATATTGTGATTGATGGTGGCATTCTTCTCTTCACAAAAGCATGAAAAATGGTACAAGATGCCTTTTACTTATCTTGCCAATAATATATTTATTGTGACTAAGGGTTACAATAATAAAAAAAAATACAACTTCCTAGCCTTAAAGGCCCCACTTAGGCGCCCTGTCCTCCATGATTCCTTCAGGTTATCTCTATCTTGTCAATAATATCTATCCCTCCCAGGATTTCTTCTGAGTAGATCTCTCCTTTATACCTAAATGTCCCCAGTTATACCACAGTTATATTATAACTATCATTAAGCAATTGTCTTCCCTAGTAGATTGTAAGTTTCTTTTTAATGCCAGAGGCTCTATCTTATTTCATCTCTGTACCCCCATGCATTTTATACAGGAAACATTTAATAAATTTTGTTGAATTAAACCTAAAATGTCTGAAGCAAGTATTAATCATATTCAAAAGATGTTCAAATCACTACTTGGGTGGGAGTAGAATAAACAGAAGAAAAAAATAAAACATTTAGAATATTCTATACCAGAATATTATATAGAAAATATTCCTTGTAATGCTAATATAACATAGCAATAAATATTTTTGACTGTATCTGATCTATATCTTGGAAGATTTTCCTTAAAGCATGTCTACAAGGAAAATATGGATAGAGACTGGACCTGTAATTTCCCTGGTATAGGGAACTCCTTGCTATGAAAACTATTAATGCAAATCAGTACCCTCTCTGCTACTTACAGTGTTAGAATGTTGACTTTGAGATGTTGTGACTTGCCCAGGGACATATAGCCAATATATGTCAGAAGTCACATCTTAAACCCAGGTCTGCCTGGCTCTAAGACTGCTTCTACTTACTACTCTAATCCACTCTGCCTTTGACTAGGAAAACATACTATTCCCTAAAACCATTTTCAAAAACATGGCTTCCTTTAGGTAGACTATGAGTTAAAAGAGGTTATGGCACCTCTGGACTATTCCGACTCTACACAACATCAAGTACACAAATATTTAGAATGTATGGGGAATTTTTATTGGGCGTGGGGTAAGTATCTAAAAGAGAGGACGTGACTTCAATTTAGAAGTTTAGAATTGTAAGAAAATAAATTAGATAAGAAAGAGATGTGAAAAGGGAATGAAATGGGGAGAGAAGACATACACGTGTACAAATACACAGCAAGAACTGACTCATTCTATGACAAATTATCACAGGAATATATATTTATTTCTGTGTTGGCCCTTCAAAGAAATGAACATCAGATCTTAAATTATGTTATTAACTTATCCTTAATAATGTTGGTTTTATGAAGGCAAAATGATTGAAAGAAAAAAGAGAAATCACTGCCAAAATAAAGAGTGAATGGCACAACCGCTTCAAGCAACAAATACCAGTATAGACTCAAAAATTAAATGAAAATTTTATTTTCAGAAAGACTATTAATGTGTACCTTGGGAAAAAATGCTTTAATTTGAAGAGTCAAGAAAGGATACTCATCTGAAGAGTGAGTTAAGTCACATTTCCGTTTGGTCTTTACAAGTCCTCGTATTGTAAATGTAGTTTCAATGGACATTATCATTGTCCACCTAAGCCTATAGCACCCCAGAACTAGGAATTAATTACTTGCTATTCTGAGGCTTGCCTGTTGACTGTCAACAATAATGATGTGCAGCAGAACATGTGGTGCTTTAATAGAGTTAAAATGAATTTTAAATAATGGTTTATCCAATTAGTTGAAGATATGCACATTGATGCTGATAAAACAGCAGTTTGAAAAATGATCATTAGCAATTATTACACAGTGTGCTAGCTTATTCTCATCTCAGAGCATGAAAAATCAACAATACATAGCTTAAGGAAAGCAATTTAAAATCTATTTTTCATGACTTTGAAAGATTCCTTGTTTTATTACTCTGAACATATCCCTGAGTGTGACTAATAATTAGGCACATGCTTCCCTACTCCTTATATAAGTGGTGAAATAAAGTACCTGCCTACTCATGTGGTGGTAGGTGATGGTATATTGATCAGTCAGCTGTTTAACTGAGCTCTTGTTACAAACTCAGGTATGACAGGCATGATAAAACTGATGATTTAAAGGAGAATATAGGCGTCACCTAACTAACTCTAAACCCTCTGCTTTTTTCCATTATACCACACTCATAGAAGAAACTCAAATTCCCTAAAAGGTTGTCATCCTTTCAAAAAGCATGGATTTTGAAAGCTCATAGGTGTTTGAAGAAAATTTTTTTTATCTTCAGCAAATTTCAATCTGTTGTATCTGGTCAGTCTGTCAAAAAAAAATTGTTAAGCATCTACTATGTGCCATGCACTGTGCTAAGCACCGGGGATAGAGGAAAGGCAAAGTGAAGTCTCTGACCTCAAGATTTGGTCAAGAGTATTTAATAGCTAACTGTTCTGCTCTATGGGCATTGTCAATGAGGTAGCTTTGGAGTACCTAGAATTAAAGACCTCACAAGGTAGGAAACTTATGAAGTAACAGTTCCTTTACAATTCTTGCTACTGTATCTAGCCCTGATCAAACCTGACTTGTCTGCAATCTACATGATATCAGATTACCTGGTCTTGTCTTCATGGCATTGCCTATCACTGCTATATCTACATTTGGATAACCAAAACAACTTTAGCCTAATTGACTCAGGATCCTGCCTTGTTCTGTGCAATTACTGTGGCCCATACTGATGTATTTACTGGCAGAGTTCCCTAAAAGGCTACTGACCCATTGATGGAATTACTCATAACACAGCATTTTCTGCCAGACTGAAATAAATGCAGATTGCAATGAACCTATGCACAGGTAGCTTGACTAGGAATCTCCAGGGCCACTGAATTATGACTGGTGGTATAGTCGGATAAGCAGATAGAGTAAATGCCTTCTTGTATTTGAAAGGGAGGATCATAACCCCTGGGATCCCTGTACTTTTTTTTGTTTGTTTTTCACTTAGTAGTATTTTATTTCCCCCAATTACATGTAAAAATAGTTTTCAATATTCATTTTTGTAAGATTTTGAGTTCCAAATTTTTCTCCCTCAGTCCTTTTCCTCTCCCCTCCCAAAGACAGCAAAGCAATCTCATATAGGTTATAAATGTACAATTATGTTAAACAATTTCCACATTAGTCATGTTGTGAAAGAAGAATCAGAACAAAAGGGAAAAACCAAAAGAAAGAAAAAAACAAAAAACAAACTGAAAATAGTATGTTTTGATTTTCACTTAGACTCCATAGTTCTTTCTCTTGATGTGGATAGCATTTTCCATGAAGAGGCTTTTGGAATTGTCTTGGATCCTTATACGGCTGAGAAGAGCTAAGTGTATCACAGTTGATTGTCACACAGCGCTGTTGTTACTATATATAATGTTTTCCTGGTTCTGCTCACTTCACTCAGCATCAGTTCATGTAAGCCTCTCATATAAAGTTTTTTTTTTCTGAAATCCACCTGAAATCCCAGTACTCCATTACATTCATATACCATAACTTGTTCATCCAATCCCCAACTGATGGAAATCCCCTCAATCTCCAATATTTTTGCCACCACAAAAAAGAGCTGCTATAAATATTTTTGTACATGTGGGTCCTTTCCCCATTTTTATGATCTCTTTGGGATACAGATCTAGTAGTGTTATTGCTGGATCAAAGAGTATGCATAGTTTTCAAGCCCTTTGGGGATGTTCAAAATTGTTTTCCAGAATGGTTGGATCAGTTCACAACTCCACCAACAATGCAGTAGTGTTCCAATTTTCCTACATCTTCTCCGACATTTATTGTTTTCCTTTTCTGTCATATTAGCTTGATTTTATGAAGACAAAATGATTGAAAGAAAAAAAGGGAAATCCCTGCCAAAATAAAGAGTGAATGGCACAACTGCAACAAATACCAGTGGTACCTCAGCGTTGTTTTGATTTTCATTTCTCTAGTCAACAGTGATTTTTTTTTTTAGGCAATTGGGGTTAAGTGACTTGCCCAGGGTCACACAGCTAGTAAGTGTCAAGTGTTTGTTCTGAGGCCGGATTTGAACTCAGGAACTCCTGACTTCAGGGCCAGTGCTCTATCCACTGTGTCACCCAGCTGCCCCTAATCAATAGTGATTTAGAGCATTTTTCATATGACTATAGTTTTAATTTCTTTATCTGAAAATTGGCTGTTCATATCCTTTGACCATTTATAAGTTGGGGACCCTGTGCCTTTTTTTTTGACCCATTAAGAATCCTAATACTTCTGTCATAAATACATATAAATATAGAATAAAACAAATAAATAATAAACTTAGAAGTCTAAGAAGATACCATAAGAGTGACAAAAAATATCTAATGGGATAACATCTTTACAAAATTAGTAGTACATGAAATTTGAATGATTTGTCATTGTTCCTTGATCAATCAATAAGGATATCTTAAGTGCTTATCATACATCAGGCACTGTGATAAGCATTGAGAACAGAAATAAAAAATGGAAAAGTCCTGGCTTTTGAGGAGTTTATGTATTAATGGGGGGGGGGGCTAAAACATGGCAGCATACACACATGCACATGCACACACATCAAGGTAACAGTTTGGGAAGACAGTGCATTAGCAATTAAGAGAACCAGGAAAGACTTTATGTAGAAGGTGGCAGGAGTTGAGTTTTGAAAGAAACCAGGGATTACAAGAGGTGGAGACAAAGGAGAAAAGCATTCCTGGCATGGGGACCAGCCAGTGCAAAAGAAAGGAGAGGGGAGTGGAGTTTTAAATCAATTCAAGGTGACCTACCACTTTTAAACAAAAACAAAACAAAATCCTCAGTATTCTGTATTGATGCCCCAATTCTTCACACAATAATGCATTTGATTTGGGAAAGTTGCTTCTTAACAACCATTCCTAGCTTTTTTGTTAAGATTAAATATGATACTGAACTTTAACAACTTTCTGTTTTCAGAATATAAAGTCCATTCTCTGACACAATGCATGCATATTTTAATCCCTAAATTTGAACCACCGTGGGGCAAAGTGATTAATTCTAGGGAACTTAAATGTATTCACTGTCATTCCTTTAATACTGGGTTTGACCACTTTGAATGTCAAAAATGTAATTACAAAAATCAATTCAAAAAGCTCTGCTATCAACATGTTTTAATGAGAAAACAAAAAACAAACAGCTCAGGAAAGGTTTTAATTTAGCAGCTTAAAAGGCAATTAAATTGACAAATACTCTCGGTGACCCTAGTTTGCTGTAGAAGGGATGCAAATTCTGGACGTCATTGATCTCAGTGTACATATCATAGATTTTAACAAATACAGGATCCTCTGGAAGTCACAATTACAGAAAATTGATAGAATGGACCTTGCTACACCTTAAAGTCACCAGTAACTAGGACAATGCCTGGCACATAGTAGGTGCTTAATAAATGCTAGTTGACAACTATAATTTGAGTGTCTTATTTCAATAGTAGTCCTGGTTACATGTGAAATAATGAAGTCCCATATTCAATATTTTTCTATTATAAACATTTTTTCACATTTCCCTATCTGTGGATGCTTGCTATTCTAAACAAAGCTGTGCTGGCTAAGAACATGTGTATTATTTCAAAGTATCCACTCTTTAGTGGCTAAAACCTATTGTTCTATGTCCTAAGCCTCAAGGCAACTGCAAAGACTTCTAGTATCTCTTGCCTAAGGAAGTCAGATAAGGCCCAGGTCAGACATAGCTATAGTATGGGTCTTTTGGGACTTATCTAAAGGTCTGGAAAGGAACCACTGTCTACTAAGGTTCCCATGGGAGGTTCTGAGAGCCCCCAAGAGAGTATGAGTGTAGCCTACTGACGTCATCACTCCTAGATAGTACTTTACCCACTAGGTCTTGAGGATTTTGAGACACCTGAGGATCAGAACCAAGTGATCAACAGCTAGGAAAGTTGCTTAAAGTTCTTGTAGAGATGAAACACATTTAAACCATTCTACCCATTTTACATGGTTTCCCTTATTATCTATTTATTTTCAGATTCTTTTGCTGGATCATTGAACCAGAATATCATGGTTAGACATAGTGCTGAGGTTCAGAGACACAACAGTGTATGTGGTAAGCTTCTTTCTTGTAATGCTTACTAAATCTCCAGGCAATGGAACATTTTGATAAAATGTGCCAATAAATAAAGACATTTCCACTTTTATATCCCATTGTGGTCTCATATTATTGTTATACACAAGGGCAGTTCATATTAAAAATAATAAGGAGAAAGGAAAAAAGAAAGTGCACTAGAAATGGTAACAGAATCTGTGCTCCTGTCCACTGTGGCGTGGACAAGTAAATGAATACACTTTACCCTTCTGTGTCTCAACATTTAAAACTTTGAATAACAGAGACCTACTACCTGAGCACAAAATGCAAATCCGGTTAAACCTATGGACTAAAACCAAGAATGATCAGATATATGAAAATCTGAACCAAATTGCTATTGGCATATAAACTTGCTTTCTTTTTCTTTTCTTAAATTTTCTTTATTGTATTCTGAACTTAAGGAGACACATTTGGGTCTTTTGGATGATTGCAATCCCAAATGGACCAAAATGATGCACTAAGTGCTAAACAGTTTCCCTTACTATCTGTGTGGGATTTAAAAGCATAGGTCTTATCACTCACTCTCATGACATTGATATAGATTTTAAGTAAATATCTCCAAAATTCTTGTGTTCCATTCTTCACTCCAAGTACTTTATGTTTATGATCTCTATATCTTATTATATTTTGCTTTTTTAAAATAGATTTTCATAATATCTCTTGTTTCTACATTGTCTAGCTTACTTCCCCACCCCTATTACCTTTCCTTTCAGAGAACCATTCCTTAAAATATTTTTAAAGAAGAAAAAAAAGAAAAATCAGCAAAACAGATCAATATATTGAAAAAAATTGCATTATATGCAATTTTCTATGTAGACTCCAGCATTTCCAAAAGAATGTGTAGAGGTCTGTTTTTAGATCTCTTTCTCAGGGCCAAGCTTGTCCTTTTGAATGTCACAGAATTTATTTACAATTATATTAATGTTGTTGTTCTTTCAATTTACAATGTTATAGTCATTTTGTATATTGTTTTCCTGGCTCTGCTTACTTTAGTTTTTATTAGTTCATATAAGTCTTTCCATTATTCTCTGTATTTATCATTTCTTACAACACAATATTATTCTATTAAGTTCATGAACACAGTTTAAGTCTCCTCCAACCTATGGACAATATTGCATCTTTATTAATGCTCCAACTTCCCTAATAGACTACAACATTCAGGAGGTAAAGGTACTTAGACATCAACAATTTTTTCTGTTTTCTGTTTTCATTGTGAGTACTCCTTTTATGAGTTCCTATGGCTGAAGAAATTAATCACCTAGCAGTCAACCTTTAGGGGTGATTCTCTCTATTAGAATTAAGTCCCTTTAAACAACAGATATATAATCTGTTCCTAGAACTATAACAAAAACAAAATAAAAGGAAAAAAAACCTTTTCAATCTTGGTCAGAACTTGTAAGAGGTTAAGCTAATGAAAGAGCTTTTAAGAATCCAGATTCACTTCTCTATTATGATTAGGAATCAGTTTAGGACTTGAGTGGAGGTTGAAGGCAAGTATCTTCTGTTAATTACCTTTTATGTCCCTCAGCATATAGGTACAGGGCTTTCTATATAGTAGTTATTCAAGAATTGGTTATGGAATCAATGCATTAAGGATGACTTTAGAGAAATATATGACCTATTAAAAAAAAGATGGTGGACCAATCACATAACAAGAATGAGTGGTAACCAATGTATTTCTCCTACAATCCAAAGGTATTCATGAGATGTGAGGAAAATCAAAAGTAGTCTCTCAAAATGCTGGGTGGATCCCTTGTACTATACTTATGGGACAAGAGTCACAAAGGATAGGCAGGCATGGATGGGCTGTATTGAAGGAGTCCCTACATTGGTGAGATCACAGATCAATTAAATGTGATTCCAAGTCCATTTTGGCAGGATCCACAAGACCCTGTTACAGCTACAGTTTATAGGAAGAGGGGCTTAAACACTCTGTACTATCCACTTTTTCACTATCAGTGAGAAGAAAAAATTACTTTAATAATGACCAAATGAAATATTCTCAATTACGAAACAACGATAGTGATAGCAGTATAAATAATAATACTAATCATGTTTAGGAATTATTATATTTCTTATGGAAGGACTGATAACTCTGAAAGCAACAATCATTAACTTAGACAAATCAAATTTAAATTATACAGACTAATAAGTGAAATGAGTAACCTAATAGGGAGATAATTCAAATTTTTCTTGGATTGTCATTCCAATTTAGGAAAGTAGATATTTTTGATTTTGTTTAGGATAATATTAAAGTTAATTTTAATTTTACTGAAACCACCACTAAAAACTTCATCATGGTACAACAATGATCCTGGCTTTTTCAACCACTACCAAAATATCTATGAGCACAACCTTTAATAGGTTATAATAAATTATCAGTTAATCACACAAGCCTGCAAGGAACACTTATTAAATGCTTCCTATGTACCAGGCACTGTGCTAAGTGCTATATATACAAAGAAAGGCAAACAAAAACAGAAACAAAAAGTTCCTGACCTCAAGAGCATTATATTTTTATAAGGGAGAAAATATGTAAACAACAACAACAACACAACAACAACAACAACAACAAACTAGGTATATAGATGTATTCAGAGTAGAGGAAAATAATATGAAAAGGAAAGGCATCAGCAGTTGAGAGGAGCAGAAAAAAGGCTTCCTGTAGAAGGTGAGCTTTAAAGAAGCTACAGAAACTAAGAGAGAGAGGTGAGGCAGAGCATTCCAAGCATGAGGAGGAAAATTGGAAAACCTTTGGGTAAGGATATGGCAACAGACATCCGTTTCTGGTCTGAGGTGTAACCCCGCAAAAAGATTCATCATCAAATCTGCCAAAAGATAATCAAAGCTTTTCTCCATAGCAACTCACATGACTGAGACCACATAGAGGGAACAGTCTTGATTAAATGGGAGTCCCTACACTGATAAAATACTGGATGCTTCTAGTATTGAAGTACAGTATGGAATAGCATCTGGTGGAGGGTAAAATGACAAGTATGTGAGGAAATGTTGACAAAGGTATGAGAAGACTGTGCTTGAGTAATCAAGAACTGTCTTTATGACTTGGTTCTCCACTTTGACAACGCATCATGAGGTAGTAGGAAAAACACCAAAGGCAGAATTGGAATATTGGAGTCTGAATTCTAGTTCTGTTGTTCAGAAGAATGCTGTATTTGTGGTTAAAAAAACAAAACAAAACAAAAAACTGATCATGGTCCTAATCCCAGCTCTACCACTTACTACTTTGAACAAGCTACTAAATCTCTCTAGGCCTTGGTCTTTCATCTATAAAATGAATGACCTCAGGCTAGATCACCTCAAGGGTATTTCTTGCCCAAAATCTACGATGCTTAATTCCTTTAATCTTTTAGCTCAAGAGCCCAGAAGAAGGCTTGGCTTAATAAATACTTTTTGATTGATTGATAATCAATTAGGCAGGTAGGTGGCATAATAGAAACAGAGCTAGTCCTGGAGTCAGGAAGACTTGAGTTCAAATATGGCCTTAGACCAGGCGTGTACAAGCTGTGGCACAGGCCGCTTATGGTCGGCGGGCACGTCAAAGGATTTCAGGTGGCCCACAAAACATGTAGAGGATGTTTTCCTCTACATTTTTTTTGGGGGGGGCTGCCCAAAATCCTTTGGTGTGCTGCAAGCAGCCCACAGGCCATAAGCTGCCCATGGGCCACAGGTTGTGTAGGCCTGCCTTAGACCATATTTGTGTGACCCTGAGTCACACTTAGCCTCTATCTGTTTCAATTTCCTCAACTGCAAAATAGAGATAATAATATAGCATTTGCCTTCAAGGTTACTTCAAGGATCAAATGAGATATTTATAAAGTGTGTGTGTGTGTGTGTGTGTGTGTGTGTGTGTGTATACATATATATACACACACACACATATATACACACATGTACCATGCCTGGATCATAGTAGATGTACTTACATAATTAAGATTATATGGGTAATACTTAACAAACCTTCAGATGTATGAATGCCAGCTACTGCTAGCTGCCTCTTACACAGTAGGATCAAACGTCACTGTGGATGTAAAGTATTTCTATGACCAGGAAGTTAAGCTATGATTATAATATTTACTGGTAGGTACAAGTCTTAAATCACATTCTATCCTTCCATCACTAAAAAACAAACAAACAACAACAACAAAAACCCAAGCATCCAACTGAACTACTGCAAAAGTATTTTAATTCAGATAAAAAAAATTGGAAGAGCATTTTAGAAAACTATATTTTAAAACCAAATATGAGTACATGGAAATTTCTTCAAAAAATGGCTATAACAAATGGCGACTTCAGTGGAAATGATGACAGTTTGGTGTCTTCTCATATGAGGAGTTCATGTAAATGCTTTCATAGGATTCTTGATCCCCCAAATTTTAAAAATTACGTGTTAATATTTTTAAAAGAAAAAAAACACCATTGTCATCATCAGACACCAGTTGGTGGTCATGGAACAACAGAAATACAAAGACATGTAGATAACTAAAATCAGTATTGCTACATTATGCTATATTACATTCCAATACTATCTGTCATCGCATGAATTTAAAATGTGAAGAAACAATGCTGATTCTTGCTCAGCTAAAAAAGAACAAAAAACAAACAAACAAACAAACAAAAACCCAACAAACTATGCTAAACTAAAGCTCAAGATTAAGGAACTTATGATAATGAAATAACATTCTCCAACGCTGAAATAATAATGATTCAAATATGTAAGAACTGTGCACATAAGACATTGCTGCAGAGCTAGCCTGAAAAACAAATAAATGCCAACAAAAAAACATTCCTGTAAGCCAGGAAGAAATACTTATGGCACTTTGTTTTCAGCATAAAATGCTCCAGAGTTTTTTATATCTATACTGAAATTAATTTTTTTCCTTACTAATTCCACTCAGTTAATTTATCCCCATGGTATTCAGAATTCACAAATTTAGCATACTGTCCTTTGCATTTAAATATTTTTAATTTTTTTGTGTTTTCCTTACCCATACAAGCATAGAGCATGATATTTTTGGTTTACCACAACATCCACTCCCACCCCTACAATATTTATATTAAAATAGCTTCCACTGGCCTGCAAGATATTGAAACATTTTATTCAGGAACTGAGGTCCTCAATCTAATTCAAAATACATTTATTAAGTGTTCACTGTGTGCCAGCCATGATCCAAAAAGCTGTGGATAGTAAGACAAAAATGACCTAGTCTTTACCCTGAATCAGCTCTGATTCTCCTCCTAGAATGTTTTAAATCCTTTTGTTTCTTTATGAATTTAAGTAAACACATTTCTGTTAATAGGAGGTAAGAGTAAATATCAGGAAAGAATATTTCATGCATATTCTCTACGACAAAATTTCCTATTACAAGTCTGTTTCAAATAACTTGAAAAATAAATTCTAAATCACCTGAAAGCTTTCAGAATCTATGCTGCAGAATGAATATTTTCTTATCAGGAAGCATTTCAGCTCATTTATTCCTCTTGTTTTTTTGTTTTTTTTTTTTTTGCTTTGAGACTAAAATTTAAAAATATTGCATTTTCTATCTACAAAATATTTTAAGACAAATGAACAATATTTATTAAGCTCACCCTATGTGCCAGACACTGAACCAAGCACTGGACATACAAAATAAGGCAATTTACAGGAAGTCCCTGCTCTCAAGGAACTCACAGTCTAATGTAGTAGATAACATGCAAATAATTAGGTAAACACAAGATATAGACATGATAAGTTGAAGATAATCAACAGAAGGAAGGCACTAGTATTAAGGAGGACTGGTAAAAGCTTTGTGCATAAGTAAGGATTTTAGCTGGGACTTGGAGGAAACCAGGGAAAACAAAGATGAAGAGGGAGAAGATTCCAGGCTTTGAGGACAGCCAGTGAAAATGCTTGGAGCAGGGAGGTGGTTTGTAATGTGCAAGTTATAGCAGGAAGCCAGTGTCACTGGATTGCAGAGTATGTGGAGGGAAGTAGTGTTTAAAAAGGCTAGAAATGGGGGGGGGGAATTATAAAGGGCTTTAAACACCAACCGAGATTTTATATTTCCTAGAGTTGATAGGGAGCTACTTTAGTTTATTGAATAGGAAGGGTGATATGATCAAAACAACTTTTTTTTAAAGTATCTTATTTTCCCCCAATTGCATGTGAAAACAATTTTTAACATTCTTTCTTTAAAAATTCTATCCCTCACTCCTTCCCCTCCTCTTAAGACAGTAAACGATATTAGACATATAAAGTCATGTAAAACATTTTCATATGAGCCTTCTTTTGCGGGGGGGTGGCAAGGTAATTGGGGTTAACTGACTTGGCCAGAGTCACACAGCTAGTAAGTGTTAAGTGTCTGAGGCTGAATTTGAACTTGAGTCTGCCTGACTCCAGGGCTGGGTGCTCTGTCCACTGAACCACCTAACTGCCCCTATATTAGTCTTTTTGTGTAAGAAAAAAGAAAGAAAGAAAGAAAGAAAGAAAGAAAGAAAGAAAGAAAGAAAGAAAGAAAGAAAGAAAGAAAGAAAGAAAGAAAGAAAGAAAGAAAGAAAGAAAGAAAGAAAGAAAGAAAGAAAGAAAGAAAGAAAGAAAGAAAGAAAGAAAAGAAGGAAGGAAGGAAGAAAGGAAGGAAGGAAGGAAGGAAGGAAGGAAGGAAGGAAGGAAGGAAGGAAGGAAGGAAGGAAGGAAGGAAGGAAGAAAGGAAGGAAGGAAGGAAGGAAGGAAGGAAGGAAGGAAGGAAGGAAGACACAAACAAATGAAGGAAGGAAGGAAGAAAGAAAAAATGAAAGAGGAAGGCAGGATGGGAAAAAAGAAAGAAAAAGAAAGAAAGATAGAAAAATAGTATACTTTGGTCTATATTCAAACACCTCAGTTTTCTATAGAATCAGACAGTATTTTTCATCATGATAATCCATTGGGATTATCTTGGATCATTGTATTGCTGAGAATAACTAAGTCTTTCACAGTGGATCATCATTCAATATTACTGTTACTGAGTACAAAGTTCTGGTTCTGTTCACTTCACTCTGTACCATTTCATTTAAGTCTTCCCAGGTTTTTTTTTCTGAAATTATCTTGTTCATCATTTCTTATAGCACAATACTATTCCATTACAATCATATACGACAACTTGTTTAGTCATTCCCCAACTGATGGGCATCCCCTCGATTTCCAATTCATAGCCACCACAAAAAAAAAAGAGCTGCTATAAATATTTTAATGTAAATAGGTTCTTTTCCCTTTTTTATCTCTTTGGGATACAGAACTAATAGTGGTATTGCTGGATCAAATATTATGTACAGTTTTATAGCCCTTTGGGCATAGTTCCAAATTTCTCTCTAGAATGGTTGGATTAGTTCACAAGTCCCCAACCCCACATTAGTGTCTCCCCTAAAACATTTATCATTTTTGTTTTCTGTCATGTTACCCAATCTGATGGGTTTGAGGTGATATCTCAGAGCAAATCAGCTTTTAGAAAAATCAATTTGACAGATGGAATGGGGAGACTTGAAACAGGGGGACCAGTCAGCAGGCTATTGCAATAGTTCAGCTAGGATGTAATGAAAGCTTGAACCACAGTGGTAAAAGTTTTAGAAGAGAGAATGGAGCATGCACAAGTTAGAATTGGCAGGTCTTGGCAACTGATTACATATGAGGGGTGAGAGACTGAGGAGTTGAGGATGACACTTAGGTTATAAGCCTATGTGACTAGAAGGATGGTGATACCCTTATCAGTAATAGAGAAATTTGGATAGAGGGAGAAGAAGAAAGGGCTGAGAAAAAGGGTAAAGCCTTACAGGACACCCACAATTAGTGTGTAAGATCTGGAAGATCCAACAAAGCAGAAAGAAAAGTGATCCAACACGTAGGAGGAGAATGCAAAAACAGTGTTGTGAAAACCTACAGAGAGAAATCTAGAAACGAGACTGTCGAGGAGAAAAGGGTGAACGTATCAAAATCTGCAGAGAAGCCAAAAGGCATGGGGATTGAGAAATGGCCATTAGATTTGATGATTAAATGATCATTGGTAAATTTGGAAAGAGCAGTTTCAGCTGAATGATGAGTTCAGAAGACAGACTGCAGGGAATGAAAAAGAGAGTGAGAGGAAAGGAAGAAGAAGCATTGATTGTAAATAGTTTTCTCAAAGTGCTTAGCCACAAAAGGGGGAGAAACATAGAGCAATAGGTAATGTGGACAGATGGCAATGGATTCAGTATGACACAGTAATTAAATACGTACCAACAAAATGTCTATGAGCACTAAGAAATGACACCACAAAGATTTCTGACTTCTAATATCTGAGGTGAGTAGAAAATAGAACACATAACCTTTCAACAAAGCAAAGATAAAACTAACTATGGAATAACAGTAAATTCCCTAAGTAATGTAGATAAATAAGAAAATGTTGAGGTAATGGTGCTGGCCCATCATGGTGCTAACTTTACTTAGACCTGACTTCCCAAAGCTATGAACCAAACCTTGATCTATTATTGAATGCAAAATCCACTTGGAACAGAGATTTCTTATTGTTACCTCTCCTTACAATAGAATCATAGAACTAAAACTGGGAGTGACCTCAGATTCCAAGTACTCCTACCTTCTTATGGTATAAATAATGAAAAACAGAGACCTAGAAAGTTTAAATAGCTTGCATGGAGGTCACACATGTATTAAATCAGTAGACAAATATTAATTAAATGCCTGCTAATATACTAAAAATCAGGGATATAAAGAAAGGCAAAAATAAAGTTTCTCTTCTCCAGGAGCACACAGTCTAGTGGGGGAGACAACGTGCAAGTAACTAGGTGGAAATAAGATGTACATGGGATAAAAGGGAAATAATTACGGAAGAAAGACTAAAATTCAGGTGGACCAGGAAAGACTTCTCACAGATGGTAAGATTTTACCTGAGACTTTAAGGAAACCTAGGAAGCCAAAAGGGTGAGATGAGCAGAAAATGGTAGGACTGGGATTTGAACCCAAGTACTATGACTGAATCCAAGTGCAATACTCTTCCTATTAATCAGACTGCCTCCTTCTTTCCTTCTAAGTGGCTCTGCTGATGGCCCTACTTACAGATGGCTCTATGCTGACTGCACTGAATCTTGGAATATTATTAGACTTTCTTTCTTTCTTTCTTTCTTTCTTTCTTTCTTTCTTTCTTTCTTTCTTTCTTTCTTTCTTTCTTTCTTTCTTTCTTTCTTTCTTTCTTTCTTTCTTTCTTTCTTTCTTTCTTTCTTTCTTTCTTTCTTGTTGTTGTTATTTTAGGCAATGGGATTAAGTGACTTGCCCAGGGTCACACAGCTAGTAAGTGTTATGTGTCTGAGGGCGGATTTGAACTCAGGTCCTCCTGAATCCAGGGCCAGTGCTCTATCCACTGCACCAGCTAGCTGCCCCAACTATTAGACTTTCTGAAAGAGAACCACAGTTATTTAAAATGATGGACTAGCTATGTCTGCTGTAAAAGAAAAATAATGAAGACCACATATTGCCCACATAATGGCATATAGCTGGATGGACAACCTGTTAGTTAATCTATTTATTTTGGAGAGGCATTAAATAAAACTAGACAATGAATGGTGGTGGGATGTTTAGATTTGAAAAAAAAACAAATTTAGGTAGAGTACATATGGGGAATTATGAAGCACAGTTAACAATCCCATCGAACTGACTGCTAGGAAGAGAAATATCTTCTACATTTCAATATCCTATACATCGGAGGAATAAACATTTGGAAACAAAGGTGAAAAACAAGGCAGAACTGTCTCCCACTTAATTTGCCAAGACATTCATTTGCCATCATTTAAGGCTCGGCTTTGGACTTGGCTTGGTCATGGGTGCTATGATGATGTCTGAGACAAGAGTTTTCAAAATAAACCGTATTGTAGACAGTCACCCTTGGCAAACAGTCAACATTCATATTTTCTATTTAAAAATATTATGTCCTCTGTAATTAAATTGTCTTCTTTTGAGAGAGGATGTGTGCCATGAGCAATACCTTCAAAATACAAACATTTTTGCCATCATTCAGTCTGAACAAAGCAATTTTATTTGGATCTCTTTGTAGTTAAATATTTTTGAATGTTTCTACTCATTACTTTCAGTAGGGGGATCACCCCCTGTGGACAATGTAAGAATCTGTATAGGCTTTTCTGTTAGGAAAATGTCCTTAAGATTCACAGTGGTAGCTGAATAGAAGCGTTGATATGTAACTTAGTTAGGGTCCACAGGGCCATGGTTTTTAAAGAACTTAATTTGAGCACAAAATAAATTGAACTACAGGGGAGAAAAAGAATTTTAATAAAATATTAAACTATGACCCAGTACACTAAAACTGATTTCTTTAGGCTGCAGATTTTCAAGGCTGTCAGGTACAATATCTCTCCGGCAATGTTGGAAAAGATATTTTGGATCTACATTCCATTCCCCCCCCCAACATAAGACAAAAATGTACAGTTAGCTGTTAAATTAAATTTGCTTAGAATCCAGTTTGGTGAGTATTATTCACTGGCAGTTTGCTATTGAATAAGCTGAGAAATCATTTAGTATCCAAGCTCTTCAAATAATTTAACCAACAAAAGTTTATTTAATGAATGGCTACTACATATTAATCACTGAACTAGGCACCATAGGCGATGCAATACAAGCCTAAGATACGGCTGCTGGATGAAAGAAACTTACAGTTCAGTGCAAGGTTTCTTAAGCTGGAGTCTGTGAAGATGTTAAAATATATAAATATATTTATATGTATACATATATATGTGCATAAATATGTATGTTTTAATAGTTATTTTTCAGAAATCTTAGTTTAATATATAATCCTGTGATTTTAGTTTATGCCTTCTGAGAATGTTTATATATATATATATATGTATGTATGTATCTTTATATATCGATATCTATATCTATCTATCTATCTATCTATCTATCTATCTATCTATCTATCTATCTATCTATCTATCATCTATATATCCTGAGAAGTGATCCATAGGTTTCTCTTGCCTCAGAAAGGAGTTTATGACACAAAAGAAGTTAAGAAACTCCTAATCTAACATAGGAGCAAAAGGCTGACATAGAAATCAAGAGTAAATCATAAAAGACAACAATGATTTAATGCTTAATTGCATATGACATTAAATAATTATGTGCTACAGTATGTGGTAATCACCTATGAGATAAGTAATAAGATGTGAGATATTAATGAACTGAATAAATTTTGATTTTAAAAAATGCCTTCAAATATAGCTGAGTCTCTAAATTTTAGTTGTACTATAAGGAATTGTGCATCATGGAGATGCAGCTAGGAAGGAGTTCAGATGAAAAAAATTGGAGAGCTGAATTGGCTGCAAGAAGCAGGAAAGGAGTATGGCAGCTCCCAAAGGCTAAAATAATCTTCAAATGTATTTAGAGAAGTACATTTTCCTGTGTGAGGGAGATTATGTTTTCATTGTGCTCTACTCTCATCATTCTGGGAATCACATTTAGGCAGGATTACAACACACTAGAGCAGGTAGGTGGCACAGTAGATATTGTGCTGGAAGGCTCGTGTTCCTGAGTTCAAATGTGGCCTCAGACACTTACTAGCTGTGTGATCCTGGGACAGTCACTTACCCCTGTTGTCTCAGTTTCCTCATCTGTAATATGAGCTGGAGAAAG
The DNA here is from genome assembly GCF_003287225.1 of Phascolarctos cinereus. NCBI lineage: Eukaryota > Metazoa > Chordata > Mammalia > Diprotodontia > Phascolarctidae > Phascolarctos > Phascolarctos cinereus. The sequence goes on from NW_027555625.1 coordinate 171,418,981, forward strand.
AAATGACAAACCACTCTAGTATCTTTGCCAAGAAAACCCCAAATGGGGTCTTGAAGACTTGGACACAATACAAACAAAAAAGGTTTGTTGACCCACAATCAGTTTATCTTGAAGCAACTCTTCCTCTAAAGGATCCCTTTCTTAACTGCTATGTACGCATAGAATACAGTGATAATGACTTTACACACATGAACATGAATGCTGAGTATGACAAGTTTTGCTGCAAGTGCAGTATTATTTAGTCTGTGCCTTTGCTCTAGCATCAATTTTATGACAGATGTGTGAAGTCATAAGGGCATAGTTTTATAGCTGGAAGGGACATAAAATATCCTTTAATCCACCAACATCCACATTTTATGGATGATACAACTGAGGCACAGAAAGATGAAATGATTTGCCTAAGGTTTCAGTCTTAAAGTGGCAAGTCAAAATTCAAGTCTGTTTATCTGATTACAAATCCAGTGCTCCTTCCCTTGCAAAACACTGCCTCATTTGAACAGACATGCATATGTGTGTACAATCTCTTCTATTTCAGAGAAGACATATCCAAAGGTTAGACTATAATGCAGGGGAATTGACAGGTAATGGTTTATTAAACACTATAGGATGATACTTTTGCCAATGAATTTCAAATGCTCGTAGATAAAACCATGTTTTACAGGTGATATCACATTGCATTTGCCTTTGTTCATGTTATAAAATAAAGCAGGATAAAATAGCACCTACATATAAAGGGTCTGAACACAATATTCTTCCATATTACATGGCAGTGTGCTTTGCACGTAGTTCTAGGGTGACCACGCCTATGCTATAATTATATCTGTGACTAATTTACAAAATTTTAAAGCAGATAAGAAAAGGTAAAATACTAAACAATTGGGATTAGTAAAAATGCTTAAGAAAATCAAATGAATATGTAAATGTATCAGGCATGACCTTTTATACTATTTCAATTTAATAACAAAATGCATCACTTACGGAATATATTTATGCCATTAACCAGAAGCAGGGAATATTTATTTTGATAAAAGATGAATTCTAAGACCTTCTACTTTCTGAATGAGTTTCTAGACTTTAATGCCAGCATAAATTCTATATATTGGCTATCTACAGAAAAGTGCATAAACACAAGAGTCTAGGAAAACTGTGATGAATCATTAATGGATGAACAGATACCTAAAATGCATTTACCTAGATAATTTTCAGCAAGATTTTATGGATGAATATGGTAGGCAATTACTAGAAGAACAAATCACCCTTCTAAAATTATTATTTATTAAACCTTTGCAAATCTTATACTTCATAGTTATTTAAAATTATATACATACATGACTATTCATATCCTCATGAAATAGGATAAATGATAGCTATAGTTATTATATATGTAATTTATTTACATAATTTTCTATGCTAGAAAACTAGAACTATTATAATTCCACTGTAACACTTTTCAGTTTAGTACCAATAATTACAAAATAATAAATTATTAAGTTACTTCTATTGAAATCAGCATGCCATTTTTTTCTAAGTCATTTTTGAAGCTATTATTTCCTTGAAATAGGGGGTCTGTATATAGCTTCTCTCTCCTTTTTCCCCCTCCCCACTTCACCTTTTCATGGGAGATTTTCTTTCTCTGGATGTACAGAATGGAGGGGAGAAATTTAGTATTATCCCCCCCCCCACACCAACTACATTGCCCAGGCAGCTTAGGAAGATAGGAGATTCCAATTAGGTTTGCCACCACATGGAAAAGAGTAAGTAGACAAGACATTCTGGCTGTGACAAACTTGATAAATTAAGACGTTAAAAGGAAGCAGGGAATACTGCCTGAGTGAAGACAAGCTGAGAGCTGCATGGAGAAGTTACAGACCACATTTTCAGAGGGAGAGGTATTTTTCTATACCAAAAGATTAGCAATTTATTGTTTACATCTTATAATCTAATTTCTAATATACTGTTTTCTCCAATAATTGTTTTATATACCTATGCTCATCTTATGTAAGTTACAAATTTCTTTAAATTATGTACAGACCATAGCACCTACCTCTTTTGTACCTCCACAGCACCCAGAACGGTGTTAGGCACAAAGTAGCACTGAATTAATATGTGATAGATTTAACTAGTTTTGCATTTCCTACCTACTTTTATCTTAAGCCTAAATATAGTATGTTCACGGACTAAGAATACAATTATTTGGGCATATATGTCTATACTCAAACTGCTTCTAATTAGAATTATTAGCACAACTTTTCATTCATAAGTACATCACAGAATTTCAAAGGGGTTTAATTCAACCTGTACCTGAATAAGTACTCTCTCTATGACATAGTCAACAAATGGCTATCCACTTTATCTAGACAGGTTATCAAGTTTTTGCTTTAAAGAACTCCAATAAGGGGGAGAGGAGAGATACGAGTGTAATACCACACTAGACAGGCCATTCTACTTTTAGGCAGTTCTCAAACTTTTCTTTCACACAAATATAAATTTGTATCTTTGTAACTTTTACATGTCACATCTAAATTCTGCCCCATCCCATTCTGATCCCCCTGGAGCCAAATAGGATAAGTGTGATCATTCATCTAAGTGACAAGATTTCAAATCCACGAATACAGCTATCATATACCCCTAAATCATGTCTTCTCCAGACTAAAGATCTTCAGTTTCTTCAAACACTCATCAAATAGAATCATGACATGGGTCCTCATTCACCACCCTAATCAGCCTCCTCAGGACGCTGTCCAAATTACTGATGTCTTTGCTAAAAATGTCTAAAATTTTACTTAAAATGATTGAAGGTGAAAGTGACAAATGTTGGAGGGGACATAGAAAAATGAGAATACTAATTCACAGGAATTGTGAACTGATACAAACATTTTGGAGAACAATTGCACCCAAATAGTTATTAAACTGCTATTCCCTTTGACCCAGCAATAACACTACTAGGTCTATTTCCAAAGATGATAGAGAAAAATTAAAAGAACCTAAATATTCTAAAATATTAATAGCAGCTCTCATTGTAGTAGCAAATAACTGGAAACTGTAGGGACTCCCATCAATTGGGGAATGGCTGAATAAGTTGTGCTATATGATTGTGATGGAATACCACTGTGCTATAAGAGATGATGAGTTCAATGATCTTAGAAAAACATGGACAGACTTGCACAAAATAATGAAGAGTGAAATGAACAGAACCAAGAGAACATTATATACAGTAAGAATAATATTGTTTTAAGAACAACTTTGAGTAAGTCATTTTGACTTATAAATACTCAAATTAATTACAAAGCACATATGAAAGAAGATGTTATCTGCATACAGAGAAAGAACTGATAAATAAAAGTATTTATAGAATGATTTTACATATATACATATTTGTGTTTAATGGTAGCCATCTCTAGGGCAAGGATAAAGGGAGGGAAGAAAAAAATGAAATTCACATGTTAGCTTTATTATGTATTTAAAAGTTACAGCAAGTTGTACGTAACATTTGCAGTTTCATGTGTAATCATCTTTTTTATTATGCTATATTATGGAAATGCTTGGAAATTCCACAAGTTAAAATTTTTTAAAAAATTGTCACATCTGTTTTACAGTAGAGGACACTAAGGTGTCTAGACAGAAGTTAAATGACTTGCCCAGGGTCCCATAGCTAGTAAGCATCTGAGGCCAGATTTGAATTCTGGTCTTCTTGACTTTAGGCCTAGTGCTCTATCTAACGTGTCACCTAGCTGCTCTCATGAGTGGCTCCGATTCTGGCTTGGTCTACTCATGTTTAAAAACAATGAAAAAAAGGATGGCTGGGGAGTGATTGTTAAGACGCTGCACTCATCTATAAAGTGAACCAATTTTTTTCCTAAATTTAATTTCACAACTTTTTTTTTGCCATTTTCCAGTGACATATAGACATATTTTCAATCCATTGTTTTGTAGGTCATGAAAATGAGGCATTAGTATACTTCAGGCACTTCCCTTCAAATGAAGAAAAAAATCTTGTATATTCAGAAACCTAAAATTAAAAACTTGGTAAAAGCAATCTAAAAATAAGTTTCTAAGATGCTTAGGGAAAGAAATGTTTATTTCAAATAGAGCCACATAATCTTAAGGTTTTGTAAGACTTAATATTTCCCTATGTTCTAAGAATGGGTTTGCATGAAGTAACAGAGGGTTGCTTCCATGGGGTGATCAACAGTTTTGCTTCTTAAGGTTCTCCTTTGTTGGCTCAGCTGTGCTGAATCAATTTGACACCTAATAAACAACATTTGTACAACTGACTGGTATTCCCTATAGGCATGAACTATGATCCTCATGAGCTAGGTTTTTCATTTTCTCCTCTGTTTATCAATCACACCCTCTCCTCTTCACTATATATAATCTCCTGATCTATCTAGATTTTAGCTGATGTTTGCCCTGGAAAATTATAGTTCTGTTGGGTAAAAAAGTGGCTAACTCTCTGTTTTCCTTGCCAGTTTCTTTTTTCAAAAGCTTTAACACAAAATGAAAACTGAGACAAATTCACTGTTTTTCCATTATCTTTAAAAGTGATGTGCAAGAAACACATTGGTTGAATATGGGTTTTTGGATGACATTGTGTGCAAAAGGGGATTGTTAAACAATAAATTCCAGGAATCACTGTGGACCAAAAAATAGTGTCGGATATGGTTTTTTCAGTGATCCAAATTATTAGAAGCCACAGAATTATTGAAACACTGAGCTTAGATGTACTTCCTTAGTTCACCTCTCTGCCACAACTGAAAAGCATACTGTTTCCAAATATTTCCAAAAATAAAGTTATACATTCTCATAATTAATCTAATTCTAACTATTTCTCTCATAAGAAAGTTCATTATATCTATTTTTAAAAGAAATAATTTTCTTCTTATTTCACATAAGCATTGATTTCCTGGCTTTACCAGTTTTCTCAGTTTTCAACACTAGGGAGTCATTACTTGAATATGTATTGTGTACATGAGTGCACACACATTCTCATATGATTTTATCAGAGTAGGGAATGGATATATAACTTATATTGTTAGAGAGTTGCCTGGGGCACTGAGATGTTAAGTGATTTGCACATGGTCACTCAGCTATTGTGTCAGTCTCTGGATTTGAACTCAGAACTTCATGATTCCAAGGTTAGCCTTCAATGCACGAGGCAGCACTGCTACTCGTTATACTAGGATTACCTTATTTTAATAACTTGCCAACCACTGAGTTTGAAAATGAAAGATCTAGTCTAGAATGGGATTTATATTATACATAATCAGAACACACATTTCTAGTTTTGCAGGCAAGCTTATGCATACAGATCAAGTTGTGAAACACTAGATGACACCAGAAAATTATTTCTGACAACCCAGCTTTATTTGCTATCATTGCAGTGGGTATCATTAATGTGAATATTGTGGATACCAAAGCAGATCTAAAACACTAATGGATAGCAAATATCCATCAAGGAGCCTGGGAACATCATCTGAATGGAAAATGACATCAAGTAATTTGTTTTGTCTGAATTGTTCATTGTGTGAAAATTTGATTCAGGCTGGTCAAGACATGATGTCATTTTCCCTGGAGAAGCCACTGGGAAAGTGAGCTGCAGTTTTTGAACTCCTTGTCCATTTTACTTTTCCCTGCATGAATTTGTATTACAATTTTCTCTTGAAGATAACTTACCTAGCAAACTTCTTTTGAGGACCAGAGCCCCATACAAACCTAGTGCAAGAGAGTTAACTTCCTTGATAAAGAAAAGTTCTAATCTTTTCAAATATAAATATACCAGGTTATTCTGAACAATCTGAAAAGATCTCAGTAGATTGTATTTAAGAAATCATTGTTGTTGGTGTAAGGAATTCCTTGCTTTACAGTTATGAAATGAAACTCCCTGTGTCTTTGATTTGAGCAATCTGGAGGCATTCACAATTCACAATGGCTGCTTTTCTCTAAATTAACACCACTCTCTTTCTCTCTTCCTCTAAGTATCAAAGTGGGAAGAATGTTTGGCAGCTCTATGAGCATGATAGGTCCAATAATAACCAATGTTATAGCAAATCAAAATCCTGCATCCCAGGAGGATGCCAACCAGACATCCATATCCACATGGTCCCACAGTGGTCTGGGATTTGGAATAACACCTGTCAGTATAAACTTGGCCATCAACATAGCGTATCAGTGGCTGGGTGATAAATGTGTTACCAAGAATTCTCAAGCAATTCTGGGAGTCAAATGAGTGTTCTAACCTCTAAATGCTGACCATAATTACTATTGAATTCCAAATTGCCTTAGTCCTTCAGGTGTACTAAGGCACAGTAGTAATGGGAACAAGTTTTTATCTATTTTCATATTAATCACATTTAGTTGGACCAAAACGAAATTTTAGGTAAACATAACCTAAGTGGCAGGACATTCAGATCAGGGTGACCCAGAGTGTAATTCTACCTAGAATAATGTTAGAAGGTACTTTTTCTGTTAGCTTGTTACCACTCCATTACAAACAACTACAGAGGTAGCAATAATTAGCAAATTATTAATTAGCAAATTAGCAAATCACAAACAAAGAAACCCTAAACCTCCATTTATCAAGTATCATTTTATTTCAGTTGATTATTGTCACAAACAGACTTGGGGAAGGGCGAATTCAAAGTGAAAGTGGAGCTACCGACTAGAACCTTCAAAGTAATATATGTTTAGCAAATTCAACGAAAAAATTCAGTATTATGATTTTATATTTAGTGTAATTAAATATATTATAGTATTCAAATTCATAAAGTTCATATACTTTCAACCAAAACAACATTAAAGAAGTTAGTGTCAGGATTTAGGAGGCAATTATAAGAAAGCAACTACTCAACTCTCCCATATTTATAATACAGAAATATCACTGTTTCCATAAGATATAAGAAAATACTATTCCTACAATAGTCATATTCTTAATAAAAATGAGATAATCTATAGGTCATATTGGCTTCATAAAATAAGTGGCTGTTACCTGTTTTGGTACAAAAGACTAGACTCTGCCAAGGCAAAAAGCACAACACATAAATGCAGACTCATTCAAAACATACCCTGAGAGGTAGGACATGTTCACTCTTAATATCATTTACAAAATATAACAAAAGAAAACATCTAAATCCAGTTTATTCAGTAAGTAGAGTGCCAATTATTAACTATAACTAAAATAAGTAACCAGTTTAGCAAAAGATAACACGAACTGCCAGACTCAATTTTTACCCTTACCTTCCACTTCCTCTTCTAAATATTTTAAATTCATTGAGTTAGAAGTTTGACTTTTATTTCCAACATGATTTTTGTATATTATTTACAAATCATACATTATTTTCATATGAGAACATGTCATACAACCATAGCCTTTAATGGTAACTTTAATTCCTTTTTTCCAGGAATCTTATAAATTTGACATGATCACATAAGACATTGTAAGTTTAATAGAGTAGACAGCATGAATAATTCAATTTTTGCATCTCCCCTAAGAATATAGCAAAGTGCTCTACATGCATTGAACCTACAGGCAGGGAACAGCATCCATCTAACTATTAATCTAAGTATAGCCTCAATGACTCAAGATCATTGATCTTTTCCTCAATGGCCCTATGGCACTTAGAGTTGGTGCCACACAATTTACAGAAGCTCTTAATTATAACTGTCGTATATGCTATTGATTCATGCTCAGCTAACTTATCAGCTCCCTGACCATCTAGAATAGAACCTCCACTGGAAAAAGTTTGATTCGATTCAATTCAAATACTTGTCAAGTATCTACTCTGTTCAAGGCACTGTGCTAAGCATCAAGGTTGTGAATAGAACAGACTCTGTTCATGTGCCTACACAATGATAGTTACAAGGAAGAGATCTAGGCAACATGTTAATAATCTGCTTAGCGCTGGCGATAACAGAAGAGCAGCCCTGCCTAATGATTGTATTTTGAGTAAATCAACCACTCTTCATTCCTCTCTAATCAGTCAGACACCATGTTTGGGATTATCCAGTCTCCAAATGATTACCAGGGCTCTACCAGGATTTGTCATCTGCTCTGCTGCCCACCCACAGTAGGCCCCAGTCCCTTCCCTAACACTTAACGGATTTCAGTATACATATCCATGTCTCCTTAAAAATCCAGTTCATCAGCCTCCTAGGCTCTGAAGCATTATTCTTTCATTCTATCTTAACCCTAATAGGAATTGTCATATTCTGGATTTCATCTTTATACACAGGTGTTTCATCTCTACAATCTATAGCTCTGAAATGCCTTTTCCTGAAAGTAATATTCATCTGTCCCCTGCTTTGCCCCGCCTGAATCTTTTCTTTCTTCTGTTTTTTTTTTCTCTCTTTGGAACTGGGTCTTCCTGTCTCATCTAGGTTGGAAGTGCAGTATCCTCTCATTTTCTTTATCCCAATACTGATTGGCACAGAAACTTTCTTTGTTTTTCTGACCTAGACTGCTTTACCCCTCTTTAGAAAATCTGGTGCATTTCCATCTGAACTGAACCCTGGGACTCAGTATATTAGTCTAGACTTCATTTGGACATTGGATTGGATTTAGCCTTATTTTAGTTCAGAACTCCCAAACTAAAATAATCCACCACTGGCCTTTAAAGTCTCACTTCAAACCTAATCATTCTAGTCCTTCTTGAGTTCCCAATCCATCACCCACCCCTACTCTGGACTCAGTTTCTTCCCTTCAAAAGTTTGCCTTTTAATTAAATAGTTAACCAGTTTAGCTTTTCACTGTCCTCTCTCTTGAGTCCTTTGCCCCCTTGTCCTATCACTTCTCATCTCTCTTCCAGCTACAACCCAGATTATTCCCACAACCCGCATTCTTCATGCTTATATTCTGCTGAGTATTGCTTTAGGAGATCCTAAAATCGTGCTGTCTGGGTCAATAAAAAATAAAGTTTGCCCTATGTCAAATAAGTCCTCACTACTGTGAGAGACAATTTACGAAGGGGATAGAAAGCTGACTTTAATTTACATGAACTGATGTAAAGCGAAATGAACAGAACCAGGAGAATGTTGTACACGGTAACAGAAATACTATATGATGATCAACTGTCATTGACTCAGATCTTCTCAGTAATACAATGATCCAAGACAATTCCAAAGGACTCACAATGGAAAATTCCATCCACCTCCAGAGAATGAACTGATGGAGTTTGAATGCAGATCGAAGCATACTATTTTCACCTTCTTTATTGTTCATAGTTTTTTTTCTCTTTTTCTTCTATTTCTTCTTATACAACATGAGTAATATGGAAATATGTTTTACATGATTGTACATATATAACCTATATAAAAGTGCTTAACATCTTAGGGAGGAGGGAAAGGAGGGATAAAATTTGGAACTCAAAATTTTATTTAAAAAATGAATGTTAAAATTGTCTTCACATGTGATTGGAAAAAATCAAATGCTATGTATTTATTTTAAATACAAATTTATTTTTAGTTTTCAACATTCACTTCCACAAGTTTTTGAGTTCCAAATTTCTCACCCCCCACCCCAAGATGGCATGCATTCTGAATAACCCTTCCCTTAGTCTGCCTTCTCTTCTATCTCTCCCCCCTCCCTTTTCTTATCCCCTTCCCCTTATATTTTCCTGTAGAGTAAGATAGACTTCTGTACCCCATTTCCTGTATTTCTGATTTCCCAGTTGCATGCGAAAACATTTTTTTAAAACATGTATTTTTAAAACTTTGAGTTCGAAATTTTCTCCCTTCCTCCCTCCCCACCCACCCTCATTGAAAAGGCAAGCAACTCAATATAGGTTGTACATGTGCAGTTATGCAAAACACTTCCATAGTAGACAAGTTGTGAAAAACTAACTCTATTTCCCTTAATCCTATCCTGCCCTCCCATTTATTCTATTCTTTCTTTTGACCCTGTCCCTCCTCAGAAGTATTTGCTTCTGATTACCCTCTTTCCCAATCTGCCCTCCTCTCTATCATCCCCCTGCTCTCTTGTCCCCTTCTCCCCCTATTTTCCTGTAGGGTAAGACAGATTTCCATACCCAATTGAATGTGTATGTTATTCCTCCTTAAGCCAAATCCTATGAGAATAAGATTCCCATTCCCTCTCACCTTCCCCTGTTTCCCCTCCACTGTAGAGACTTTTCTTTTCTGTTTTTTTTTTGTGAGATAATTTACCCCATTCTACCTCTCCCTTTCTTCTCCGAGTATAATCCTCTCTCATCCCTTAATTTTATTCTCCAGATATGACCCCTTAATCTTCAACTCACCCTGTGCCCTCTATCTATCTATCTATATATATACATACATATAATTTTTTCCTTCAACTACCCTAATACTGACAAAGTTCTCATGAGTTACAAATATCATCTTTCCATGCAGGAATGTAAACAGTTCAATCTTAATAAGTCTCTTATGATTTCTCTTTCCTGTTTACCTCTTCATGTTCCACTTGAGTCCTGTATTTGAAAGTCAAATTTTCTATTTAGCTCTGGTCTTTTCATCAGAATGCTTGAAAGTCCTCTATTTCACTGAATGACCATTTTTTCCCCTGAAGGATTATACTCAGTTTTGCTGGGTAGGTGATTCTTGGTTGTAATCCTATCTCCTTTGCCCTCCGGAATATTATATTCCATGCCCTGCGGTCCTTTAATGTAGAAGCTGCTAAATCTTGTGTTATCCTGATTGTGTTTCCACAGTACTTGAATTGTTTCCTTCTGGCAGCTTGTAATATTTTCTCCTTGACCTGGGAACTCTGGAATTTGGCTACAATATTCCTAGGAGTTTTCCTTTGGGGATCTCTTTCAGGAGGAGATCTGTGGATTCTTTCAATTTCTATTTTGCCCTCTGGTTCTACTATATCAGGGCAGTTTTCCTTGATAATTTCTTGAAAGATGATGTCTAGGCTCTTTTTTTGATCATGGCTTTCAGATAGTCCAATAATTTTTAAATTCTCTCTCCTGGATCTATTTTCCAGGTCAGTTGTTTTTCCAATGAGATATTTCACATTGTTTTCTAATTTTTCATTCTTTTGGATTTGTTTTACAGTGTCTTGATTTCTCATAAAGTCACTATCTTCCAATTGCTCTATTCTAATTTTTAAGGAAGTATTTTCTTCAGTAATCTTTTGGACTTCCTTTTCCATTTGGCCAATTTTTATTTTTAGGGCATTTTTCTCCTCATTGGCTTTTTGGACCTCTTTTGCCATTTGGGTTAGGCTATTTTTTAAGGTGTTATTTTCTTCAGTATTTTTTTGGGTCTCCTTTAGCAAGCTGTTGACTTCTTTTTCATGATTTTCTTGCATCACCCTCATTTCTCTTCCCAGTTTTTCCTCTACTTCTCTTACTTGCTTCTCAAAATCCCTTTTGAGCTCTTCCAAGGCCTGGGACTGATTCATATTTTTCTTGGAGGCTTTGGATGTAGGAGCTTTGACTTTGTTGTCTTCTTCTGGTTGTATATTTTGATCTTCTTTTTCACCAAAGTAAGATAATATAGTCTGACTCTTTTTGCTGCTTGCTCATGATCCCAGGCCAATTACTTGAGTTTTAAACTCTTTGTTAAGGTAAGAGTCTGCTTCCAATGTGGAGAGTGTACTGTCCCAAGCTTCAGGGGTTTGTATAGCTGTTTTCAGAGATACTTGTAGGGACCTGTAAATTTTCATTTCTCGCAAGGTGGTATGATAAGGGGCGAGGTGTTTATTCCTTTCCTGGCCTGTGACCACAAGTACTCCTTTCTGTCCTGTAACTGTGAGGAGAGGTTCCTCTCTACAGCCACTACAAGCTCCACCGACAGCGCTCCTCCTCACCGCAGCACCACCGCCCAGAACTGTGACCCAGATCCAAACATGGGGAAAGCAAGAGATTCCTGCCTCAGCACTGGCAAAGGGATCCCTGCAATCCCTCTCTGATCAGTCACTGGATTCCCCCTCAGTCTGTGGGCCTGAAGCTCGGGAAGCAGCTGCGCCCCCCCCAGGGCCACTCTCTTGGGGAATGGAGCTGAAACCCCACCTTCCTGTCTCAGCACCTACAGACCTTCTAAATTGTCTTTGGCATTGGTGGATTGAGGAGTCTGGAAACCGCCACAGCTGCCCGTGATTCAGTCCTCTGAGGCCTGCTCCAGGTTTGCTGCGGCCTGCGCTCCCAGCCCGGCGCGATACACCTTTCTGATCAATCATCCAGGTTGTCTTGGGCTGGAAATTTGTTTCACTCTGTCTTTTTGTGCTGCTTCAGAATTTGTTTAGAGACATTTTTTATGAGTATTTGGAGGGGTTTGGAGGAGAGCTCAAGCAAGTCACTGCTTTCACTCTGCCATCTTGGCTCCGCCCCTCAAATTAAAAGCTATTTAAAAGAAAAAAAGAAAGCTGACTTTGGGGCCAGGAGGAATGGTTTTTAAGTCATACCTCTGATCTCTATTGGTTGTGGGACCCTGGGGAGGTCACTTAAGCTTTCATTGCTCTCCACAACTCTTTAAGGCTACAAATAAGGTTGATAAGGTTTTAAACTACATCAGCAGACAGAGTTTCCTTATTTAGGAGTTCCCTATATAATGAAATCACAGATTAAGTTCCTATTCCTGTCATACACGACTCCATGCCAATTTTTTTAGTCTCTTCTTATTGACTACATTACCTTTTTTCTCCTCAAACCACCAACACCTCTTCAGATTCAGTTGAGAGCCTCATTTCGTACTTCACTAAAACAGAACTTGGAGAGAAGAGAGAGATCTATCACAAGGTTATCTATAGTAAGCTCCCTCTTCTCCTCGGTTCTAATTTCAAATTACCTCATTATCATCTGTCATTCTCTCTTTTTGTGCCAATTTCAACATTTTGCCAACATCTACACCTCTATTTATGCCCTTGATTCCATCCCTTTCTAGTTCCTCCAGGAGCTTTCAATTTTGACTGTCCTCTCACCAACTTTTCTTTCTTTAAAAAGTGAATCTCTCCTTATCTATTCCCTATTACCCCAGATCTTCACCATTAAAAAGTTCTCACTTGATTCTACCATACCTTTAAGCCACTGTCATATTTCTGTTTTCTTTCACAGCTAAAACCCTAATGATTTTTTTAAAGTCATCTGCTCTTTGAACTTTATCTATATTCCCTCAGTCATCACTTACTTTCCAACCCTTTATAATCTGATATTCACCCTCACCACTCAACCAAAACTGTTCTCTTCAAGGTTGCTGATAACCTCTTTATTGCTAAATCCAGTGGCCTTTTCTCTCCTGATCCTTTTTGTTTTCTTATCATTTTGCTAAATGTTTTTTCTCCTTGGGTTTTCAGAACACTTATCTCTCTGGATTCTTGTTCCTGTCTGACTCATCCTTATTTTCCTTTTCAGGATGATCATTTATTTCTTATCCTTGATCCATAGATGTACTCCCTGGGATTTTTTCTCTTTTTTCCATACTTCCCATCTTAGTAATTGCATCTGTTTCTATGAAGTCAATGTCCATTTCCATGTAGATGAATCCCACATCTACTTGGTCAATCTTCATCTTTTTCTTGAACTCTAGTCCTACATCTCCAATTGGATAGTGTATCTCAAATTAAAAATATCCAAAAATGAACTAATTTTATTTCCCTAATGTTTCCCATTCCAAACACCCTTCTTTTTTCAACAAAGAAACCGGCATTCTTCTAGTCACTAAGTTTTATGACTTCAAGGTTACTATTGACTTTTGACTCTAATTCAACCCTACATTTAGTCAATTGTCAACTGTTACCAATTTAACCTTTCTATCTTTCACATCCATCCCAATCTCTTTACTCACACCATCTAATTAGTATTTCAAAAGTGCATCACTCCTCTGCTAAATAAGTTTCAATCTTTTATTATTGCCACTTGGGTAAGGTATAAACTCCTATGTCTGGCATTTAAAGCCCTTCACAATATGGGTCCAACCCATCTCTCTAGGATCATTACACATCACACTCTGCTTATGCACTCCATGTTCCAACCAAACTGGCCTATTTTTGTTTTACTTTTTCATGAACTGCATTCTATTTCCAGTCTCCATCCGACTTCATAGGCTATCCTGAGTACTTGGAATTCCATCTTTCCTCAACTCTGCCTCTTGCAACATTTGGCTCTGTTCAAGGCTCAACTCAAAACTACCTCCAAGAAGCATTTCCTGATTCACCCAGTCATTAGTGAGCCCCACCAAATAAATCATATTTAGTTTGTTTTTTTCTGTATATGTATGTTTGTATGGTATAAGTGATTTGCATATGTATGTATAGATATACATATATGTGTGTATGTACTTCTGTGTATATTCCTTTGTGTATCCCTCCAGCAAAATGTAAGTACCTTGAGGTTATAGATTATTTCGTTCTTGGTTTTGTATCCTTAATACTTAGCATAGTGCCTAACATGTAGTAGGAGCTTAAAAATGTGTAGTTTTAAAACCTGATTGAATGTTACTTGATTAATCTTGGTTATTTGATTGATTGCTGCTTAAAGTTTTAAAGAGTTGCTTGGGGTACGGAAAGATTAAGCAACTTGCCCATGGTCACATAGTGACAGAGACAAGACCTTCCTGCCTTGCAGTCCTGCCCTCAACTACAATGCTACCCACAGTTTGTCTCACCAAATGAGCTTAACTGTTTCAAAATATGACTTGATGTATCAGTGAAAAATTTGGAGAGATAAAATTGATAAATGCTAATAGGAAACTGAGTTTGACACATTATTATTATGAATATGACAACTGTTTAAGACAGTATAACAAAAGTTAATTCCATTATGAATTTGTAACATTTTAACTTAGGTACACAAAATCACTTTGTTCTATGTAAGAATTCTCTTGATTTTATCTTATGAACCTTAAATGATATAGCTTTTGGTTATATCCATACATAAGTCATAATTTGCCAAGGATCACTGAATGTATGATTTATATCCTCACTACTAACAGACTGATTTTCAAAATCTTCAGAACTCTGCAAATAATAGCAAAGTTGGGGAGATTTGCTCAGTGAGAATGCAAATTTGTTCACAAAGATATTTAGATAGAAAAAACCCTAGGAATTATGCTGTATTTCTGATGATTAATCGACTTTTCCCTGAGTACTCCAAATAATGGCAAATACAAAAGGATATACTACTGTTCATTAAAACTGGAGTCCTGTGCAGGCTTTTAATCTTACAGTACATAAAGCAGTTGACTTGGATTTCTCAAAACATCAGTAAGGAAAATACAATGGAAGGTACAGAGCAAAAAATGATTTTCCCAAGGCAATCAGATCAATAAAAACAAGAGGCTAAATCCATATTCTTTACCTTGAGGAAGAACTTAGAACTACTTAGCCAGTAGGCATAAGAGCATTTGTAAATTCATTTAAAAATATAGTCCATTTATAATACTCCTAACCTTTTCTTGTAATTTTAAAGGATTAAAATCAAACAATGTAAAAGCTAAGTTGAAAATGTTATTATATATGTAATTTACATATGTAATACTACAATTATTCTGATACAGAACTAGATATTTGCTGAAATGTCTTATTGCATAAAAGAGAACCTCTATATATGGGAAAACTGAAATATGTAAGTAATAATATCTTTAGCTTATGTCAGCATGAAACATCTTTCTGCATTAATTATCAAAATAAAAAATCAATAAAAGAAAAAATAGGCCAATATTAATTTAGTTCAAAGAATAACAGACTCTTGCAGTATGGAACTCAGAGATAACCTCTCTATAGTGTTCCAAACAACTGGTCATTAAGTATCTTTTTAACAACTTCCAGTAAAGGGAACATTTTAACTCATAGGTAGCTCAATTCCACTTGTGGATGTCACTACTGGTTGGGAAGGTTTTCCTGATATGAAGCCTAAACTGTCTCACCATAGCTTCTACTCATTGCTTCTAATTCTATTCTTTGCATCCAAGAAGAAAAAAAATAAAGAATCCTTAATTTCACAGAACTATTCAAAAGCCTGATGTTAGCTATCATGTTTCTCCATAAATCTCTTCTCTAGGCAAAATATCATGAGTTCCTTCCACTGAACTTCATAAGCCCCAGCCTCCAAGTCCCCCTCACCTCCTAGATAACCTCTGGACAAACTCAACTTGTCAATATTCTTAAATGTGGTGCCAAAATTGCACACCCTACTCTGGGTAAGGTCTGACCAGGGCAGTCTAATGTATCTGATTATTAAAAGCCAGTAAGAATGTTAAAATTTTTGGATAAATTGTAAAACTTGTCTTACTTTTCTTATCTGTGATACAAATAACTTTAATATCTTACATTTTACTTAATTAATATGCAAGCTACTTCTTTTTATTCAGCTCTATGAAACAAACCATTTAAAACCAAAGTATTATTTCAAAAATTTCAAGTTTACTCTTTTATAGACAAAAATTGAGTTGAAATATCTAAGAAAATGATGTACCATGAAGACATGTTATTTGGCATATATCTGATCTGACAGTTTAATAAGCATGTCATAAAAGAAATAATGTTTGTCTGGCTTAACCTACTCTTGCTAAAGCCATGTAGGCTCTTAGCAATGATTGATTCCTTTACTAAATGTTTTCATGTAATCTCTCTGTAATCAAACTAGTCTGAACTACAATCCATTAGAAGGAATGACCCCAGAATAGCTTATTTTCTCACATAAGTATGCCCCGTTTTAAGATCTATCATATTATTTCCACTGAGAAAATGTTTCACTAAACTCCATCTTCTCCACAAAATCTTTCCTACTAGTTTTAATTGTGAATAGACTATTAAATCTTTCATTTTCTCTTTATTGACTTTGTTCAGCACTACTACTAATTTTTCATGTTTGTAACATGTTAAGCCCTTAAATTATAATGTGTATTTTAATTATCTGCACATGTGTCTTATTTCACCCACCAGATCATTATGTTCCTTGAAGTTATCAAATTGCTACCCTCCCCCTCCTATGACTACCATAGTACTTTACACAAAGAAGCCTTACTCACCCAATATAATTTTTTTAAACTAAATCATCCAAATGAAATGGAATTGACTGGAATTACATGATACAACATACACACATAATTAGAAACCTGGGGACCATAATTTATTTATACTTTAAAAGGCTTCTGACAAGGCTTTGAGTCACCTGCCAAAGGCTTAAAAAGAAACATTCTCAAACTCTGAGCACTGAGAAAATAGGGAACAAAGTTTTCCTAGATATGGAGTGCATACTAAAGGACACAAGAGTAAACGGTAATGATAAATAGACACTTCTCTGGAGAGAACAGTGTTACCAGCAAGATCCCTGAAGCATTTTTATTGACTGGTCTTAGAATTTTTGTATATGAGAAGGAAGACAGAGGGAAGACTGGAATCTCTGACTTTGCAGATGATGCAGTATTCTTCTGGTTCTTGAACTGACAGTATAAACTGCAGAAAAATTTTGAAGAACTGTGTGAGTAGGTGGAAAAGTGGCAGATGAGCTTCACTGTGTGCAAATGTTCAGTAACATATCTAAAAAAAAATTATAAGCTGTGTTCCTAAAATGATGAGCTGTGGGCTATCAATTATGACCCAGGAGAAGAATCACAGAGTCATCATCAACTTTTTTATATCAGCTCAAAGAAATGCTATAGTCAACAAGGTTATAAAATGCTAGGTATCAACAAGAAGGGTATTGAAAACAAATGAAAAAATTCATCTTACCTTAGTTCAAGTACATTTTTCTGTGTACTGGTGTGGGGGTAGGGGAACTGGTCAACAAGGACCTAATCCTTAGAGCATGGTCAGATTTGTCCTTCCTGGTGGGTTACATAGATCATGCGTACATATTCCCCAACTGGTTTCAACCCCCAGATTTAGTATTATGTGATAATGAAAAGTTTTCTATTTGGCTACAGAACCAGAAAAAATCAATGACTCAGGGTGCTAAGCCCTAGCTGGGTAAGTACAAAAGGGAGAATCCACTACTCTTTAACTCATTTTTTCCTTCTTGGTGATGAGTAAATCAAGGACTACTATGAATTCCAAGACAGTTGAAGAGCAGCTGCTGTTTATCCCACCCAGCTGCTATGTGTCTCTGTTTATTCTTTATTTATCCTTTGTAATTTTAGGTGAATGAGTATTCTGAGACAAAAGTGCCCAGAGGTAACTGTTTGATTTTGGGAGATCCTGGGATTTCATTAAAGGTCCCTAGCAATGACAGGAATTGGTAATACAGTCTACCAGAGCTAGCAGACATAGGAGAAGGGAGGTGATGGAGCAGTAACTTTTAGATGGAATATCCAGGAAGTGAACTTGAGTATGTTGCAGGGTCTGGAGAGACTGTCAGAGAGGCAGCTAAGCAGCCTAGCCCAGCAGCAGCAGAGCCTTAAGAAAGCTGGTGTCTAACCCTGTCCTCTCACCTCAAAAGAAACTGGGGAAAGTGTCCTCTGCAGAAGGATCACCCTCTTCTCTTTTTCTTTCTGTAATTTTTTAAATATAAATTTATTTATTTTTAGTTTTCAATATTTACTTCCACAAGATTTTGAGTTCCAAATTTTCATCCCTTCTCACCCCTCCCCCCACCCCAAGATGGCATGCATTCTGAACATCCCTTCCCCTAGTCTGTCCTCTCTTCTGTTCCTTCCCTCTTCTCTTATCCCCTTCCCCTTCTATTTTCCTGTAGGGCAGGATAGACTTCTGTACACCATTTCCTGTATTTCTTATTTCCCAGTTGCATGCGAAAACATTTTTTTAAACATATGTTTTTAAAACTTTAGGTTTCAAATTTTCTCCCTTCCGCCCTCCCCACCCACCCTCATTGAAAAGGCAAGCAACTCAATATAGCTTATACATGTTCAGTTATGCAAAACACTTCCATAGTAGACAAGTTGTGAAAAACTAACTTTATTTCCCTTAATCCTATCCTGCCCTCCCATTTATTCTATTCTTTCTTTTGATGCTGTCCCTCCTCAGAAGTATTTGCTTCTGATTACCCCCTTTCCCAATCTGCCTTCCTCTCTATCATCCCCCTGCTCTCTTGTCCCCTTCTCCCCCTATTTTCCTGTAGGGTAAGACAGATTTCCATACCCAATTGAATGTGTATGTTATCGCCTCCTTAAGCCAAATCCTATGAGAATAAGATTCATTTATTCCCTATCACCTTCCCCTGTTTCCCTTCCACTGGGAGGTTATTTAAAAAAAACTCACACATATCTCATTTTGCAAATAAGGGGACTGAGGGAAGAGAGGGAAAGCAACTTTGCAAGGTAATTTGTCTAAATTAGGAGCAATATTTTTTAGAAAGGGGATGCCCATTAAATGGGTAGTACTAGGTGGCTCAGTGGACATAGCGCCAGGCCTAGAGTCAGGAAGATGCATCTTCCTGAGTTCAAATCTGGCCTCAGATACTTAGTGGCTATGTGACACTGTACAAGTCATTTAACTCTGTTTGCCTCAGTTTTCTCATCTATAAATGAGCTGGAGAAGAAAATGGCAAACTACTCCAGTGTCTTTGCCAAGAAAACCCCAAACAGGGTCACAAAGAGTTGGACCCAACCGAAAACAGCACAACAACAAAAACAAATTGTAGTATATGAACACAATAGAATATTGCCATACTGTAAAAATATGCTGAATATGAAGAATACAGATAAATTTAGGAAGACTTACCTGAACTAAAGCAGAATGAATAAAAATAATACACAATTATAATAATGTAAAAGAAAACCACACAAGGACAGGAGAAGTTAGACAAATGAACTGACCAACCTCCACAATAGCGATCTAGTGAAGATATGTATTTCACCTCTTGTTATAGGTGTAGAATGAAACCTGTATACTGCCAAACATCATTGTGTTGGTTTATTTAACTTAAATATAAGTCTTTGGTCTAAAAAAGAGTTTTCTTGGTGATTGGGTATTAGAAAATTAAATTGATATTTACAAAAGGCATCAATAACACATTTTAAAAGAAGAGAACATGTATTTAGTCCAAATTAACACACTTGGCTAAACCCTGCTCTCATGAATGGGTGAGTTTCCAAAAGATATTGCTGGGTATGTAACTTTTGGCTCACTATTTGGTCCATTTGACTCCATAACACTTGATATGAATAAGTACAAGGAGAGTAATACTTAAGAACTTAGTTAGAATCTTTCTTTTAAAATGATTATTAGCATAGAAATAGCCTACGCTCTCATATTTTAAAAAGTATGTGACAAGCAATTAATAATCCATTCTACAATGGCTTTTTAACTCTACTGAAATGCATTCTGAACATTTCATAGAATGCACACCCTATTATTAGCTACTTTTTGTGCTATGTGAAACACTTCACGTATCCCCTCAGTCTTCTCCATAATCTACTTTATGGAGTGGGTGGCATTGATTAGCATTACTCATTTACGTGTAGAAAAATCTATGTCCAAAAATTAATGACTTATTCTTCTGAGGAAGAACAAATTAGAGATTCAAATATCCTCTTCTAACTTATATATGAGAAATGTTAAGTACAGTTCCATGACCAAGATCTGTGCAATCCTATTGTGAACTCTTCTCTATCCAGATGCATCTGTTTCCCCCAACATTTTACTATATGTTCTCAAGCAAGTCCTCTTAAAGTGGGGAAATGTTGTTCCCAATTTCCTATGTAACTGTTTCTTTCTAAGCCTTTTATGTGAGAAAAAGCCTTACTAGGGGCATTTTGAAGTCCAAATAAATTATGGGTATAGATTTCCTTTATTGAATATGCCTATATATATATAAATTTATTACACATACATATAAAATAATTCTAGCCAACTGATTACATTTCCCTTTGATAAACAAGTCATTATACTATGCGCTAGGAATACAAAGTCATAGTCAAAATGGTAGCACTGAAACTAATAATAAAAATTATCTTCAGGGGTTCTTAACCTATGTCATGAATTGCTTTGGCAGTCTGGCAAAGCCTACGGATCACATCTCAAAAGAATGTTTTTTGTTTTTTTTAATTTTATTAATTTATTTTGATTTATCAATAATCACTTCCATATGCTTTTGAGTTTAAAATTTTTCTCCCCCTTCCTCCCCACTACCCTCTCTAAGATGGCACACAATCTGATATAGGCTATACATTTACATTTCTATTAAACATATTTTCACATTAGTGGTATTGTAAGTAAAAATTAAAACCAATAGGAAGAACTATCAGAAAGAGGAAACAAAACTCAACAGAAGAGAAAAAAAATAGCAATTCAACTTTCATAGTTCTTTCTTTGGATGTGGATAGCATTTTCCATCACAAGGCCTCTGAAGATGTTTTAGATCCTTGTATTGCTGGGAAGGGTTAAGTTTATCAATATTAGTCATCACACAACGTGGCTGTTGTTGTGTACAACTTTCTCTTGGTTCTGCTCATTTCACTTAGCATCAGACCATACAAGTCTTTCCAGGTTTTTCTGAAGTCAGACTGTTCATCATTTCTTATAGCACAAAAGTATTCCATTACATTCATATACCACAACTTGCTCAGCCATTCCCCAATTGAAGGGCATTCTCTCAATTTCCAATTCTTTGCCACCACAAAAAAGAGCTGCTATGAATATTCAAAAGAATGTTTTTAAAAGCATAAAATAAAGTGCATAAGATTACAAAGGAAAGAAATTATACTGAAATACAGTAAGTGAAATATTTAAAAAGATGATGTTCTTAGGACTCCAAATTGAGAACCTCTAATCTGGTTCAATCATCTATTTTTTTTTTCAATTGACAAGGAAACTGATGACTTCCTAATCTAGAAGTGGAGTCAAGACATGAACACAAATAACTACAATATAAATTCAAATGTTTTCTTTTCTGTAATCAATCATTTTGAACTGCCAAGAAAATTAGATAAGGGGAGTAAACCTACTCCTTAGCATGACTAGCACTGTCATTTCAGAAACTTACCATAATTCCTTGAAAAATTAATGAAGTTTTCAGAACAAATCACATGTAAATTTTAATAGGACTATGGATTTAGAGTAGATGGGACCTCTAAGTGCCTCTAGTTCATCTCCTTCATTAGGAAATGAAGAGAATGAATCTTAGATACCAGTACTTGTCCAAGGTCATACAGGTGGTAAGTAGGAAAGGTATAATTTAAGCCCTGATTTGGTGACTTTAAAGCCGATGTGTCATTTGCTAAACTACTAGAATGTGGGATTTGAAAGCAGCATGGCTAATACATGGTCTTTTGTACTTTCATGTATCACACCACTGAGAAAGAAAAAAATTTGAAATGAGGTGGGTTTTCTCACCAGCAAAATTCTGAAACAGGTATTTATTTATTTTGGGGTTCTTGCCTACTACTATATAGTAGCTTAGCACTGACAACCTTCCAAGCACCTCAGTCTCTTACCCTATCTCTATCTCTTACCCTAGTTACTGAGAAACCTTCACTCAGACCTGCTTTCTGCGAACAGGGCTTTAGTTTCTGAATTTATTCTTTCTACCTTCAAAATTTATTTATCCTGTGGCCTACTTTCATTTGGTTAATCTGTTCTGATGTGTTAGTTCATACTAATAAGTAAGCATGCTGTCTTTCTGAGTTAATATACTTGTATTTTATCAGGGGGCTCTTAGAAATACCTGCATATACAACATGATCCATAACAGGCAGTCGCAATATAATGTAAACGGCATTTGATTGGAATCAGAGGGTCTGGGTTGGCATTTGGCATTACTACTTGCTACCTGAACTTGGGGAAGGTACTTCATGGCTATGGATATCTGTAAAGTAACAAGTTTGTATTGACCTATATTTGAGCTTCTTATCAATTCCAAATCCTATGTCAGCTCCTGGAATCACTGTGAAGATGATTCCTTTTCAAGTGTTCAGAAAGAGAAATATATTTTGCTGTTATTAAAAGAAAAACAGTAACCGGGTACAAGAAGCTTAGCATTAAACCAATAATTATTAAGTTGGTCAAGAACTGATATGTTGTGCTTCAAACTTGATCCCAAAATTCCTTCTAACTTCTCAAAGTGGCCAAAAAGACCTTTCATCAGGAAGTCCTTCTGATAAAGGTAAATAATGTTAGTTAGAGAGACATTATTTTGGAAAAGAATAGTGATTACCACAAATAAAGCCTCACAGTGAGAAAGGAAGATAGATTTATCTAAGTAATCAGTTGCCTTGAGCAAACAAATCAGACCAACATCCTCTGTCCTTCCTGAAAGTTTGCTTTCTTCTCTTCGAAGCTGAAGGATTTTAACTGTATTTCCTAATATAAATTTATTAAAACCAAAATAAATATTACTTAATGGTTAAAGCTCCTCCTGGAGAACTAGCAATATACATTTGTGAAGACAACCTCTCAACACACACACACACACACACACACACACACACACACACATACACACACACACACCATTAAACAAACAATTGTTTCCCTTCTCAGTGAGAAGCTAGATAATCACATAATCACACCAAACTTTTCACGTTCTCACTATTCACACTAACTAAAGACGGGGACCTATTTAGCATTATAGGGTCCATCCATGTTAGCTATTTTTGCATATCTTAATATCAACTTATTTGTCAAACATCTTTGTGCTCAACATAGCACCCTAGCAAGGTGTTGGTGGGCTCTTTCAGTTTCCGTAGATATTTGTGAACAAGTATACACAGATATCAAGAGAGAGAATGTATGTCTATACATTCATTCACATACAACTTATCATCAGGAGATTAGAGATCAGATTCTCTACAGGACAACATCACTATGGAGAGGTCTATAATAAAATTAAACATGAACCTATGTACAGCATAACAAAGATGGGTAAATATTTACTACTGAGGTAAGAGCTATATAAATAGAAGAAACATGTGAATGTGGGTATGTATATGTATGTGTTTGCAGGTAGAAATACATGTGTATTAATCTTCATTCCTGTTCTTTTGGAGTTTCCATTCTATGGTAAAAAATGGATTTTTATTATCTTAAAACAGGCAGTTTATATCTACAGGATTAGGAAAAGAGACATGTTAAATGTTTCAAAAGCACTTTCATTTCGTTGGTTCAAGCACTTCTATTACCAATTCTAAAAACCTGGGCCCTCTTCTCTTTTCCCTCTATGCTATTTAACTTAGTAATCTCATAAGATCCCATGAATTCAAATACCATCTCTATGCTGATATACCTATTCAGTCCTAACCTTCTGACCTCCAGTCTTACATCTCCATTTGCCTTTTAGACATCTCAATATACATGCCCTATTACCATCTTTAATTCAACATGTCCATAACTGATACTATTAGCTTTCCTTTCAAGCCCTCCCCTCTTCCTAATTTTATTATTTTTCTCAAAGGGCCCCACTACCCTCCCATTTACCCAGAGCTTGCATGCCTGACCATGTCAACCCCAGTGACTCCCTATCACCATCAGGATTAAATACAAAATCCTCTCTTTGGTCTTCAATGCCCTTCATAATCTGCTCTCTTCCTTCTCCTGCCATACCTTTCCCGTCTTTTTTACACCCTACTTACTCTCATGTACTCTGTAACCCAGTGGCAGCTGGTAGGTAACATGAGATAATACATGTATAAATGTAAAGTATTATTTTAAAATATCAATTATTAATATATGCATTTTGTTGATTAATGAGAAGGGAGGAAGGGAAGGAGATTGGGGGGTAGAGAGACAAAGAGAAGGAGAGGGAAGGGCAAAGGGAGAGAGAAGGACAGAGAGAGAGAGGGGGACAGAGAGAGAGAGAGAAGGAAGTGGTACAAAGAACTGTATTTATTGAAAACTCCTATGTTCAACCTTCTTATATTCTGAGTTTTGCATAATTTACTATGGTTTGGAGCTCAGTCCCTGGACAATTTGCTTGAACAGTTGGACTATGGAGGAATATCACCTTCAGCTCACTTCCACATACACACACATGAATTAAATTCTGAGATATTAATTCAAGAAACATTTTTAAAATGCCTCCATTGCTCAGAGCACTATTCCAGGATGCGTGGGAGATACAAAGTTTAGATAAGACTCCATTTCTACCCTTGGAAAATTTAATCACATGTACTGTATAGTAGCTTTCAAATAATATAGCCCCAATGGTAACTGTCTGCTGTGGGGCAGAGGTAAATCTAGACAAGGCCTATATTCCATATATTCCAAGCCTTCTTTTCACTTTATTAAACTTTTCTTCAGCCACAAGGATTTCTTATGATCTTATGTGATATATCCAAAAAACAAGGAAAATTTTCATCTGCAATATTAGTAGATAATCTCCCAAGGGTGCCCATCTTGTTGTCTCCTTTATATGGCATAAAACCTCCAATAAAATGAAATGAAAAACAAAGAGGAGACAAAAGAAACATCTCTTCCTCAATATGAAATAGGCAACCCAGAAATGGAAGCCAGAATTTCAACTGTTTTGTGATCAGTTCATACAGTATTAAGGAAATACCCATCAACTGAAATGCTATAGGAAATGATATTGTTTGCAAATTATATTTTTTTTATTTCTGTTTATGATTTCTTCAAATATTATAGCAATACAGGATTGGTCTTCAGTGGAGCCCAATAACGTAAGTCAAAACCAAGGTAATTTTCACAAAACACCACAGGACATATTATTCTACTCGAAAAAATAAATATGGCAATGCTTAACAAAAGTAAGATTATCTGAAAACTGTGCTCCATCAAAAATAAACCAATTATCTTTAGGTATAATCTAAAGCAATATTCAAATACTGTAAAGGATAAATGTTATCTTTGCCTCCCAACTGATCATAACCCATACATGCTTGTACATCCTGTATGACTCTTGCATATATTCTCTCATAAATTTGACAGAGAATACACCCCAAAGGACCAGAGACTTTCTATGATTTCTGTTGCCATCAGGAGATAAATAGTGGAGCACCCCAGATATCTACAGACTATTCCCTGCTTTTCCTCATACAGTTCTCTGACATTAAGTTTTACTCTGGTTCTTCTTTGCAATTCCTTGTTTATAATATGATGCACCCTGCTAATCCCCACCATGCAGCTTTTCCATTGCCCTTTGGGTGACACTCATTTTCAATTCTTTGGCCACTGTAGCATTCCATGACTCACAGCCATAAAATATCCTGCTGAAATTAGTATTTTAAAGAAATGCTTTTGATTCAGGAAGAAAATGTGTGGTCATAAAAAGATCATTGCAGTTTCCCCAAAGGCTATCTGGCTTATTTTCTTCTACCCCCTGTTCAGCTCAGGGACCTACTCATTATCCCAAAGAAGCACCTGAGTTAGATATCATGATGGAAAATTTCTGTAAGTTGTCCACCTATCTTGCATATTCAAATGCAATAATCTCAAAAATTTCCACCTTTCTTTCAAATTAATTAATTCTAACAGATCTCACCAGCTAGGTACAATGAAATTCAATTTTAAAAGATTTCATTTGGGGAAATATGGATCTGACTCAGTGAGAACCAAGAACTTATAGTTGAATGGGAAGAAAGAGGAGTTGAGGAATATTCACTTCTCTTTCTTCTAACTCTCTTCTTTCTTTACCAAGACCTCTGCAAGTACTTTTTCCAGTCTACACTCCCCTCCACCACCTTTTTGCTTCCTTTTACGTGTCCTCTTGCTTCATTGGAATGAAAGATCCTTCAGGGAACGGAGTGTCTTTTTTTGTTTTGTTTTGTTTTGCTTGTATTTGTATTGCAGCATTTAGGACAGTGCTTGGAACATTGTTAATACTTAAAAATGCTTGTTGGCTTGATGACTACAGGAAAGAGGCAGCATGTTGTAACAAAAAACATCCTACATTTGGTTGGATTTGAATTTCCACTCTGACTTTGAGCTAGTCCTGTAGGCTTTCTACATTTCATTTGCCCTACCCGTAAAATGACAGAGCTGGACTAAATTAACTGTAAGGCTTATCTGATTAAAAATATAGGATTCTAAGAATTCAAATGATCACTAAATGAAAGATGTGTGTAGCCTACAGGAGAAAACAAAGCTTTAAAGTTTTTATATTAAACTAAATATTTGTACACTACTACTCTAGCATTATATCACTGGGGCATTACCCATGTGAGTCTCTTTTCTCTTTTCATGTGTATTATCTCCTACAGGCAATGCATAAAAAATTGTTCACACTTTAGTAGGATACCATTGTGAAATTCAGTTCTTATAACTGTTAAAAACAAATGCTGAATATTACAATGTGAGATATGTCTATTTGGTTACCTACTTAACCCTACCATTCTTCTACAAATATTCTGCCCACTAGTTTTCAGGAGTATTTTCTTCTGTGATACAGTTTCACCTAGTGAATCACAGTTCATCCATCAAGGGTGTTAAAATATCCACAAAACTCTCTGAAAGTCAGGTTTGTGGAGTAAACTGTGCTGTATTTCCCATGGGTCATCCCAAAGGTAAATTTAACCATAAGCAACCAGAAGCATAACAAAGTATTTATTTATACTAGAAATGATGAGCATGTGGTCAAGCATAAATCATTTTATGAAAATATATTCTATTTTCCACAGCCATAAGCAAAATTATATTGTTAGTATTTCATTTTTATAGTATTTTAAAATTTGAAAGAGGATTTATGTATGTGATCTTAACTGATCTTCACAAAAACTATGTGAGGTAAATGCTATTATCATCCCCATTTTTATGGATGAGGAAACAAAGGCTCACAGAGTTTAAATGGCTTGATGAGAATCAAATAGTTCAAATGCCAGATTCCAACACGTCTTTTATTTACTAGATCAGCAGAGTATCTACTATGTCATATTGGAACAAATATACATTAATAATAATAGCAGCTCACATTTACATAGCGCTAAAAGATTTTTATGATGTAATACAAATTCTACTTCCTAACAGAGAGGTGATAGATTTAGGGTGCAGCAATAGACATTTATATTTTTCTAAACAGCTAATGAGGGAATTTGTTTTTCTGACTATGCATATTTGTTATGAGAAATTTATTTTTCTTTACTCTCTTTTTTAACTGCATGGAGATAAAAGGGAGTGAAAATATATTTCTACTAATTAGAAAAACTTTTTTTTAGAAAAACTTTTTTAAAATAGAAGGCTGAGTGGTGCTACAGGTGTGGAACACTGCATGTACTTTCAGAAGAGGTCACTGTATTGTCCATTTTGCTTAATTGTTTTACTTTGTTACAAGAGATCTCTTACAGCATGAGAGTAATCTGTAAATTTTTGTAATGTTAAAACAAAACACAATAACAAAATATTTTAAGTGATTTACAAGCATTTCTCTTGAATCCCCAAAATGACCCTGTGAAGAGGACACTGTCATAGTTTCAGATAAGGCATATATATCATGGCATGGTATTGTTCTGCTTTTGAAGGATGTGGCATGAAGAAAACAGTGACAAAAAGAAAACAATACAAAGACAACAACCCAATATGACAGCTGTGAGTAACTATATGGCAACTGAATTGGATCAGTGTCATACTAAATATCTTTCCATGATATCCTTCTCTCCCTGAAATGGATATCAAGATTGCTTTCATTTTAAGGGTCATTTGCATACTCTTTATTTTAAGCCTTTGGAAAAATTTAATTCAATTTATTTCTACTTAATTCCAGCATTTGTTATGCAATTGCATATTTATAACCAATATAAGATAAAAATCAAGTAAATCTTCTAACTCAGAAGGATAGAATAAAAGTCCAATTAATTATGTGATTGACTATAACTAAAATTTTAGAATGAAGATAGCTATTTAGCAAGAGGTTTGTTTTTTTTCTTAATAAAGTGTATTTAAATTCAATCTATTCATTTAGTCTGTCTTATCTGTGATCTTAAGACAAATTAAAAGTATAGTTTTTTTCATGGTCAAGGGGAGGGAGACTAGAAAAATAATGGTCTTCACATATTCATGACAACCCCTTTGACATTTAAGAGACTTAGAGTAACCATCTTGTGCACAGGTTCTTACTTTACTGCATAAGTGAATTCTAATAAAATTACACTAGTCCATATAAAAATTTTCTTTCAAATTTGTTCCCTTAATTAACATTTACATTCATATCTATTATAAAACAAGACATGTTCCCATATATCTCTAACAAAATAGCTTCTAGTAAAGAAAATACTGCATAATGGCATAGTAGACATTGTGGAATGCAGCATGGTCATATCTATAGGTGGTTGTAGTGCCTTCCTTACTTAGCACCATTTTTTCTAATTTCAGATCTGAAAATCCCTTATACACATTTGCATAGGGAGGTAGCATGTCCTAGTACATAGGGGGTGTGATTTAGAGTTAGGAGGACTGGGGTTCAATTTTTACTTCTGACAAATACTGGCCAGGTGATCCAAAACGAGTCATTTTGAGCTCTTAGTACTCTACTGGAAGTTGCCCTATAGTTAGAGCCATAGAAGATAACTATCATGGACAAAACTACAACAGTAAAATAAAAACAAAGCTCCCTTTAGGGTAAAGATCACTATCATCTAGCTTCCTACCCTGGGAAACTCTGCTTTTTGTCTGCAAGTTTCTAGAAAGAAAACCAGAATTATATGTGATCAGTATATTAAGGATCTCTCTCTAGAGGTAGAATAAAACATTTTTAGGATATATATGTGTGTGTGTGTGTGTGCCTGTGTGTATATGTGTATATGTGTATAAATATATATATATATATATAATATATATAATAAAGGCTTGTACATAACATAAATCTTTACATAAACTGTTTAAAACATTTATGAAGGTTTAGATACAAGTATTTATATAAAAATGTAATATGTTTTAAGTTTATGTATGAAGTTTCTATATTTTCTCTCTTTCTTTTCCCCTGCATACATGCATGTACGCACACACGTGCGTGCGCGCACACACACACACACACATATATTCTTCACAAATTTTGTAGTGACTATGGAATGGAAACCCTCAAATCCCAAATGAACTATAAAGAGACAGATATACTATCAGATTCTCCAAACATCAATCACAAATTTAAGGACTCAGGTAGATTGGACATGGGATGTCAGCTCATAACTGTAGTGGCCTTTGGGAAGGTCAAACCTGATTGAGTCATCCCTAGGTTAGAAATCCCTAGAAGTTCAGTATGATCCCAAAATACATACAGATGTTGGGGCTAATTTGGGCTATAGTCACATTTACTGTATCTTTCAAATTCCCAGAAGTGACCCTAGAACCATTCTAGCCCCCAAAATGTTAGCTACATGTGATCAAAAAAAAATAAAGGCTGTTCATCCAGTGTTGGAAATCACTAAATGTCAGAACTGGGACCATTGGTGTTCATTGCACGTAATACGTTCATATTATTAGTAATAAAATTGAAGCCCAAAGAGTTTAAGAAACATGTGGAGTAACATGGCAGGAGACCTTAGAGGTCATCTAATCCAAGTGTAATTTTTTAGATAATAAAATTGAAGCTAAGAATGATGAAGTAATTTAGCAAAGTTCTGGCAGTGTTAAGTAGCTGAACTGCAGCTTCCCCTCCCTGCCCCAGGTCTTCTGAAGCCAAGCCCAGTATTCTTTTCCCTTCATGACAGTTCTTTCCCATCATCCTTTCCCTACTAATAAAAAAGTGGGAAGGGGAGGGAGGTTAGGGATTATTGTTTTGTTAATATGTACATAAAGTTTTTGTTTTTTGCATTGTGACTTTAGAAAGGATTGTTGTTAATAGGGGCAACATGAAGGTGATTCATCCAAGAAAAGGTAGAAAAGAATTAGGGGGACTTCCATTTATCTCAATTTTACTAGTGAACTGTGAGTCAGAGGCTTCTTAGAAATTGGAACTTGAGGAAAGTCTAAAATGTAGACATAGGTTTTGAATAAAAGGAGGCAGTCTACTCAGGGACTTTGCAGAGAGTAGGCTCAAATTTGCAATGGAAGATGTCATTGAGATACATGGCCAGCCACAAGGCCTTTAGGAAGAATGTTTTCTGGATAAAAGGGGTTAGAGAAGCCAAACTTAACATGAAACACAGAACTATTCATAGCAACTGGCTGGTGATTTTCTCTCTGCAAAATCAAACAAGACAGAGGAAAATGTCAAGTGCCTTAGAACTTATAAAGGCTAGAACCATAAAAACCTGGGTGAAAAAGGCAACCTCAAAGTCAGGGCAGAATTTGTTGAAGGCCACAGGGAGGAATATTTGGGTGCCATCTTGGGAAATATCTGTCTGGAGCTGAACAGCCTGGCCTTGAGGCTTGGGGATAGAAGAAAGCTAGGTGTATTAGAGGTCCATACCATCCCAATTCCTAATCATTTTACTTTAATATCCAAAGTTGATATACAAACATTTTATATATGTGTGTATATGTGTATACACACACACATACACACACACACATATATATATACACACATGTTTGTGTGCATACAAACTCCTCTTTGTTCAATATTACTGTTGTTCACTCATTTTAGTCATGTCTGACTCTTCATGATCCCATTCAGGGTTTTCTTGACAAAGATATATTTTAGATAAGGAAACTGAAGCAAGCAGAGTTAAATGACTTGCCCAGAGTCATGAAGCTAGTAAGTGTCTGAGGTCAAACTTGAACTCAGGAAGATGATTCTTCCCTGACTCCAAACCTGGCACTCTATCTACTGCACATCCAGCTGCCTCTA
This sequence comes from Phascolarctos cinereus, assembly GCF_003287225.1. Taxonomy (NCBI): domain Eukaryota; kingdom Metazoa; phylum Chordata; class Mammalia; order Diprotodontia; family Phascolarctidae; genus Phascolarctos; species Phascolarctos cinereus. Next base: position 171,450,522 of record NW_027555625.1, read on the forward strand.
GCTCAATATAACCCCTGTTAACTTTTATTGGCAATGTCCAATGGATAATGTTTGTTGAAATGAGTTAAATTGGCTAACAGAGCTATGTTTTGCTAAAAAGAAAAATAGCAAAAATGGTCACATGGATGTGCCACATCTGTGCTTTCCCACCTAGAAGAAATCTGAGATGTGATTATAACGTAAACAGTCTGATTTTTGGTGGTGTGGAGCTCATTACTTCACAGACACATCCTATACAATATGTGAAAGTTGAAAGTGTGGTTTGAAATTCTCAAAAGTTCCTTCAGAAAAAGAAAAAGGTAGCATTTAGTAGAAAGATTTCCAACTTAAAGCAATAAAAAAAATACTAATTACCCTTGAACTATAATATTGATGTTTCCTCAGAGTTTGCTTTAAAAAATAGGTATTCCTATTTATGCTACAGGAGTTACCTGTTGCTGAATCAAGATGGCTGTATGAGAGAGAGTTTTTACATCTCTGGAGAGTCTATTTCTCTTTAGTGGCATCCTAACGCAGTAATTAGGCTGCCAGTTGTAACTTCTTCCACTGACTTCTAAACACAATGCATTAGAGAGCATATCAGCCACTTATCTACACAAAAGGCACTTTTCTCACAGAAAAAGTCACTTTTGTTAAGTATCTGAAAAGGTGTAATTAGCAGCCATTAGCTTTACCAAAAATAAATAAATAAATAAATAAATAAATAAATAAATGGAAAGCCTTGTGGATGATGTTTATTTAGGGTTTCCAGAACCCGTTCACTCAGGGTAAAAATATCTGGCAGAAACCAAAAGAAAAACACATCTACCATGAAGTTTCCTTTCTGTGCAGTGAATTTCTCATTCTGGTCATGGAAAAATGCCGTGCTTTACAAAAGTAATTTGTTCTGGTTTGCAAGCTTGAACCCAAAAACCAGTCTACTGGGGAAGCATGCAACCCTTGCAGCACAGTGATCCCTTGTGTGTCACTTAATGTTTCACTGGCCGTCAAGCCTATGTGATCAAAGAAAATATTGGCTCTTTTGCCTTCCCAGTGTTGACAATGAGAAGTTGGGGCAACTAGTCTCAGAACCATGGCCAACGTGTTGATTTGCAGAGGGCAAAAGGAGTACAAATAAAGGCAGCAACAGTTTTCCTCATAACCAATCCAATATATACATAGAATCTTATTAATCTTATGAGCAGTTTACACTGACAGCATACTTTATAGTTACAAAGTGCTTTGCATACATTCCTCCATGTAATCCCAACCACAACTTATTAAAACAAGCCAATCAAATATATTTTTGTCTTTGTTTTTAACCAAAGAAAAATAGAAACAAAAAGAAATGAACTGATTTCACTGAGATTGCCTATCTTCCAAGTAGAAGATCTAGAACTCAAACTCTAGATTTCTGACTTAATCTAGTACCTTTTATACCGCCATGGACAGAAGAAACCCTAAGGGGCATCACGCTACAATGTGCTTATCAAGACATTGAATAAAATGAGGCCCAAGGAGGTTGGAAGATTTATCTAAGGTTAGTACAGTAAGAGTTAATGTCTGTCAGTATAAGAACCTGAATCTCCAAACTACAGTGCCCTGCACATTGTAGGTGTTTAATAAATGTTTACTGAACTTAATATTATAGTAATTTCTCCTTTATATACAACAAAATTTGGTCGATTTAAATACCGTAAACAAATTATTCTGTTGTTCAGAACATAATCATAGCTACAATTTAGTACTTTAAAGTTTGTTAGGCATTTACATATATTATTTCATTTGAGTATCATGATAACAACAATAATAAATTAGCGTTAATATAGTACTTTAAGGTTTGCAAAGTGCTTTACAAATATCTTCTCATTAGATCGTCACAAAACACCTTGGAGCTAAACGCCTTTGTGCTCCGTAGCTACCTCATAGCAAGCTTGTAAGGAATACAGCGGGTATTATTATCATACCTATTTTACATGAGAGAAAAGAGGCTCTCACTTGCCCAGGTTTAAATATCTAGCATGAGAGTTTATAATCAAATATGCGGCTTCCTGACTCAAGCACTCTAGCTACCTACTTTCCTGCACTGCCTCTTCAGTATAGTCATTTGGCATGAATGCCTTTAGCATTCTGGTGTAGGAAATTTAACAAGTGTCAGCTGTTACCTGTATGACCCTGAACATGTAATTTAACCTCTTTGTGCTTCAGTTCCTCATCTGTAAAATGAGGGGAGTTGACTAGATTATCTCCAAGTTTCCTTTGAGCTTTAAATCTACAATATAGAATTCAAAGATACTCATCTTTTTCTCTTTTTCTTTCTTTTAGTCTGTGGCTTTAAATTTTATTTATTATATGGGATGGCTATCTGAAAGGCGGAGGTTGGAGACTGGAAGAAATTATGGTGATGTAAAAATGCATTAATAAAAATTTTGACATACAAAATTATATCTTTCATTTTAAAAATTCAGGCTAAAATGTCCTTTTATCTCCCAAACTAAAGGCTTTAATTCCTTCCTTTCCCAACATCTTATGTTATCAAAGTAACTGTGACTAATTTTATAACATCTGAAAGTCAGAAGCAAGGGAAGTGCCTTGATAGGTAGTGTATGAATAGAAAGTGTAGTGATGAATAGAAAGAAAAAAATATTCATCTAGAGTAGTAGTGTAAAATTCAAATAGAAGCTTGGCCACTAATCTGTATATAAGGATCCCTGCAGGCCACATATTGACTTAGTTGGGAGTGTTGCGGGCCTCATGAGGCCAGCAAGCAGTGTGTTTGACATCTCTGATATGGATCATATCTAAAGCAAAGAGAAGAAAATCAAGGAACAAGAGAAATAATTAATATTTTGAAGCAAGAACTTTAACTTTTAAGCTCTAACAGCTTAAAACTCCTCTAAGAGTTTTAGGAAACACTGCATAAATTAGGTCCTGGGGAGTAAAGAGGGAAAAGGTCAAACAAATTAACTATGATAACATTACTTTTCTGATGGTGTTTCTGCCAGCTTTTTTGTTGTATCTATAGCAAAGTTTTGCATGTCTTAACAATGGATCCTGTTACGGTGGCTACCAAGCCAATTTTAACTATAAACAGCTTTTCAATCTACAATTCTTAACTATTACAGAGAACGAAGTAGCTGATGAAAGCAAAGAACTACTAGAAGTTGATAAGCAAAGGAATTTCAATTTTAGATCTAAAAGGTAATGTTTAGATCAGATGAACCCACTGAAAAATATATATGTAATTTAATTAAGATATTAAGACACAGGTATCTAGCTGTGTATAATGTCCTTTCTTACAATCAGCAATAATTCACCTGCGAACAGAGAGAATATCAATCTGGTATGCATAAAAACCAATACTTTCTCTGTTTAGTAGGCTTATTACTCCATTAGAAAAGCCAAATAATTAAAACAAAACATAGAAAGAACCATCATGACTCATACAGAGAAGACTATTTGAATCCAAATTCATTTTCCTTTTAATTTCCCACCTACAAATACTCTTTCATTAGTTCTATTGTACGTACGGTTTTTGCTTTAAAAACAACAACTTTGTTTTTAAAAAACATTGTTAATCCCTATCCATCCCCATCACCCTCCCTCCAATTATTACATAAAGGATTAAGCAAAGGTTTAAAAACCTTCATGACATCTAGGTATTTGCTAACATTAAAATTATTCTCCATTCTTAGACACAGCCTTTCAGCTTGTAATTACAAGTCAATCACCAGTTATATAGCATTTCTATGGCTTTCAAGTTACCAAGGTTTCTGTCAAAACATACCTAGCATGAATCATTTCATTTCAGTTCTTTCATGGACCTGTTGTTTGGCCAGGGGAATACAAACTCTCTGAGGAAAGGAATTATCAAACGATGAAGTTCTGTTGTCCTAAATATTAATATTCCTTCAGTTCTAATTTTTGAAACTAGAATAAGCTTCATGATTATAATTTTCACAATAATCTATATATTTATCTGAAAAGGTATATTTATTAGCACTACATAAAAACATCCACATTAGTTAAAATAAAGTAAGAAGTGGACTCCATAAAGGCAAGGTAAAAAAAGAACCTTGGAAAATAATTTCAATTTCATAAGAATTCTGGTGCAAATTAAAAGATTTTCTAAACTAGAGTTTATTAGTATGAGCAAAGAGAGAATAAATTAATTACCTGACTGCCCAAAAGAATCTAAGAAAGGTCTAAGTAATATGTGAGAAATTTGGCCAAAGTATATGTCTCTTTTTCCCCGTTGTAAAATGGAACTGTTGTATGATCGCTATCTTTTAGTGGGTATTGGTACCAGTAAAAACATCTCCTCTGATCTTTGAAGCCAACAGAAGGGAAAAACAAACAATAACAGAGTCCATTAGAGATTAATAGAAAAAAGGAGCCAGCCATCCATGGACTAGTCCTCTTGCCATGTCCAGTCTGCTTAAGCTCATCATGCTGATTCCCACCCCAGCCCCAAACTTTGAGATTTTCTTTACAGTTTCTCTTTCCTGTTATTTACTGTTTCTGTTCTTTGTCATAGGAAAGAAGCCAGGGCAACTGAGGGAAGGGGCTATCAGCAATAGCTTCAGGCAATAACCCTGGGGTTTGCTCCAGTTACTAACTCACTTGGAGGCTACTTCAGGAAGCAAATAAAAGCAAGAAAAAGCTACACAGTTCCATGGGTGCTCATTAAGCTGGTTTTTCTCTTGAGGCTTCCTCATGGAGAAGCAGGATATCTTGGGCATCTTTTGTTTCTGGGAGGCTTTCTCTGTGTCCTGTGTCTGGTGATTGAGCTACTTCAAACGAATGTCAAGGTCTTGGTGTTTACACTTTTATGCTAGAACTCATCATCCCAAGCTACCAGAAAAGTAGCAGACCTCACAGTTGCTAGCTCAGTAAGCATTGACTGGGAAAAGCTGCAGCTGGACATCATTTCACCATCATGCCCATATATGTGGGGTTGTATGAAGTACAATATTTTAAGAGAATGGGCCATAACAAGTTGGCAGTAAGTATTTAAGCTCTTTGAAGATATTAAAGCCAGGCCCAGAAGGTAAAATTCCCAGGTTTGAAAAAAAACATGTGTACAATGCCTGGGTTTTCTGAGGAGGAGAAATTTGTCTGCTATGAGAAAGAAGGAAACAAATATTTATTAAGCATATTTTAAACATTGTGCTAAGAACTTTACAAACATTATCTCGTTTGATTCTCCAAGGACCCAGGAAGGAAGGTGCTATAACCACCCCCATTTTACAGATAAGGAAATTGAAGCAAAGTGAGATTGTGTCTTGCCCAGGGAGGGTTCAAGGTCACAGTTGAACTCAGGGCTTTGTGACTCCAGGCCCAGTGCTCTATCCACTACAATTTTTAGTGTACAAGTGTCTGAGTCTCCTCCCCCATCAACCCTCTATGCAGAAGCCAAGAAGAGTGCGTGTATCTCTATACTTCATTATGAAACTATACCCTCTCTCCCTAAAGATGTGTCTGAGAGCCTAGTTCAGGGACCTGCGACCTCAAGGCCAAATGTGGACCTCTAGGTCCTCAAGTGCAGCCCTTTGAATTCAAACTCCACAGAACAAATGAAGCTCCAGGTTCCCCATCCCCATGGCCTAGACAAACATCAGTTACAACAAACACCAAAGTATTTGGCAGTGAAAAGTGTGTCACATCGTCAAAGATAGTTATGCCTTTGGTTACATCATCCAAGCCCGTAGCTCTTCTCTCAAATGTGCCTGTTGCAAAGGTCACAAAAAATTTGGAATCAGATCTCTCTCATACACACATATACATACACACACATGTGTGTATATGTGTATATATGTGCATGTATATGTATATGTATGTGTGCATATATGGGTATATGCATGTCTACATGTGTGTGCATATACATGTATATACATGTCTGTGTATGTCTGTGTCTATATGTATATACACACATGTATATATATGAAACGTTGGATTAATGATTTGTTTCATTAATTTCATTCAACAATGTAGATTTTGAAACATTTCTTGGTAGCAGATTTTTTCTACCACATCTGGAATATGTTGTGATTGAGTCATTTCATTGTTTCTGACTCTTTGTGAACCCATTTGGGGTTTTCTTGGCAAAGATAGTGGAGCAGTTTGCCATTTCCTTCTCTAACACATTTTACAGATGAAGAACTGAGTCAAATAGGGTTAAGTGACTTGCCCAGGGTCACATAGCCAGCAAGTGTCTGAGGCCGAATGACTGTCCAGAATTATCTTGTAGTAAAATTACTTCATTTTATATTTATTTTCCTATAAACATAGTCTAAGTGCCTTTGATATATCATTTGTAGAACTGATGCACATTTAAAATATATTTTAAGTATATTTGTGTCCTGTTCAAATAAAAAGACTGATTTTAAGATTTGCAAAATGATAAATTTGCGGGAAATATTTCTTTAATTAGGAAATGATTCTCTTTGACTTGATAGAATTAGGTTTTTTTCCCACTCACACAGATAATAGCATGAAAAATTTTTAAAAGACTCCATGTAGAACATAATACTTTTTTAAAAAAATTTAAAAAACTAAGATGGAATGCAATGACTGACATTCAGTACATTCCTCAGAGTGTTTCTCTACAATGGTAGCATTTGAATAAAATTATCCAACCATACTGAATGGCAGTGGTGCTAGAGACAGTTATCTACTCTGTACATTAAGGAAGGAAGGAAGTTTTATTTGAAAAGTTTGAGTTGAAACTGCTTGGTTGCAGACAAAACAATATTAAAGTTGGTGATGTTAAAAAAATAAAAATACTGCAACATATTCCTATGAGACCAAACAGAGCAAATTTTAATTAATGCTGCATGTAGTTATATTTGTGCAGGCAAAGTACACTCAAGAACAAAGATTTTGCCAGTGATCGTGATCACTAGACATAGCTTACCTGAACAATTCATAATTGCTCCCCCTCCAGCCCTCCCAATTTAAAATATTTAAAAGTTAATTACTCACCTACAATTTGCAAGAAGCCTAGTACAGTGCCTGGTACTTAGCAGGTGCTTAAGAAATGCTTATTGACTGACTGATTGATCCCTCCTCCTCAGATTTTCCTGTTTTGACTTCTCTGTCTATATGTTATATGGCCCAAGTAGAATACAAGCTCTTTGAAGGCAGGGACCATTTAAAAAAATCTTTCTGTCCTCAATACCTAGTGTCTTGCTCATAGTTAATAAACATCTGTTGGATTGGATTGAGCTGGATTCTCCCCATGCTATTTTCCTGAAACATATCCCTATTCTACAGCTCTCTTTCATCAATAGAATAGTGCATGCAAACTCTCCCTTAAATAAACAAATAAACAACTTTTGGGAGTTGACTGGAAAACAAGTCAAAAGCTTATACTATTCTTAGTCTATCCAGGGATGGATTTCATATGACCTACTTATCAATCTCCTCACCAAGTTCTTTCCCTTAACAAGGATGTAATAATTAATTAATTTTGTTTGGTTTTCATTTTTTTTCCTTTCACTAAAGTCCTGTATGTAAGGATATATCCATCTAAATCACTTTCTAAAGCTCTTAGCACAGTTCTGTGTACATATTCTTGTTTAATAGGTGCTTTTGGATAATAATTTTTTATCAAAAAAGATTTATTGCTTCAAAATAATAAAATGTTTGGTTGTGGGGTTTTTTTCTCATTCCATGCACACATTCAAAATTCTAGATGTACTGAAGCAGAAATTCATTTCCAGAAGTGCACTCAACCACATAAGCCCTATATTTATTCTTCTTGGCTATTCAATCTCTTAGGGATAAAACTTTCAGAAGAAATTGTTTGGCACTTAGATGTACATATTATTCCCTTCTTTTTTAGGGAAAATTAATGTACCCTATATAGGGATCATCCAAAAACACTGCAATCTATAATTGGGAAGGTCTGACGTTTTATTATAGTTCATCCTTCCACTGAAGGATTATCCAACCATAAGAATGGCATTTCAAAGAGTACTTAACACAGACAAGCTTTCTTTAAAAATTTTCCCTGTATCTTCTTTAATAAATTTGATGAAGTGAGACTTCTCACAAGATTCACTGCTAAAATTGGGATATATTTATAGAGAATAAGTAAGACGATGGGTCACGTGATCCAAACTGGCTCTTCTTTATTAAGGAATGAGAATAATTAGGAAGAATTTTATGTCTTTCTGAAAAAATTAGAAACAGAGTCATACATTGTAGAGAATCAGGGATACCTAATAAAAGAAAATGAATGACTTAACAATGAAAGCATTTTAAAACTTTTTGATAAGTCATTGGTCACTGTCCTTTTTATATAACTGACACCTTATGAGGGGGACATGTTCTTTAAACTTGTTTCCATTTCCCCAGAATTGATGCTAATTTTATGCTGATTCTTTTCTATTCTCCTCAATCCTCCTTATCAAGGGATGTATAAGGAGAATAGAAGAACAAAAAGTTATAGTGGGATAGATCCCAAGATCTTGGCTACTCTAACAAAGCTAGCTAGCTCCCAGGCTACCTCACAAGACTGTTTCTGAAGAGTAACATAGAATAATAAAGATGGGAATAGACCAAGGTGGTTGTTCAGCACAACCTACATCATCTTACATATAATGGCAACAAAAATCCAGAAAGGCTAAATAACTTCCCTGAAGCCACATAGCTAATTAGTATCAAAACTAGGATTTAATTTTTTTTTTGTTTTAACTCTTAATCCACCAGATTTTATACAAGAGTTATGGTTGGCCCATATTTGGAATGATGTCAACAAACATTTACTAGGCACTTGTTACGTGTCAGGCACTGTGCTAAGTTCTAGGAATTAAATGAAAGGCAAAAACAACTCCTTTCATCGAGGAGCTCACAATCTAATGGATGAGATCACATACAGACAACTATGTATAGGTAAGATAAATATAAGATAGATTGGAGATAATTTCAAAAGGAAAGTGCTAGTGCAAAAGGAGACTGGGGAAGGCTTCTCACAGAAAGTGGATTTTAGCTGAGGCTTGAAGGAAGCCAAGAAAGCCAGGAGGCAGAAACAAGAAGGGAGAACATTCTAGTTCTGGGGGAAAGCCAGTGAAAATTCGTAGTTGGCAGTACTTTCAAGTAATCAAAAGACTAGTGTGTTGAAGAAGGGTTAGTTTTTGGTTAGATTAGGGTTGTTTTTCTCAGCCTGAGAGGGCAGAATCAGGAGCAATGGACAGATGTTTAAACGAGGCAAAATTAAGCTTGATTCAAAATTTCCTAATAATTTTATCTCTCCAATGTGTAATGGTGAGCCTTGGGAAATAGTTTCTTCCCTCCCAAAAGAGGTCTTCAAAAAAGGCTGAATGACCACTTATCAGGTATATTCTACAGGGAATTTTTAAAAGGCATTTGTTGGTCTCATAAATAAAAAAAAATCCCAAGTGATTTAGGTTGTAAATACCCAATAACTACATAACTATATAAATGAGCTATATAAACAAATACATATATATATATATATAAACAAACATACCTATTTTGCGCAAATATATATTATATATAAACAAAAGCATGCAACTGAAAGTGACCCTAAAATGCAACTTAAACCAGATTCACCATAATGAAAAATCTGGCTTGCCAAGAACAGATGATGAAAGACATTTCCCTACTGTGATAGAGAAGAAAGAAGGGTAGAGTTGGAATCAGAAAACTTTGGTTCAAATCCAAACTTTGCTACTTATTATCTATATGAATCTGGACAAGTCACTTAGCCTATTTACTTTATCTAAGGATGTAAAATGAGGGAGTTGGATTAGAAATCCTCTAAGCTATCTTTAATCCAAATACATGATATTATGATCTTCTTGCTAGAGAAGAGAGGGACTCTGAATATAGGACGTTGAACACTTATCAGTTGCCATAGCTATTTTGATCAGCCATTATACAGTTAAATTTTACTTAACTATCTTACTTTATTACAAGGGAAGGCCTAATAACTGCAGAAACATATAAAAAAATGTGATGTGAAAAACAAAAGGCACTTATTTTACAAAATAAATAGCAAAGAACATCAACATAATGACTAAATAATCAACAAAATGTTTTGAAATATTCAAAAACATTGTTTTGTTGGTGTGATGACAAATAAGTGGACTGCCTGAATCATATAACTTTTGGCATAATGGTGAAACAGAAGAACTCCCTTCACAGATGTTTCTGTGAACAATTCACAAAAGTGAACTGTGTGAATTTACACAGCATAGATACATATTGTATCACCTAATTTAAAATGAGAATCTTGAAAGTTCATCAAAGGGTTCATACAGATTAAGAAGAAACATGAGAGGGGTAAAGGAAGAATAGCTTTTTCAGTTGAAAATCATATTTTCAAAACATTCATGATGTTCAATACCTCATTTCCATTTTCCCAAACAGAAGAATTCTATCAAAAGGTAGGATACATTCCTGCCATGTAGTTATTATAAAGTTAACTTACAAAATTCCCCCCAGACTTTGATAATTATATGCCTGATTCTGTGGCTTGGGATTTTGTTCTTGCCTACCATATGCGGAAAAGGACAGGATGCTGCAAGGAATTTGTTTCCTGTTTTGAATTATCCTGTCCAGAGGCTAATCGTATTAATAGACTTCACTGGGTCTAATTAGTACTTTGTGTAACCTCAGCTGATTGTGACAATTCCATTTAATGTCTTCAGTGAGAGATAAATTATTAAATCCGAGTCATGATAAAAGGATTACACTTGTAATCATAGAACCTGTAGATAGAAGATACTTGGCAGGTCAGTGAACTCTGACCAAGCCAAATTCAGAAGCTTCCTACCAACAATGTTGATTTCAATACTAAATTTAACCCAGGGTAGGAAATGTTTTCCCTGCCAGATGGCTTTCTGCACCTCAGAACTGTGAATTCAGACTGATGAAAGATCTCTTCTCTCTGTCTAGCTGACAAACAGGAGCAATTGATCAAACATTTAACACTGGCAACTGCAAATGTCAATTCTTACTTTCTATCACTTTAATCCTACAAGACACTTGGTAGTGAAGACTATCACTCAACAGAACAGAAGAAAATGAGAAAACCCACACATACACTTAGGTAAAGCAAAAGTGACCACAGCGCTTTGAAGGTTATCGAGTCATAGGATATAGAACTGGAAGTGGCTCAGAGATGATATAGTCCATTCAAGAGGAAACAGGTACAAAAGGGTCAGTGACTTGCTTGAAGTCACAGATTCGGACAGGTAATAAGTAGAAGAGCCAGAATGCAAACCCAAAGCCTCTGACTATACACATAACACACTTTTGTCAATATATGTTGCCCCTTCATCTGTTCTGTATGCTATTATTATTATGTACAAATATAATATAATTAATAATGTAATTAATAATCATGAGTGAAATAATAATGAACTAAAATCCATATAGATATACATAAACAAAATAAGTAAATTTTTGTTCTAAAGTGGTCTTATTGCCCCCATGAACAGTCTGTAGTATATAAAATGTTGTCCACTTTACAAGCTATATTTACACATCTTTTCACTGACCGCCCGCCATGCCTGGAATGTTTTCCCTCCTCATCTCTGCTACTTGGCTTCTCTGACTTTCTTCAAGCTCCTGCTAAAATCCAATCTTCTACTGAAGGTTTTTATCAATCCCTCTTAATTCCAGTACCTTACCTCCACTGATTATTTCCAATTTATCCTGTCTATATCTGGTTTGTACATAGATGTTTTCATGTTCTCTCTCCCTATTACATTGGGAGCTCCTTGAGAGTAGGAACTGTTTTTTTTTTTAATTTTTCTTTGTATCCTTAGCACTTGGCACCATGCTTAACACACAAGAGGTATTTGATAAATGTTTACTGACTTACTGACTGACAAGATACTCAAACTCCAAATCAATACATAAATAAATAAATAAATAAATATTTGATAAGCCATGTAATTATGTCCCAGGCACTGTGCTACATGCTAGTGGTACAAAGACAAAATTTAAATAGCCCCTGCCCTTAAGGCACTTACACATCTAAAAACATATATCTATATCTATCTATCTATCTATCTATCTATCTATCTATCTATATACATATGTGGGGGGGTATATCCATATACACACACACACACACACACACACACACACACACACACACACACACACATATATATATATATATACATATACATACATACATACATATAGCAAATTTTAAAAACAAAATAATTTCACTGGAGGAGGAAAGAGAAACTATTAACTGAAAGATTAAATATAATAGTCTTTGAATTTCTAAAGTATTTTTTAAACAGGTATTGATTAGGCAACTTATAGTTTATGTTCAAGAAAAGTTAAGTTCCAAAGAGGTAAATTCACATTCTTTGCCTTCACAGCCTCTCTTCTCATGTTCACCTTTCAACTCCATGTATCTGTGTAACTTCCAATCCACTACTTTAAACTGCTCTCTTCACAGTGACCAGTGATCTCTTGATTACTGATGTCCTTTTCAATTACTCAATGTTCTTTTCAAACTCTTTGTTTTATTTCTTTGCTACTCTGCACATGTAACAGTGTTCACCAAACCTTCCTTCAGGATACCCTCTCCCTACTGAGTATTATTATTTTCCCCGCCAATGGTCATTGTTGTTGTTTTAATCATACTATTCTATCCCCTGAGTCTTCAACCTAACCGTTCCTTTTCAGTTTTCTTTATTGGATTACAATCCAGGTCCCAGACCCTAACTGTGATTGTCCCCAAAGGCTGTGCCTTGACTTATCTCTGTATACTATCACTTGGTGATCTCATCAACCTCCATGGGTTTAATTGCCATCCACTTGCACACTTTTACTCCTAGATCTATATATCCACCGCCATTCTTTCTCCTGATTGCCAGTCCTGAACTACCAAATGTCTCTTGGACATTTTAAACAGGATTTTCTACAGACATCTCTGTCTAAAGCAGACTTCATTATCTTTTCCAAAAATCTACAAATTTCAAGGTTTCCAATGTCTTTTGAGGGTACCACTCTCTTTCCAGTCTCCCAGGTTCATAATCTTAATATTATCTTGACCCCTCACTCTCCAATATCCAAATATTGTCAGTTGACAAATCTTGCCCTTTCTACCTCTGTAATATCTCTCAACTTGACCCCTTTTCTCCATTCACGTAGCCACAGCAAGCACATAGCCTAGTTTAGGTCTTCCTCACCTCTCATCTGAGCTGTTGCAATGGTATTCTAATTAATTTCTCTGCCTCCAGTCACTCTCCACCTCAATCCATACTACAGTGGAGCCAAAAGGATTTTTTTCTTAAGGACAAATCTGGTCATGTGTGTTGTCTACTCAATGAACTTTAGTAGTTTGAAAAGGCAATACTGCCTAGGTAGGACAGTTCTTATACTGCGATCTATAAATTTGGTTTTGTAGTATTTTGCTGACCACATTTCAATATACTTCATTTTTGTAATCATTTTTATTTTATGCATTAAAAACACTATTCTGAGGAGTCTGTATATTCCAGTAGACTAGGAAAGGGGCCATGTCAAAAATGAACAACTGGTGTAGGATGAAATATAAATTCCTTTCTTTAGTTATTAACGTCCTTCACAAACTAAGTGAGTCTACAATTCTAGCCTTGTTATATATTCCTTTTTTCCCCATGATGGTCTTGATGTTCCTTGAACACAGCACTCCATCTCTTGTCTCTCTATGCCTCTATGTTGACCATCCCCCACATCTGGAATGTACTTCCTTCTTATGTCCAACTTGTAGAATCACTTGTATAACAATTCAGTTCAATTGTTAGTGCCCGCCCTCCCTATGCTACCTTGTATTTATTCTCTATATACATATATGTATACATGCTGCTTCCCCTGATATCAGATATTTGAGGACAGGGATATATATCAACAGCCTGCTAATTAGTATTTCAGTCTTCCCTCTTTTTAGTACATCCTTCACTCACATACTATCATCATTTTCCTAAAGCATGACAACATCATTCTCCTGATTAGCCACATCCAGTGGCTTTCTCTTTTCTCTAGGATAAAATACAAAACATTTAACTTAGCCTTTGAGGATATCTGGCTATGGGTAACCTTTCAAGGTTGATTTCACATATTCCTCTTCATGTATTATAAAGTTCCGGTTGAATTGACCTATTTGCTGTTCCCTGTGCTTAGCATTCCATCTCAAGTCTCTAGGCCTTTGCAGTTCACTGCTTATGCCTGGAATGCATTCCCTTCTCATCTAAGCCTCTTGGAAAGCCTGGTTTTCTTCAAAGAATAAGACTTGGTAGTTCTGCTTCTATCCCAGCCCTCACAATCATTAGCCAGGTAAACAACTGCTGAGAAGGAGACGCAGCCATCTCCAGTGACTATCATCCACCGTGCAGGCGTCAGCCTAGCTGAAATGACAGGTAGCACGAGGGAGAAACAGGAGGAACCATGTGCCAGTCAAATCAAATCAACATCGCCACCACCAACACTTTGATCATCATCTCCCCTCAGACCCTGATGGAGACAGCCCAGAAGCTTGAACCTAAAAGCCTTGGGAATAGGGATGCTTCCAGTCCAGTGTCGGTAGCCATCATTCTGGGAAGCAATCCCTGCAGAGATGGAGCCTGGCATTGCTCTGACAGGTGATATTACCATAGCTACTGAAGAGCCACAAAGGAAAGGTCTTGCTACCCAAATCCTTGGCGCTGTCAAATGGCTTAACTTCAGAAATTGATATGATTTTATCTGTGAAGATGGACATTAAAGAAGAGTAATTACCACTTGCCTTGCTGCTGCATACTAATGACTATGGAACCTTTCCATTTGACTTGCAGCTGAAACCTTCCATATGTGTTGTCTTTCATTAATGAAACCTCTTTGAACACAGACTATATTACTTTTTCATTTGTATTCCCATCACACAGCACTGTGTTTTGAACATAGCAAATTTTAAAAACCATTTATTTAGTATTTTATTTTCCCTAATTACATGTAAAAATAATTTTAATGTTCATTTTTAAACATTTTGAGTTCCAAATTATTTCTCTTCCACCTTCCCTGCCCCCCTCATTTAGAAGGCAAACAATTTGATATAGGTTATACATGTGTGGTCAAGCAAAACAGATTTCCTATATTAGTCATAGTGTAAAAGAAAACAATGACCAAGAAAAACCTCAAGAAAAATAAAGGAGACCCCAAAAAATACTGAAGAAAATAATACCTTAAAAAATAGCCTAACCCAAATGGAAAAAGAGGTCCAAAAAACCAATGAGGAGAAGAATGCCTTAAAAAGCAGAACTAGCCAGATGGAAAAGGAAGTTCAAAAGATTACTGAAGAAAATACTTCCTTAAAAATTAGAATGGAGCAACTGGAAGCTAGTGACTTTATAAGAAATCAAGACACTGTAAAACAAATTCAAAAGAATGAAAAATTAGAAAACAATGTGAAATATCTCATTGGAAAAACAACTGACCTGGAAAATAGATCCAGGAGAGAGAATTTAAAAATTATTGGACTATCTGAAAGCCATGATCGAAAAAAGAGCCTAGACATCACTTTCAAGAAATTATCAAGGAAAACTGCCCTGATATTTTAGAACCAGAGGGCAAAATAGAAATTGAAAGAATCCACTGATCACCTCCTGAAAGAGATCACCAAAGGAAAACCCCTAGGAATATTGTAGCCAAATTCCAGAATTCCAGGTCAAGGAGGAAATATTGCAAGGAGCCAGAAAGAAACAATTCAAGTATTGTGGAAACACAATCAAGATAACACAAGATTTAGCAGCTTCTACATTAAGGGACCGCAGGGCATGGAATACAATATTCTGGAGGACAAAGGAGATAGGATTACAACCAAGAATCACCTACCCAGCAAAACTGAGTATAATCCTTCAGGGGATAAAAACGGTCATTCAGTGAAATAGGGGACTTTCAAGCATTCTTGATGAAAAGACCAGAGCTGAATAGAAAATTTGACTTTCAAATACAAGAATCAAGTAAAACATGAAGAGGTAAACAGGAAAGAGAAATCATAAGAGACGTATTAAAGTTGAACTGTTTACATTCCTGCATGGAAAGATGATATTTGTAACTCATGAGTCCTTTGGCAGCAGGAGGGAAAAATTATATGTATGTATGTATAGATAGAGAGATAGAGGGAACAGGGTGAGTTGAAGATGAAGGGGTGATATCTGGAAAATAAAATTAAGGGGGTGAGAGAGGATTATACTGGGAGAAGGAGAAAGGGAGAGGTAGAATGGGGTAAACTATCTCACATGAAACAGACGAGAAAAGTGGAGGGGAAGTGGGGGAAGGTGAGAGGGAATGAGTGAATCTTATTCTCATGGGATTTAGCTTAAGGAGGGAATGATATACAAAATTGGGTATGGAAATCTATCTTACCCTACAGGAAAGTAAGGGGTGAAGGGGACAATAGAGCAGGGGGATGATAGAGGGGAAGGCAGATTGGGGGAGGGGATAATCAGAAGCAAACACCTTTGAGGAGGGACAGGGTCAAAAGAGAGAATAGAATAAATGGGGGGCAGGATAGGATGAAGGGAAATGTACTTAATTTTTCACAACATGACTACTATGGAAGTGTTTTGCATGACAAAAAAAAGAAAAATAAAGAAAATAGTATACTTCAATCTGTATTCAGACACCATCAGTTCTTTCTCTGGAGATAGCATTTTTCATCCTAAGTCCTTCAGAGTTGTCTTGGATCATTGTATTGCTGAGAATAGCTATGTCATTCACAGCTGATCATCTTACAATGTTGTTGTTACTGTGTCCAAGAACACAGTAAATTCTTATAAATATTTTTTCATTCACTCACTCATGTTTTTATTCATTCATGGATCAAATCCTGCACTATCTCTTAAAGAAAGCCTTTACTAGTGGCCCTAGTTAATAAGACTCTCTTTTTAAATAACTCACATATGTGCTTCTCATTCTACATATTGTACACCCCTAGTATCATGTAAGATCCTTGAGAACAAGGTCTTTTTTTTTCTTTCTATATTGCCATTGTATTGAACATAGCAGGCACTTAATAAATTGATTACAGTCCTCTTCTAATCTTGTGAATTCAGTATATATCACTATGATAAATAGCATCACTCGTCTTCCAAACTATGTCATCCAGTCAAACTGTCTTCTCTTTGATGCCCTCAGACAACACTCCACCTATAATCTCCATATCTTTTCCCCTGGCTGTCGTATATTCCTGAATGGCACACTACTCCTTCCTCTACCTCACAGAATTCCTCTCTCTCTTTTTTTTTTTTGGCAGTTGGGGTCAAGTGACTTGCCCAGGTCACACAGCTGGGGAGTATCAAGTGTTTGGTCTGAGGCCAGATTTGAACTCAGGTCCTCCTAACTTCAGGGCCGGTACTCTATCCACTGCACCACCTAGCTGCCCTCCCTCTCTTCTTTTAATACATATCTCAAATACCACTTCTACCTGAAGCCTTTCCTTATTTCAATGACCAGTTTACTCTCCTTCAAACTATCTTGTATATATTCTAACACATAATATATAAATGCATATGTATGTATGTGTTGTTTAGTCATTTTCAGCCATATCCAACTCTTCATGACCCCATTTGGGGTTTTCTTCACAGATATCCTATAGTAGTTTGCCATTTCTTTTACCACTTCTTTTTGCAGATGAGGAAACTAAGGCAAACAGGGTTAAGTGACTTGCCAGGGTCACAAAGCTAGCAAGTGTCTGAAGCTGGATTTGAACTCAGGAAGATGAGTTTTCCTAACTGTGCAAACTTATCTTCACGTATATACATTTGCTGCTTCCTCCATAAAAATGAAAGCTTTTTTAAGAGTAGAGATTGTTTGAGTTCTTGTATTTGTATACCCAGTGCCTAGCATAAAGTAAATGCTCAATAAAAATTTATATTTGTTTATTGATAATTAGAAACTAAATTTCAGTTTTTGTGAGAGTACCTAAGATGGGGGGAGGAAAGCACAACACAACAATACTACGCAATTTCCTAGCCATAAGGTTTGGCCTCTTATAGGCTGAAAATTCTGGATTCTTTGTTTGCTACTGTTCATCTTCACAACAGAGCTGTTACCCAGATCATTCTGCTTTCAACAATTTCACAGAATGAACATAACAAGGGGGAAGCCAGACCAAAAGAATATTTTTGTCTCCCCATCTGGTTTCTTAGGACTCTGTAGATGTTGGTCACTGTCTGCCGCGCTTCTGAGAATTCTCTACTTTGTCCAACTCTTTCTGCCAGGTTACATGCATGCCAGCTATGTGGTGGCAGCTAGCCAGTACACTGTGGCTCATTAGGCCCTGGTTCAGATATGTAGGCCTAATCTCAATGGCTTTGCTCAAAGGAAGTGAAAACCACCACTTTGGCAAGACCTACATTATCACTCTTTCAGCATAATTTGTAATACAAAATATAATCATTCTATTGCTCATATAAAAAAACAAGTCCACTGCTCTAGTAGTGGGAATAGTGAAAAGAACACAGATTAAGGAGCTGGGGGATCTGAGCCTTAATGTCAGGTCTGCCAACTCCTTAATAACTAGGTGATCACACCCTCACAATCTTTTTCATTCTCATTTTCCTCACCTGAAAAGTGAAGGGACTGGACGATATCATCTCTTAGATCACTTCCAGGTCTGACATTTAGTAATTCTATAGCTGTGAAAAGCATCACTGTCAACAACTAATCATGTGGTAACCTGAGAATCACCTGTGACTTATTTCATTGCCTTTCCTTTGAGGCTGTGCTTTTGTACATTCAAATGCAATGCTTCTTTTGGTAATGGAGAGGAACTTAAGCAAAATGGACATTAACTGCAATCTGTCTACCACTCTTGTTAAACGATGGAGAAAAACATATGCCAGCAATAAATTTCATGTTTTAGCAGTCTAGCAATGGTCTCCGAGATGTGGTAAATCTAGGAGATAGCTTTGAATACACACACACACACACACACACACACACACACACACATACATGTATTTGTGTGTGTGTATGTATATATATATACATACATATATATATATACATATATATATATGTATGTATGTGTATGTATTTGTGCTAGCTATGGCTATAGCTGAGCTGCCTCTGTTCAGGCCATGACATGGCCATTGTCATAGTTTAGACCCTTACTATCTTTTATGTAGACCAGGTAGCAGATCTAGATAGTGATAGGAGAAGATAATTAGCAAGTAGGTATTATAGCCAGTGGAGGGATTATTGGACTTGGAATCAAAAAGACCTGAGTTTGGAGCCTCCTTCAGACAACTGCATTATTGTATTCAAACACACTAGGTATGTGATCTCGGAAAAATCACTTAACCTCTCTAAATCCCAATTTCCTCCTCTGTAAAATGGGGATGATAATAGCATGTACACCTCTTGATGTTGGCATGAGGACAACTGAGATAACTTTGCAAACATTATGATACATGCATTATACACACACACACACACACACACACACACACACACACACGTTTGTATCTATGTGTGTCTATGTGTTTTTATTATTTGCCTCTTAACAGTTTTCCCTGCCTGAAGTCTTTCTTTTCTCCAACTCATCCTTCCTAGCCCTGCTGAAGTAAATGCCCTCATACACAGGTCTGCAATGGTTTCCTCTATCAAAACGCACATAATTTTTGAAACCCATCTCTTCCTTCCAGTTCTAGTGCATGTACCACCTCCTCTCTGATACCATTCCTGATTCCCACAGAGTGAAATGATCAGAATTTGTGTTACCCCTCTGTCATCTATCTTTTCCATCTTAGCTTGTTTTATAATTGTTTATATATACTTACCCCTTTTAAACATTTTGAGCACCTGGCTCATTAGAGGCTATAATTTCTTGGTCTTTCAATCTCCAGTACCTTAGACAGGGTACTAAACAGAGCAGGAACTTAATGTTAAGGAATTGAGTATCAATCCTGTATTTGTCCTTCATTATGTGTCCCTTTTTCATCTTCTACATATTTCCTTTTTTAAAGCTCAGGCAATTCCCTCTACAGCCAAATCAAGAATTTCTTTAGATTCTCCTGCCCTGTGGTTCTCATTCAGATCACCTAAGATTATATAATCAAAATTCCTTTTTGTGAATTTCTCATCCTTTTTTCAACTCATGTCCATTTTAGAAGCATAAGTACTATATTATCATCAATCTTTTCTTTAAAGTTTTAAAGTCTGCTTTCCTAAGCTCCAGGGCATACGCATGACCATGTTTACCATAACCTCTTCCTCATATGAAGCCAGAGTTCATGCTACTTGAATATCTCAAAAAAGTCCTTGCTTATTGGATTAAATATTTAAATTTAGACTTTTGATCAATGTGTGTATTTTAATTATTATATTACGCTTTTGTTTTGTACTTACCTACTTTTATTTCTCTGAAGCATTTGACGGTATCAATAGCATCCCCTTTTCCTTGATACTATCTGTGGTGTTGGATTTTCTGATATTGAATGCCTGTGATTTTCCTCCTAGCTTTCTGAATGCTACTCCTCTGTTCCTTTTCCTTTTTATCTTCCTCCTACCCTGTAAATATAGAGTATCCCAAGCTTCTGTACATTGAACTGTTTTCTTTATATAATTTCTCCCTTGAAGAATTTATCTACTCCCAGATCTTTAAAATGATCACTATGTAGCTGACTTCCAAATTTCTTCCCACATACCTCACTGCTCTCGTTTCATATTTCCAAATGTACCTCAAAGTCAACATGTTAAACTCAGAACTTCGTATCAATCTCAAAGTATGTAATGTATGACAACAACTCAAATAATGTATGACATATAGTAGGCACTTGATAAACATTCTGTTTGATTCATGCCTTAAGATGAACCCTAAGTTTCTCTCTCCACATAGGAATTATATTTTTCATTTAACAACACCTTTGTTCTGCTAGTCATGTAGGTTCAGAAGCTCAGAATCATCTTTGACTCTATTCTTTCTGTACCACTCACATCCAGTTCATTGGCTAAACCTATCAAATCACCCTCTATAATCTCTCACAATCCATCTTCCAGCTAATCCTACTGAAACCACCCTATTGTAGGTCCTCATGTGTTCTCAAACTACTGAAAAAGTCACTTAAAAGATAGTCTATCTCTAAATGGCAAAACAAAAACTTTCCATGCTGACTGAATAAGACATAAACAATTGATCCTGAAATTCAAGTTCTTCCACTATCTTGACCCAAACTACTTTTTAGTCTTATGTTATTTCCCTTCATGGACCCCTCATAGTTTTAGAGCTGGAAGAGATTTTAGACATCACCTGTGTGACCAACTGTTTCACTATCTTATCCATAGTATTCATTTGCCCTTCTTTCAATACTCAATTCAGATACTCAAACTTCTATAAAATATTCACTGACCACTTCCCAAAATGTTTTGCCCATGGTAAGTACTAAAAAATTGTTGAATCTAACAGACTTACAGATTATAGTTCACTTTATTCAGCAATTTCCTACCATAGCCCTCTATTTGATATTTCTTCAACACTGATAAACATCTTTCCCCTCCACTCTCTACCCATGCTGAAGAAAAATCTAGTCAGCCTATTTTGTCTTTCATGAATGGAGGAAAAAAATAATGGTTTTCCAGTTTTTGAATGTCTACCGGGAAAAATGTATTTTTCCTTTCCCTGAAGATTAGGATTTATTTTTGGTCTATCCCAGAAACTCTTGAACATAAAAGTAGTACATTTATCACGTAGCTGGCCTTCAATGAAGAACAATCACTGTGTTACTCTTCAGTTATTTTTTTTGCCAATCTTCCACATTTTGTGAAAAGAAATCATGCTGTCAGTATGTCCCTGGCTTTTGCTGACAGGAATGAAATAGTGTTTTTAGTGGTTCTTTCAACTCAGGATACAACCATTATTCTAATGCCCTGGCAAATATTTCAGTACTCTGATGCCAGAGGGTGTGAAAAGTATCACTATAAAATCCAAGGTGAAAGGAAGATTTGTTTCAGTAAATTTCTTCTATTGCTATTCTGAAGATACTAAAAAGATCATCAGAATCAGACAAAAGATATTTAAGTCATATAAATACTGTCAGTCTTTTGAGCTATTCTTAATTTAGTTACCCCATAAAAGTGAATGTGTTTAAGTCTTACAATCAGTAAAATAAAAAAGCAGACAGAAATTATCTAGCAAATAAATTGGGGAAAATATATTATAAATTGGAAAACGCAAGGTTGTTGTATTTAGAGGGGGAAACAAACATGCTTTCACATGACTGACAGATCCTTATATTGACTCTCATAAAAGTAATAGCTAAGATACAGTAGAACCGAATCATGCAAAAGCTTCACTTAATTAGGCTAATATCACCAATAATAATTAGAAAGTATTTTCTTATTTGTCTTTGAGTAATATCGTTCCCCAAAGAAATAAATATTAATTTTAATCCAATCAATTCAATCAATACGTACTTCCTAGAGGTCAGGTCTGAGAAGGGCTGCCAGTAAGGGCTCCCTTTCTTCCTCTCTTCCCTGTCTTCTTTCTCTGGGTCACCTAAATTCCACTGGGGTGGCCAGGTAGAAAGAACAACATGATCATGTTCACACTACTTGGATGAGCAGAGAGCTACCAACTGCAATCTGTCTGGTAAAACGGAGGACCACTAGGCTTTACTGCCTGCCCTAGCCACTGACTCCTAAAGTTAAATGGGCTCACCACCTGATCTGCTGCTACTCCTTCCAGGCCCCTAAGCACCTTCATCGTCCCTGCATCTGAAGTCTTGTTTTCCTGGGTTAGGCGAACGTCTTGAAAATAAGAACTATCTTGACTTTTCAGTCTGAATCCCCAGCACTTGCATAGTGTTTTACAAATATTAAGCACTTAATTAGTGCTTCCTTTTCAAAGGAAGACATGTCAGAGAGGGTTTTCATTATAATCGCCTAAGATGCACTACTCACAAGTTCTTAAGGTCCTACTTTAGAAGTTTCTTGGAATGTATCGTGTCCAAGAGGAGACTTCTTAATATATCCAAAAGAGAACTCATCCTCTTTCCCCACCAATTGCCCCTCATTTGAAATCCTCTATTACTGTCAAAGGCACCACCATCCTCTCTGTCATCTAGTGTCACAACCTCAGGGCTTCCTGTGTCATCTTTGACCCCTCACTTGCACTAACCCAATCAGTTGCCAGTCTTTTTGTTCTTGCCTTTGCAACATTTCTTGTTCATAATAGCAGAAAGAATTCCCTAGGGTGGGGGGTGGGCAAAGTCTCTTTCAGAACCAGGATCTGAATTGAGCCTTGGAGGAAGCTTCAAGATAAAGGTGGAGTCACAGGAAGGCTATGTTCCAGGTATAAGAGATAACCAGTGAAACAGCATACAGTTAGGAGAGGGATACCATATTGGAGGAATGGATATCAATTTAAGGAAAGTCAGTGTTGCTGAATCATGGAGTATGTTAAGGGGAGTCAAGTGTAAGAAAATTGGAAAGGTAGAAAGGGATAAGGTTGTGAAGAGGATTTTATATTTGATTTTGAAGGTAAGAGAGAGCTACTGGAATTTACTGAGTAGGAGTTTGACATGGTCAGACCTTCACTTTAGGAAAAACACTTTGGCAGCCAAGTGGCAGATAGACTGGAGTGGGGATATACTTGTGACAAGGACATGAAACAGAAGACATTGCAATAGTCAAGGTGAGATATAGTGAGGTCTTGTACAAGGATAGCAGCTATGTGAATGGAGAGAAGATGATGTATATGAGAGACTTGAAGAGAGAAATGATAGCTTTGAGCTCCAAGGATAAGTGGGGTGAATGAGAGCAAGCACGACACCCAGGCTGAGAGACTGGCTGCCCTCCATAGTAACAGGGAAATATAGAAGGGGTGGGAAGTGGCTTAGGAAGAAAAGAAGTCAGCAAGGAAGGAACCAAGGATTAAGTGCCTACTCTGTGCCAAACGATGCTTTTAACAATTACTCATTGGATTCTCAAAATAAGTCTGCGAGGTAGGTGCTACGATTATCCCATTTTACAGGTGAGGAAACCGAGGCAAGTAAAGTGGGAGTAATCTGTGAATGTTTGCAATACAAAAACAAGACATGTCACTAAATCTTATTAAAAGAAAAAACACAAAATAGCCCTTCAGTGACATTTCCTAACTCTGGTTCTGCAGAGACTCTCTTCCACGCTCGACATGTACTTCTCCCCTCACCTCTACCTCTTAGAATCCCTACCTTCTGTCCAGACTCAGCTGAATTGCCACATCCTACACAAGGCCTTTGTGGTCCTCCTCCACCCCCAGTTACTAGTGCTCTTCTGTCCGCCTCCCAAACTGCTTCGTATTTCCTATGTGTACTTAGTATATATCTATACTAAGTACACGCTTCATATTTAATCTATGTATTTTGCCTATACATATATCTCTGTGCATTTTGTAATATAAATTGTGAAGAGCAAAGACTGTTCTGTTTTTAATTTTGTATCTTTGTTGTCTGGCACTTAAGAATTCCTTGTTGTGTGAATTTACTCAGAAGTACTGAATTCTCTGACAAAACAGGCTTCCCCAGGGGCGGGCTGGATATCTATAAATCAAGTATATCTATCAGTCAAGTATATTATGGGGGAGGTTCCAGCTTTAGATAGATTGAGACTGAGGTCCTTTTCAACACAGAACTTCTACCATTCTGAGCTCTGAGTATTTAGAGTGAATATTTAGCTCACATTGTTTAATATACAGCTGCCACTTGAAGGTATAAGATCTTATCATTTTAGGATAATTATATGGGTTGCATAATTTTGGCCGTAGTCAAAAATAATGTTATTGTTATGGTATATGGAAGGTAGATAGCAAAACAAATGACCTTTGACATCCACTATTTTGCTCAATGTTAGCCATATAACAGCATTTAATTCATTTCACAAAGTGTTTCTCAGGTGTCAACTATGTGCCAGGCATTATGTTGTGCATGCAAAAGAAAAAAAAATGAGATAGGCCCTGCTCTTGAGGAGTTTTATATCTGTTCCATAAATGAAATACTATACTTAAATAAGACAGTATGTTGGGGAAATGAAACATAAGAATTTGTTATTGTTTTTGTTTTTTACTTTTGTTTTGCAGTGATGGGAAAATATGTTCACAATCTGCTTAGACTGTGTTTTCATTGGGAGTAGGTCAGCTCTACAGAAGCAGGGCAATCATATTTAAATCCCCCTTTTCTGAGGGATTTTCTACCTGTGTTGGTATTTTGAATATCAGTTTTTAAAAATTCATTATAGAAGCATAATCTGTCAGATACAACTAATATTCATATTTGAAAAACATCCCAATGCCAAGTTTTAAGTACTTTCCTCTAAAATCTACACTTCCTTGGCCTTTGTGCGCATATGCACAACCAGCTGACCCTGTGGCTCAGTAAAGGCTGTGCTGGAAGTCAGAGCTTGTTGGCACTTCCAGCTCTCCATTTCTGTCAGTACTGGAGCTCAGTGGGAGGCCAGATATGCTGAAGAGAAAACTGCTGGGGCCTGGAATCAAGACAGAACCAGTGGAGTGTGGCAGATGACTCGGGGAGGTGAGCAAGAAGAGGAAGTCTGGATGGATGGGACAGTACAGAGGCAGGGCTTTAAGTTTGCATATTGTATTTCTTATCCATGCACAAGTAATTCTCCCCTCTCCCCTCCAGAATATAAGTTGCTTGAAGTCAGGGACTCCTTCATTTTTGTCCTTATATCCCCAGTGCCTGGCAGAGTACTTGGCATATAGCAGGTGCAAAAGATACCTGGGTATTTTTTAAAGTATATATGAAGCATAAAATACATATAACATATATATGACACATTTAAAGGACATATGAAGGACAAGTGAATTGATGATGAGAATCAGGAAGGTGTTGGGGACTTCACTATGGATGCAATGGGTTATATAGGCAGGGCTCCAATTCATAACAGCCAGGTTAGAAGAAGGAAGAATCCCAGACCAAAGAAATTCCAGTAATATAGTATCCACAGAAGTTTAGATTGGGCAGGGGAGGAGCTAGACAGGGATCCACTTATTGAATCTGAGGAAAAATGTGATGGGGTTGGTAACAATGGACAAAGGAGGAATAAAAATACACATTCAATGACTTGTCTGCTGAATATATCGTGTAAATTTCTTATCTTGGCATTCAAGGCCTTCCATAACACAACTTCCTAGCTTTATTTCACCCTGTTCTTGTTCATGGACTCCTCTCCAGCCAAACTAGATTATTCATCATGACCTCTCGTATCTCTGTACATTTGCACGTGTTGTCCTTTGGTCTGAAGGAACTCCTCTCACATATTGAGGTTATTCTCATTATTCAAGATCCAGCAAGGATGTTACCTCCTTCACGATGACTTTCTAATCCTCAACTGAAAGTGATCCCTCCTTCCATGAACTAAAGTGAAAGTCATACAGTTGGTAGAACTGTTGTATGAGGTCTGAGAAAGACAACAACAAGGGTAACTTAATAGCAAGACATTTGATCTACAGATCCATGAGTCATTATTTTCCCATCTAGATGTCCCATAGCTATGGATGAGGATCAAATGATCCCAGCTATAGTAAACAGGGGCCAGAGAATTATATCTCTAATTAACAACAACAACAACAATACCTAGCATTTAGATAGCGCTTTAAAGTCTGCAGTGTTTTACAAATATTGTCTCATTTAGGGCCAGCTAGGTGGCACAGTGGATAGGGCATTGGCTCTGAAGTCAGGAGGACCTGAATTCAAATTCTGCTTCAGACACTTGACACATACTAGCTGTGTGACCCTGGGTAAGTCACTTAACCCCACTGCCTAGCCCCAAAACCCCACCCCCAAAACAAATATTATCTCATTTCATCCTCACAACAATCCTGAGAGGTATTGTGATTATCCTCATTTTACAGATGAAGAAACTGAGGCAGATAATGGTTAAATAATTTGCCCAGGGCCATATAGCTAGAAAGTATCTGAAATTTCCACTTTTGAACTCAGGTCTTTCCAGGTTTACTGTTAGTTCAATGCAGTATATTTAATCTACTATGACTTATTAAATCAAAACAGAATAGCAAATCAAAAAAGTCCATATGGTACCCCTAAGTTTCATAGGAACTTGAAAAAAGCAAAATAAATAAATCTGACCCAAATAAAATATGTAATCTTTCCTAGCAGTTCTTCTTCTCCTGAATTATTAGAGAGCTCTGAAATATTTTTCATGAAGAATCATTTTCATCAAAATGCTCCCAACGAGATAAATCAAGGTATCTTACAGCCATGATATGCTATATGTCAGCTCTGGGATAAAAGGTCATTTCTGCTTAAGTAACTAGTAGGAATAACATAATTTTGAGAAGAAGTTGATAGTAAGACAATGTGGTATAGAAACAGAGGCATAAGCAGCCCTGAACCAACATGCTGACATGGACAGGAGGGATGACCTCTCCAAAGGGTACATTTCAGTGCATTTTTCCTCTGGAAACTGCAATCTTCACTGCCTTCTGGAGATTCGGAGTACAATTGTCCCAATATCTCCAAGGGCTCTCCAGACACTGTTCTCTCATACCACCGTTCTCCATTCCTCACCAAACTGTCTTCTTTTCCTCCATGCAACCATCATCCAACATTCAATAGTTCTCCTCACAACCTGATTCTTTCCAACTTAACTTATCCCAGATGCAGTGCCAGCTTCTTATAGCTGTAGGCAAAAACAGCTTGGGACTAGTATTCAGGAAAGCTTGTTCCATTTCTCTCTCTGCCCCAAAGCATCTGTGATAACTTAAACAAATCTTCTCTCTTCTCTTGGTCTTAGTTTCTTCTATTAAAAGAAGGATAGCCCCTTCAACCTCAAGTTTCCATCTATGATCCACTACTGAAACACTGGTTTGATCTATGACACAAATCATGGTATTTTCCCAAGTCTCTTAAAGGGATACATAAATTCAGGTGTGTATGTGTGTGTGTGTGTGTGTGTGTGTGTGTGTGTGTGTTGAATAATATTTGGGTGTCCCAATCAAAAAGAACATCACATGAGGTTATTAGCTTACCCCACATGCACAGAGGGAAGATCTGAAACTCACAATGGTTCTAGCTATTTTTGAGGAGAAAGATGAGGAATAGGACTGGTAAAGTCCCAGAATCCGAGAAGACCTCAGGAAATATCAGCACTAAATTACTGGGTAGAAGATAAAGAAGGGACTTAATGGAAAAAAGTTCTAATGAAGAGAGAGTCTCTACAATTGAGAACCTTCAAGGTCTTTGCCTTTTACAGTGATTTTGGTGATCATAATAGGACAAATAGAAATAGGATCTTAGAGCCAGAAGAAAATTTGGATACTATGTAGTTCAAAACCCACATTTTACAAATCATAAAACTGAAAAGCTCAGAGGTCAAGTGATTGGTTTAGAATCACATAGACATTTAATAGCAGAGTCAGGCCTCTTTACTTAAATCTCATGTTATTTCTACCATATGATGTTGTCCTGGTATTACATTAATTAGAAGGTACATAGCATCAGAGAAAACTCAATGTTTTTCATAGTGGAGAACTAAAAAAAAAATAAGAAGAGATTAACTTTTTTCTATTATTTGATTACAATGGTAAATTATATATTTATGAATGTATATATGTGTGTATACATGTGTGTACATGTGTGTGTATTCATTCCTTTCTCTTCATGTAGCATTTTATCTGTTTACATCTTAAAAAGATTAGGGGGAACATTGACACTGAGAATATTCACTAATAGCAAGGAGTTAAGTCCACAAATGACAGTTCCTCTCTGGAGTATTTATGCTCTTGTGTGGGATGCACAGCAGAAAAACACAGCAAGTCTTAGTTCTCAGCAGTTATTTTTTGCCACTGTTTTCTGAAATGCTAGGCACTACATTCCTCTAGGACATATCCTTTCACACAGGGACTGAATTTTTGTACTTCATTGGAAATGAGAAGTGGATGAGATTCAAGCAAACTCAAAAGGCCTTGATAATTCTCAAAAACAAGGATAAAGTTATGAACATCAGAATGTTGGGATTTATTTGTTTGGTTTTTTTTTGCAGCAAAAATGTGTTTTCAAATATTACATTAGCCTAATGGAGAACACAAAAACTTCAACCTAGCCAGAAAACAAATTTGTTTGCTACTGCTGTATCAGTTAACACCACACACACACACACACACACACACACACACACACACACACACGGAATTATTTCTGCAAGCAACCATAATGTTTGCAGTTATTTTTACTTCCCACTCTTTCATGCTGGCGTGTGCTTTCAGTAATTATCCAAGACAATAAATCAAACACCCAATATATAACTATATGTGCTGACTGACATGCGTGCGTGCATGTGTGTGTGTGTGTGTGTGTGTATCAAATAAGTTTTGGAAATTTTGGGCAACAATGGAAAAGTATTGTTTTTCTAATTGGATCATACCAATTCCCAAGGTTTTAATTTTTTTTAAATTGCATTTATGCTGCATTGCTTACTACATGCAAGTCCCTGTGCTATGTGATTATTGAATTATCTTTGAAATTGCTGACTTGTAAAGTTAGATTACATTATGTTACCATTTTTTATTCATATTATGTTCATTTGAAATAGGTTGATGATGTTTTCAAAATCAGATTCATGGAACATGATATTAAACACCATAGTAGGGTATCTGTGCTAATCAATATTTGTTTGAGCTACTTTCCCTCTTTTTTTCTTTAGAGACTTGGGCAAATGTATGATGCAGGTCTACTTTAATGTCACTTTCTGTTTCCAATGATGTTTACAAACATTTAAAAGAAACAAACCTATGGTAAAGGGGGAAAAAAGGAGCATTGTGTTTAAAATATTGTTTTCTGTTACCATAGCTGCTTTCAGATTTAAGAGGAAGTTTCTAAACTTACAGATTCAATAAAAGTTTATTGGGCATCACAAGTCACACTTTCTGGTAGGACCTATAAGACAATAAATCAGTGATTCAATTGACAAGCACTTATTAAGTAACTAAAACATATAGGTTCTCAGTTAAGTGCTAGCAAAGAAACAAGTGAAATATACTTTGCCTTCAAGGAATTAACATTCTAATGTTGGAAACCACATATACCTATCAAAATATACACAGAAAATATGCTAAATGAATACAACGTGATTTTGGGAGGAAAGTCATCAGTGCCTGGGAGGATCAAGAAAGGCTTCTCATACAAACTGCATATCAAAGTGGAAAGAAAAAAAAATTTAAGACAGAGGTAAAGAAGAAGCTAACAGTCATTTTATGGCATCACAGACTTGGGTTTCAAAGGCATTAGGATTCAGATGATTTAGATTAAAGGGTATCTAATACAATCTCCTCATTTCTAACAAATGAGGAAACTGATGCATAGAGCAGTTGAGTTCTATGTCCAAAGTCAAGTAGGTGGTAAGTAGCAGAGATGGAATTCAAATTTTTTTCATCTAATTTAAAAACTACTCTTTGACAGAACCAAGTGGCCTCACAGCTATTTTTTCTATTGCTAGAATAAATTTAATCAGATGATAAGATTCTTAATATTTACAGTACATTCAGCTAATCCCAAATATCCTAAAGCCATCTGTTTTTTTAAAACTCACTTGCAAATTGATTGATTAGCCCCAAGGGTGCTTTTCATCACTGAAGTTTGCAATAACATATAAAGTAGGTTGTAGTTATCCTACCAAAGCAGATCAATGATGACCCTTTCCCCTTTTTAATTCAATTTGGCAAATTGCCACCTACTACATGCAATCCATTGATTTTGGTAGCAGGTGATACTGGGGCTCATTTCAGGCAAATGTAATATTCAGAGGTTTAGGAAAAGAAGAGCATATTTAGCAAAGAACAAGTCCAATTTAGCTGGAATGCAAAGTATGTATAGGGGTACATGGGCAAATAACTTTAAACATGTTGGGGCTTGGGCATGTACCATACTGAATGTCAGGATAGCTATTTGTTTTGATACGATCATCGATGGGGAGGTGATAAACATTTTTGAACAACAGTAGGAAAGTGAGGAGAAAGGTAAATTGATCTAAAAGAAGTTGCTTTAGGAAGAGTAAACAGGAAATTCTAGAGAAAAGAGAGAAAATACTAGAGGAATGTAAATTAAATTGGAGGCCATTTTTGCAATGTTTAAGGCAAAAGATAATGAGACAGTTAGGCAGTACAGTGGATAGAGCTGGGCCAGGGGTCAAGAAGTCCCAGGTCTTAGACATGTATAAGTTGTGTGATCCTGAGCAAATTACTTAACCTTTATCTGCCTCAGTTTCCTCAAATGTAAAATGGGGATCATAATAGTACTTCCCTCTTAGGGATGCTATGTGGATAAAATTAGATAATATTTATAAAGTACCTAGCACAGTGTCTGACACATAGTAAATGCTTAACGCTTCTTTCCTTTCCTTCCTCTAATGAGGTTCTGAATTAAGTGGTTGCTGTAGATGTAAAGGAGTCAGCAGATGTGTGAGAAATAATGTGCTATTGCAAATGACCCAGACTCACAAATATCCATCCACACACCATCCCATTCTGATTCTGAAATTATATCTTGTTGAAAAGATCTAAAGCCTAACTTTTTTCAAACCTTTTTTTTAATATATATAACTAGTTTCAACCAACTCTGTTAGGTACTACATCAAAATTATATTACCCTACAAAGGGCAAAGTTTAGGGTCAAAACAGTTTTATGTGAAAATGAAGATTAGATTACTGTGGTATCCCCAAAGGAGGCAATGTTTCATAATCTTATGTGTAGTTTGGCTTCAAACAAAACAAAAGCTATAAAATTTATAATTACTTGAGTAGAGTCAACCATTTCAGAGTCATAATTTCTTCCTGTGATGCTATCTTTTGAATATAATTCTGAAGACTACCACTAGTGCAGTGAATAACAGAGAGCAACCAATTTAAAAAGATTTTTACTCGTCTACAACTTGATTTCTTTCAGTCCCTAGATCAGTAGTCCTTTTTCAATTTGTCTGACTGACTAGTGCATTATAATAGACTAAATCCTTCTCCAGTTATAGAAAATATGTTTTTAGTATCCAGCCAACTTGGTTTTCTATCTCTGTGATGATCTTTAAATAAGACATTCTGTCATCTCTCAAAATACTGCAAAATTGGAAGGTGGTACATACAGTCCCTATTGGGTTTGCTTAACTGTTGTAGGAAATATATTTTGTTTGGGGGTTATTTACCTTTTGTGTTCAAACAAAATTAATCAATAAAAAGGAAGTGTCACATTGTAAAAAAAATGACATGACAGATTATGGACATAGGTCCATTGCATTGATATGTTTTTTAAAATTTTTAATTAATTTATTTTGAATTATCAACAATCACTTCCATAAGCTTTTGAGTTTTAAATTTTTCTCCCCTCCCTCCCCCCCAAGACGGCACGCAATCTGATATAGGCTATACATATATATTCCTATTAAACATATTTTCACATTAGTGATATTGTAGGTAAGAATTAGAACCAACAGAGGAACCACCAGAAAGAGGAAACAAAACACAACAGAAGAAAAAATTAGCAAATAGTATGCTTCGATCTGCATTCCAACTCTATAATTCTTTCTTTGGATGTGGATAGTATTTTCCATCATGAGGCCTTTGGAGATGTCTTAGATCCTTGTAT
The DNA here is from genome assembly GCF_003287225.1 of Phascolarctos cinereus. Taxonomy (NCBI): domain Eukaryota; kingdom Metazoa; phylum Chordata; class Mammalia; order Diprotodontia; family Phascolarctidae; genus Phascolarctos; species Phascolarctos cinereus. Next base: position 171,483,104 of record NW_027555625.1, read on the forward strand.
AGCTGAGAAGGGTTAAGTCTATCAATATTATTCATCACACAATGTGGCTGTTACTGTGTACAACATTCTCCTGGTTCCTCTGATTTCACTCAGCATCAGACTATATTGGTGGTTTTTTTTTTTCCCATAAAGAACTGAAGAATGAATGGACTAGCTTTTGGTGATCTATGAAACCAATTTGCCCCAACAAATGTTAACATGGGAGCTGTTCAGGTGCAGATGAAGTATGACCTAGAACAGGGGTGGCCTCGAGGTTGAAGGTTCCCCACCCCTGACTAAAGGTTTAGAAAATGTTCAGAATGACATGTCTCTATGTCTCATGTGAGACTTATCATATATATAGGTCTTGGATTACTTAACTACTAAAGGTGGAGATCTGCCTGCCCAAAGAGACTGTTTGTGGTCTGAGGCATTCAATAGCCCCCTTTTTATCCCCACTTTATGGAGTGGTTGCTAAATAACACAATAAATTGGATTGCAAAATCTCAAGTAGCGTAGGAGAACACAGAGATCATCTAACCTGACCAGCCCATACCTAACAAGAATCTTCCTCCCAACATACTTGACAAGCTGTCATCCAGTTAGTGGGGACCCTGCATATCCTGAGATAACCCATTCCACAATAGTATAACCTCAACAGTGATGAGTTCCTTATATCCTCCTAAATTTGCCTCTTAGCAAACTTAAAGGCATTATTTCTAGTTCTGCTCTTTGGAGTAAACAGAGCAAGTGTAGTCTTTTTTTTTTTTTTGCATGATAGTCTTCCAAGTATTTGAAGGCAGTTTACAACCAAACCTGACCTTTACCATATGGAGTACCCTGGCCTTAGAGTACTGGTCCAGTAATCTACAAAGGAAAGAAGGAGGGAAGGGAATAAACTTTCGTTGAGCATCTACTACGTGCCAGGAAGCAGGCTATACACTTTAAAACTATCTCATATGATCCCCACAACCACTCTGGGAAGTAGGTACTATTATTTTACCATTTTACAGTTGAGGAAGCTGGAGGCAGAGATTGATTAAGTCAAGCTCACACAGCTTGTGTCTGAGGCCAGACTGAACTGTCTTCCTGACTCCAGGCCTAATACTCCTATCCACTGACTTGCCTAGATAAAAGAGTGGTGGAAAGATTAAGGTTTGAGCAAAAGGATGTGTCAATAGGAAGATGGGAGAAAGAAAGAAGCATTGCAGAATTTTAGAGCTATAACAGCCCTAAAATCCAATCTCTCTTTTTTTTCAAACATGAGAAAAATCAAGATCAGACCAGTTAAGTGATTTGTTCTGAGTCCTATAGTCATATAGCAGGAGAGCTGATACTAGAACCAAGAGAATCCAGCTCCCAGTCCAGTGCTTTTTCTGGTGCCTTAATTTATCTCACTCTGTCCTAGGGTAGAGTGCTGTATGTCTAAAGTAACACATACATTTATTTGTAAATAAATTTGTAAATAAATCAACACGTGCAGCCAAAATTTGTAGCCAATGGGGCAGCTAGGTGGTGCAGTGGATAGAGCTCCAAGCCTTGGAGTCAGGAGGACATGAGTTCAAATCCAGTCTCAGACACCTGACACTTACTAGCCATGTGACCCTGCAAGTCACTTAGCCCCAAATGCCTCACCAAAAAAAAAAAAATCATAGCCATGGGTAAGAAAAATAATCTAATCATTTATAATCATTTATTGGGTACCTCCTACATGCCAGGCATCGGGATGAGTGCTGGAGCGTTCCAGAATGATTTCTGACTTGCTCTCTCTTTGCATTGCCTTTTTAATGAACCCACTAGCCAGTTGGTCACCTTCTCTTCCTTTTCGTTGTTTGGAAAGACCAAACCTAAATATAAGCTATGGTAGGAAAGCTCAGAACCTTTAAGACATCTTTTGTTCAATTATGAACATGGCCTCAAGTTGTCAAGCTCTGCTACAATAAAACCTTAGGTCCTTTAATTTGCTCACTGCTGAAATAAATTTATTGTTAGAAATCACATCCCCAGACTGAATACAAGGCTAATGTTCAGTTGCTCTGAATAGACAATGAATTTTCAAGTGAAAAGTATACTGAAAATTCAGAGGCAAGAGCCTCTCCCATTCCTTAAGTACTTTTCAACTCCTTAGGCTCTTTCTCTCCTGCCATCTTGGAAGAATTTTTTTTTTCTTTATCATACTAAGCTTTTAGATTTGGGTCACAATGTTTATCAATGTCGTCATTCTTATTCTGGTTAATGGATCTGACCAGAACCCCTTGGGCCATAAGGATAGTCCTTGCTTAAATAACTGTGTATTTTCTCCTTGTCCATCTTCCTTAAGCTTGGCGCTTCTGAATGCACACCAGGAAAAAAAAAAGACCATTTACGGCAAGTTCACTAATGTACATACAGCTCTGAAGCTCAGGAAATATCTTTGTCCTGGTCTACCAGTAATAGTAATAATCTTTTACAATTTTATAAATCAAAATAAGGACATGGACTGCTATCATTTATCTATTACTATCAAGATGGGAAAAATAATGCCCTTTTAATAACAAATTAGAACTTTGGTTATTTTCCCTTGCTTATTATAATCTCCTATTTCATAAAAATTATAATATCGTCCACTGGTTTATAGAGTTACTTATCTTCCTAATAGATGAAAATTCTTCAGATGATATATAATTTTGCCAATCAGCTTTAAAAAAAGTGTTGGTCATTTGTTTTCATTTATTATTGCTGGGTTTTTTTTTTTGCAAGGAAGTAATCTAATTGGATTTTTTTAAAAACCTCTTATTATTGTTAAATGAAATGCAGCTTAGAAAACTGTAGGTGATAACAAATCACTATAGAAACTTCTCACTGAAGGTGTCAGAGAGTCAGTTTGACTCTCTATATCCTTGGATTCTTATATCTAATGTGAGGTGAGTAGAAGTAAGGGAAAAAAGTAAAATTATTTCCAAAATTATGAAATGTTTCAAATGTCATATGTGAAAAAATAATTTGGGTGGGTTAAGCTAGCTGAATTTAGCTTCCTGAAGGGTAGATAGCAGGGTGACAATCATGAGAGGCAGTGTGGTGTAGTTGAAAAGAAAGCTGAATGTGGAGTCAGGGAGAGCTCAGATACTTTCAAGGTATATGACCCTGGGCAAACCTTCCTGAAACTCAATTCTTAACTTGGAAAATAGGGATGATAATACTTCATTTGGAGGCTGTGAGTGTGAAATGAGATTATGAATATGAAGTGCTTTGCAAACCTTAAAGTCCTACATAAATGTTAGCTATGATTATTACCCTTGCTAGTTACAAGATAACTTTGACCTTCCGAAAAATGTTCATTTCTTCAATACTTACCTACCTTGAAGAAGATCTGATTAACCAACAATTGATTTGGACATCACAGTCTGAACCAAATTCAGCTAAGCAGCTGGCCACAAAATAATGTTTAATACAACTTCGTTAGCACTTCCCAAATATTTATGGAATAACAGTAACCACAGCAACTTTTGTTGCAACCAGATCTATTTGAACTGATGGTTCTGCTGTTCATTATTGAATTAATGAGCTAATGAACAAATGAGCAACTTTTTTTTTAAATTTTTCTTTCTTTTTTGTTTTCTGGGTTTTTTAGGCAATCGGGTTAAGTGACTTGCCAAGGGTCACACAGCTAGTAAGTGTCAAGTGTTTGGTCTGAGGCCGGATTTGAACTCAGGTCCTCCTGCCTGTGCCAACTAGCTGCCCCAACTTTTTTTTTTTTTCTCAAAGAGCATACCTTGTGATATATAATCACATTACATATTAATTATTTGGGGATAGTGGGTGATGATGAAGATAGAGTGGTAGATAGAGCACTGAACTTGGAATCATGTAATTCTAGATAACTATCACGCATTCTCAGTGTTCTGTCCTCTGCAGGCTAAACATGCTCCATGTATTCAATCACTCCTTATATGACCTCGACTCAAGGTCTTTCATTATTTTGGTTGCTGTCTTCTCTATGTTCTCCAGCATGTATCAAAATAGTTACTGAACACTATCGTTCAGAATTGAATGCAGTAAAACCTAAAGTGGTCTGGCTAGGGCATAACAATAACCATGATAATGGGACTACCATGCCTCCCTCCAGACCTATGTATGTCTCTTGTTCTTCATCATGCTTAAAATATCAGTGACAGTGGCTCAGTAATCATATTCCCAATTCTTTAAGTATATGCTCTGGAGCTATCGTCTGGACCCCAGCTTGCCCTGGCAGGGTGTCTTCAGGAAGCAACTGCTGTGTCTTCCTTTATGGCCTAAGGGCAGCCCTGAAAGATGGTTGTATAATTCAGTAGCTCACAAGTCCCCTACCATTATAGTTATTACTAGTTGGAATCAATTAGTCACTAGATTTAGTAAACTTTTAGAAACAAGTATTTACTACCATGGTACGGTTATCACAAAACAGCCTCTTCGCATCCCCAGTATTCTCTGACATACTCTTCCACAAGTAGATAAAGAGTCCAAGGGAAAGTGGGTTCAATCTTAGAGTTTATTGTCAAAAGGGGCAGGTAACTTACAACTAGAAGTGCTTTTGCTCAAGACATTTCCTTTGAGTATACTGTAGCTTTTCTGCAGAGCTCTTTGTAGATAGAGCCTTTAATATGCCTTTCCTCATAGAATCCAGTCTATTCTTGCATCTTGATGCAGACATTGGTCATTAGTTGTTCTTTGGAGGATACTGCTAGGATAACGTTCATTTATCTTTAATGAAACACTTTCCACTGTGATTTGGTGTTCTGATTCCTGCAATTATTCATGAGAGTATATGATCTTAGTGTAGAACGCTACCCCATCTCATCCCTCTTCCATGTAATATTTCTTTTTAATCAAGTTGCTCTGGATTTCATCCCCAAAAGTCTCACTGAAACCTATGAGATCAAATTTGCTTCCTTATGTTAAAACCTCTGATTCTTCTTGCTTGTTGCATAAATTTGGGGCAGTTGCATACAGGCATTTCAGGCTGTAGCCTATTCTAACATTTCCTGTCTTGACTCTTGTGAATTTCTGAGCCTAATTATTATTCTTCTTCTTGTTTCATTGTAGCCACTTTCTATGGTACCTAACTTGGGCTACAGACATAGGCAGTTCTTTAATCCATTTATATCAAAAGTGTGTTTTAAATTACAGCCTTTGTTAGGTACACTAGATCCCTGGCCAGAAGTCTTCCATTCCTTTATTTTAAAGCATGGTAGAAAAATCCAAATCCTTTTCTCAGACATCATTTCCTCAGACAACTATTCACTTCCTAAATATTTTTTTTTCTTTTCTGAGTATACAATGAGTAAAGCAGCCTTGTGCCTCTATATGCTTTGGGTTCTTGTCCAAGACTCTATAATCTTTGTCAATATATTTTATAGGTTCCTTTTTATAATATCTTTTATGCTCATGTGAATCAAAAGTACATAACAGCCATCCATTTCAAAAGTTTTAGGAGTTTCTTTTATATCTTGAATACTGAGCAAATCAACAGAGTTCAATTTTACAATTGTGGAAAATTCTCTAAAAATAAATTCAAACATGATTTTAAACTAAATGATTTTAGGAAAAATTAATCAGGAAATGGATAAATTGTGTCTTCTGGGGATAGCATACATTAATGTATATGCAATGACTTTTCTAATACATACATAGCTGACTAAGATATTTTCCCTGTTTAAGACCATTCATTTGTTTAATGATAAAAAACAGCTTTCTACGTGATAAATTCTTAAAGGAAAAGCATACAAAATGTTCTTTGCACAGTTAGTTTTTTTTTCTAGTCATGAACATTAAATACCAGAATCACTGAATCTATGTCCTAATCTCTCCTAATAAACCCTGAAAACTATGGCATTTTAACCAAAACTTTTATTGTCTCTTCAACATACCACTGAAAGAAAGAAAACAGGACATAATTTTTTAGCAAACTACAAATATTGTAATTCAATTCAACAACAAAAATGTCCATGCTCTCATCACATAAGACAATGAATCCCTGAGAATACAAAGACAAAAACATAATAGTCCCTGTCCCTCACTGAGTTTAAATTCTACTGGAGGAATAAGAGAATACAGCATGTAATTTGAAGAGAAGAAAACTACCAGCAATCTGTGAGTTGGCTCAGGTACAAAGGAAGAATTTGTGATATTTGAGATATCATTTTACACCTATCAGACTGGCTAAAATGACCGAAGGGGAAATGTTGGAGGGAATGTGAAAAAATTGAGACACTAATTCATTATTGGTGAAATTGTGAACTAACCTAATCATTTTAGAATGCAATCTGGAATTATGGCCAAAGGGTTATTAAACTGCCTATATACCCTTTGACCCAGCAATATCAGCACAAGGCCAAAGATTATTAGGGAAAAAGGAAAAGAACCTATATGTTCTAAAATGTTTATAGCACTCTCTTTGTGGTGGCAAAGAACTGCAAATTGTAGGGATGCCCATCAATTGGCTGAACAAATTATGGTATATTATTGCGGTGGAATACTACTGTGCTATAAGAAATGGTGAGCTTGACGATCATAGAAAAACATGGTTAGACATGCACAAAATAATGAAGAGAATGGGCAGCTGGGTGGCACAGTGGATAGAGCACCAGTTCTGGAGTCAGGAGGACCTAAGTTCAAATCTGGTCTCTAACACTTGACCTTTACCAGCTGCATGGCTCTGGGCAAGTCATTTAATCCTGATTGCCTTGGAAACAAACAAACAAAATAACAAAGATCAAAATGAGTAAAACCAAGAGAATATTTGTACAGTAACAGCAATATTTTTTTAAGAACACATATTTGTGTCTAATGGTAGCCATCTCTAGGGTAGGGAGGGAGGGAAGAAAACATAGAGGAAAAAAGGAAAAAAATTTACATGATAACTTCAAAAAGAATAGCAAGTTGTACATAATAGATTTGCAGTTTCACATGCAATCATTTTTATTACAGTATGGTATGGAACTCTTTATTTTATCTCACAAATTAAAAATAAAATAAATAAAACATATAAAAAAAGATAGGGATAGGCAAAGATAAGGATTGTATTCCCAAAATGGGGTAAATGCGCAACTTCAGCAAGACAACAAATGAAATGCAAATAGTAACCTAGTATAGCTAAAAGGACAGAATGTGAAAGAGAATAATATGAAACAAGATTGAAAAGGTAAATTGGAGCCAGACTGTGGAGGTCCTTAAATTACAGTCTAGAGAGTATATTTTATCTTACTGGGGAAATGGAGGCGTTGAAGGTTTCTGAACAAGTATGGTAACATCCAACTTCTACTTTGAAGGTAGTTTGGGCCACTGAATAGAGAATTTATGGAATAGAAGCAGTGAAACCAGCTTCAATAGCCTATGCAAAAGGTAAATATGACCTGAAAGAGGATAGTGTTCATGCAAGTAGAGAAGCAGATGGATTCAAAGAAGTTTGTGGAGGTAGAATGTATATAACCTGACAACTGATTGGGCATGGGGAAAGAAAGAATAGGAATAGGGACTAGATTTTGATTTCGTCAATTTAGGGAACTCTCAGGTGAGTAATTCCCCCTACCAATGTAGGTCGGGACCTTCTCTTCAACTTATAGTTTAGTTGCCCAGAGCATTTAGAGGTTAAGTGGTCATATAGCCAGAGTCATATCTTCCTGGCTTTGAGGCTAGCTTCCTATCTACTATGGCATGCTGTATAAGAAAGGAGAGGAAGTGGGATATTATTACTCATAGGTGCTGAGACTGAATGACTAGGATGGTAAAGAGGTCACCTTCTAAGAAGGGCGAGAAGGGTAAAGGAATAAACTTTCTTTAAAGTGTGTATTAAATGAAAATTTTCTTGACACCTCCTCCTCACACCCCCTCTTAATCCTAGTGCCTTCACGGTATTATCCCCTATCCTGTAGAAATCTTATATACCTACCTATCTTATATACCTATATATGTCTACTCCATTAGAATACAAATTCTTGTGAGTAGGATTTATTTCCTAGACTAGAATTAAGAACCTCCACAGTCTGGATCCAACTTACCTTTCCAATTTTCTTTCAGATTATTATTTTATTTGTACATCTAGCTCCTGGCAAAGGATCTGGCAAAGAGTATCACCTAAGAAATACGTGTTGATCGTTTGATTTATAACATTTTTAAAAGCCACTTTTTAAAAATTTTAGGTCATTTCTAAATGGCATAAAAACCTTTAAATGTAGAAGCTATGTGCATAGGTAAAGCATACCCTAGCTGTGGTCATTAGTTTATTAGAGACGTTTCTACGCAAGTAATTATTTTTCGTGATAAGAAGTAACAAGGTGAAAACACAGAGGACAAAGGAAAATGCCAAATTAGAGCAATCATGAATCCCTAGATAAAAAATAGAAGCACTTAATTTCTGAGGTTTTTTTTCAGTGCATGAAAGGATCTATCCCAACCACTCACAATTAAATTCCTTAGAGTTGCCATACACGTGACATGAAAGGATGTAAAAGCTATTGCCCTGTACCCTTTCTATTATCCTTGGAAAAAACTTTAGATTAATGGAATAGAAAAAAGTTTTCACAATGCAATTATAAGTATCTTAGAAAAAAAACACGCAACTCATTAAAACCTAGCTTCATCTAAGTGCTTTTACTTATCAGAAATATCAAAAATTTCTCATTGTGATAAAATGTCAACTGCATGAACCCTGATGACAGCATTGTAACAAGACTCCCTGTGATGTGGCTTCCTATTAGGATGTGAATATATTATATGAGTTCTGTCTTCATGTTATTGTTATTTAGTACTTTAGCAGCTAAGTAAACACAGAAATGCTTTACAAAAACAAATTTTATATCCATCCCCCTTTTTCCACTCTCAGGACCACCAACCTAATTCAGTCTCTCATCGATTCTCACCTCAAATGTTAAAATATTGCCCTAATTGGTGCCCATGACTTCTTTCTCAACTTATCCAATTCACCCTACAGAAAGCTGGCAAACTGGTATTCCTAGCACTGGCCAGGTTATTTCCTTATTCACAAAACTCAAATGACTCCCTTTTCCTCCAAGGATAAAATACAAATGCCTTTGGCTTTGAAAGCCCTTTACAATTTTACTCCAGGCTACATTTTCAGGCATACTGTACATTCTTCTCCTTCACATACTCTATGTTCCAGACAAACTGGGATGCTTGATATTCATTCCATGGGATACATCATCTCCTATCTCCAGAACGTTGCACAGGCACTTCTGGAATTCATTCCCCTCCTTATCTTTGCCTCACACGATTCCCAGTACCACCTTTTACAAGAAGTCTGTCCCCATTACTTCAGGTGCTAATGCCCTCCCACAGAAATTGACACATATATTTTGTATTTTATTTTCTATAGGTTTGTTGTTTCTCCCCAATAGAATGTAAGTTTTATGAGGGCAGGGCTTTCGTTTTTACTCACAATGTAGCACCATAACTATCACGACGTAAGTGCTTTATAAGTACTTGCTAAATTGAATTAAATATTATGCAAAAAATTAAGCAATAAATTATCACTGGCAGTTAAGAAGCTCTGGTTACTTAAATATAGAAATGACATTTCTTAGGCCACATATAAATAATGGTTTCAAACTTAAACAAAACTTTTAGATTATTGTCAATGGTTGTGGGACAGGTAGGAAAATCACCACTGCCACTGTATGGGTAGAAAAAGCTGATGGGGAGTGAATGTAAATAATTTGTCTCCATGATCCCACAACTGGGTAGTGGAATGGCTAGAAATAGAACCTAACACATTTTATTTCTTTCAAGTGAGATTTCAGACACTTAAATTAAAGTGCTAATATGCCTAAAAGTGTGAAGAGGGCTAAAGTTAAGATTTCTACTCTTAAGAAATTCTGCATTCAACAGCATGCTGATTTATACTAAAAGTTCCTTGTTTTTCAAAATTGTCTAATCACTGAAATGTATGCTATTCAAAAGATAGGAGAGGTTGATGAAAAGTAACATTTCATCAGTTAAGCAATCTTTTTTGATATGTTTAGTTTCAAATTTTTACCATTTATAATTGAAAGTACTGCCTCCTAACACTCAGAGGTACTTTTCAAATTAAAATTGTTTCCTAGAAGGATTTCAGAGTACAGAGATATCAATGAAAGAATTCAGTAATTTTATAAATATATTTATTAAAATAACAGCATATTAAGTACTAGAAAAGAGGAAAAAAAAGTCTAGGTAAAGTATGGCTATTGTCCTCAGAGGGGCAGCTAGGTGGTACAGTGGATAAATCCTGGGCCTGAAGTCAGGAAGATGAGTCTTTCTGAGTTCAAATCTGGTCTCAGACACTTACTACCTATGTGACCCTGGGCAAGTCACTTAATCCTGCTTGCCTCAGTTTCCTATCTGTAAAATGAGCTGGAGAAGGAAATGGCAAACCACTCCAGTATCCTTGCCAAAAACCCCAAATAAGGTTATGAAGAGTTAGATATGACTGAACAACAACAATAACAATATGGCTATTGTCCTCAGGGAGCTTATAATCTGTAAAATGATGAGAATGTACAAATAAAATTATGTGTCTAATGTTTTAGTGGATTAAGTAATAATCTTCTAATACCTTAAGCCACTAGAATGTTAGAATGTGTCCAAACCAATGTCAATTCAGAAAATCTGAATTTGAGTCCCACTCTCCCATTTACTAGTCATTTTGAGCAAGTCATTTAAGCTCTCTAGACCTCAATTTCCTCAAGTGTAAAAAAAAAGGGGGGGTGAATTATCATAGGAGTATGGCTTAAAGAGCTTTGTATTATGTCAACCTACGCCTTTCAGAAATGAGAAAACTGAGGCCCAAGGAAATTAATGAGACTTATCCAAGGTCACTAATAGCCTTAGAAATGGGATTTGAATGGAGCACTTCTGACTTCTAACCCATACTGCCTGATTTTAATATTCTATTATTCTCTTGGTACACATATATCCTCAGAAACCCATTTTCAACCCAAAGAATGAACAGAAAAATAGAGAGGTTGGAGATTTAAACATGTCTCTTTAAATTTCTTTTGGCTTCTCTTCAACATATCAGTTGTTTGGTGTTTGGCTGGACAACTCTACTTCTGTCACCTAAACAGTAGAGCAGAATCTCTACCTGTTACTGTTTTAACAGAATCAGAGGGCAGAACCTGCCAAAGGTGGGAAAAAATAGTGAACAAGCCTGGTGTCTTTTACAAAAAGGAAGAGAAAAACATATTGCTTACATATCCTTTTTGACTTTTTCTCAAGAGGCAAACCAGAAAATTCTTTCCCCTTTTTTAATCTCTTTAATGCATGGTACTTCCTACTCAATCAGTAAGTAAGTAATTGGATCCTAAGTTCCAATACCACAGGATTCCTTTAAAAATAGCCTAACAGCCTACTCATTACATCTTTTACCACACACTTGAATTGAAGCCTGGAGGGCTGGCAGTATATGAATGAATATGTACATTTAGGAAGGCTATTCAGTGAAAGGGAGAAGAGCTTTAGAATTCACTAAAGGGAGAGGGGACAGCTTTCACCAGAGAGGTTTTCAATAGGCATCTGGAAAGAGATTAGGGCATTTTAGTCTCTATCCATTTGTACCCGCAGGCACCTAGAAACATTAGCACTCAAGAGAAAGCACAGTTAGTTCCTTCCACAAAGAAGAAAAACATCAGAGCCAAGGGTAGAGGAACCTGCTGCCTCACAGCCACATGTAGCCCTCTAAGTCCTCAAGTGTGGCCCTTTAACTGACTCCAAACTTCACAGAACAAATCCCCTTAATTAAAAGATTTGTTCTGTAAAAGTTGAGCTCAGTCCAAAGGCCACACCTAAGGACCTAGGACACAGGTTAGATTTAGAGCTGAAAGAAACCTGAGAAATCATCTAGTGCAATCTTCTCATTTTATAAATGAGGAATCAAGTTAAATGCCTTGCCCAAGGTCACAAAAGTTATATGTGGTTGAGGCAGATTTCAAACTCATGTCTTCCTACCTCAATTCAGTGAGCTTATCCATTCCACCAAGATGTCATATGTTATTATTACACTATCAAAAATGAAGTGATGATCAAAAAAAAAAAAGCCAGCATGTTTTATTTTAATTTTTTTTTCAAGAATAGATCATATCAGGCCAACTTCCTTTTTGACAGGTGTTTCTATTCCAGCAAAAAGAAATTTTTTTTTCTTGTGTTCATTTCTTGGTTTTTGAAATATACTGAAGCTTTGTTTCTGGGGGGTATACATAGGAACACTAGACATGTGCTCAGTCTACTGAGTATTGAAGACAATGGTTAAAAGTTTTATGGGTAAACAGCAAAATAAGGAATCTAATATCAGATCTGCAAACAATATGAGCAGGGGTTAAACTTTCAAAAAAGGTAACTGACACCTAAATAACAATTTTGGCACCTTCATACCCACGTCAGGAAAAAGAACCATCATTGGACAGAATAGTTTAAAAGAATCAGACATCAATGCTGTTCCCATGCACCAATCCCATAAGATATCATTACTGCCCAAATGCCTTGGCCTGACAAACTGCCTTACATATAACATTTTCTTACTATATCTTAGAGACCGCCCTAGAAATAAAAGCTAATGATGAACCCTTTACGGCATTTACTTACCAGATTTCTTCCAACAGCTAAGTATCTCACCTACCTTCTTTCCCATTAGAAAGTACTGGGTCAGGTTTCATAAATGGATACAACAAGGAAGATACATTTAAAAGGCATAGGAGTGGATAAAATACTAAAGATTCAATTCAAAGCACTATAATTTTACTAAGCATTTACTTTGTGCAAGGCACGTATTTTTTTTTTTTGCTGTAGGTCCCATAATAACATTTTTATTAATTTATTTTGAATTATCAACAATCACTTCCATAATCTTTTGAGTTTTAAATTTTCTCCCCCCTCCTTTCCCACCTCCCTCCCCAAGATGGCATGCAATCTGATATAAGCTATACATATACATTCCAACATATTTTCACATTAGTGATGTTGTAAGGAAGAATTAGAACCAATAGGAGGAAACAAAACACAACAGAAGAAAAACATATAGCAAATACTATGCTTCGATATGCATTCAAACTCTGTAGTTCTTTCTTCTTTGTGGATAGCATTTTGTGTCACAAGATGTCTTTGGAGATGTCTTAGATCTTTGTATTGCTGAGAAGGGTTAAGTTTATCTATATTAGTCATCGCACAACGTGGCTGTTACTGTATACAACTTTCTCTTGGTTCTGCTCACTTCACTCGGCATCAGACCATACAAACAAGTCTTTCCAGGTTTTTCTGAAGTCAGCCTGTTCATCATTTCTTATAGCACAACAGTATTCCATTACATTCATATACCACAACTTGTTCAGCTATTCCCCAACTGATGGACATCCTCTCAATTTCCAATTCTTGGCCACCACAAAAAGAGCTGCTATAAATATTTTTGCACATGTGGGTCCTTTTCCCATTTGTATGATCTCTCGGGGATATAGCCCGAGAAGTGCTATTGCTGGGTCAAAGGAAGGCATGTATTTCTAAACAGCTGCCAAATTGATGTTCCTAAATCAAAATTAGCATCATGACATTCCCTGACTTATGAGCCCTGTGGCTTCTAAAACAGAATACAAATTCTCCTGCAGGAGAATTGGCTGCAACCAAACTTTCCTTTCCAGACTTAATATTTATTGCCACTGGCAGCTGGTGGTAGATTAGATAGAGTGCTGGTTCTGGAGTCTGGAAGACCTGAGTTCAAATCTAGTCTCAGACACTTATTAGACGTGTGACCCTGGGCAAGTCTTTTAACCTCTATTTGCTTCAGTTTTCTCAACTGTAAAATGGTAAGAATAATAGCACCTACCTCACAGAGCTGTTGTGAGGATCAAATGAAATACTGTTTGTAAAAGTGCTTAGCACATTGCCTATCACATAATAGCCCTATATAGATGCTTATTCCCTTCCCTTCTCCGCCCCTGTCTTTCCAAAAATATTCTATTTTCAACGTAGGCTTTCCCCCTACCTAGAACTCATATCCTGCTTACTTTTATCCAACTCCCAAAATCTAGTTAAGGCCTGGCTCAACTTCCCTCCAATAGAATATAAGCTCCCTGAAGACAAAGATTGTTATCCTTTGTGCTTTCACGTCTCCAGGTATTAGAACTAGCACAGAATGGGTTTTTCTTAAATGCTTATTTAATTGTGTTGAATCGAAGGCACTGTACTCACTACCCACTATTTAGTTCCTTTCTACCAAATCTTCTACCTAATTTCAAATTCTCCTAGGTTTGTTGTTGCTTCTGACTTCGTGTGACCCCATTTGGGGTTTTCTCGGCAAAGATATTGGAGTAGTTTGCCATTTCCTTCTCCAGCTCATTATACAGTTGAGGAACTGAGGCAGAGTTAAGTGAGTTGCCCAGGGTCACACAGCTACTAAGCATCTGAGGCCTCATTTGAACTCAGCTCCTCCTGATGCCAGTCTATCCACTTTACCACCTAACTGTCCTTTCTTCAGTTTTACCTGAATTCAGGTAATTCATTGTTGGCTATTGTTTTCATAATTCATCTTTAGAGCTATGATCATTTTTACTGCCTCCTGTTATAAGATCATTCACTTATGTTTCTGGCACTTTTTGTACAGAAGGCCCTTCAAAGCAAAGTTTATGAGTCAAACCATTCTTACTCAGAATACTCTTGGCAGCTTCCGGAGAGAAATTTGTACCACATTAGACGTTGTTTGAATGAACTTTTTAAAAATAATTTTACAGACAAGGACATTGAGGCATATAAGCATTTCGTGAAGGACACATAACTAGCTAGCAGCTGGGCAACAGATAGAATGTGGGTCTTTTGTTTCAAAGACATAGTGTCATAGTGTCTTGCTTGAAGTATTAAGCTCCTTTTCACTTAGATATTCCACACTGGACCTCAGAAGTGTCATTGGAAATTTCTGAAGGAAGCTCTTTATTAGAAACTTATGAATAAAAGTATTTTCTTGGGATCATTCAAGTCCAGCTTTGCCTGGAAGCAGAGTATTGGTTTGGATTCATGTCACATCCATCATTTATAAAATCATACACGGTTTGAATTCATGCATTGTATATGTAGTGCTTACTGTATATCAGGTGTTAGAGATACAGAGATGAGAAGGAAAAGACACCTCCCCATAAGGGGCTCAAAGTTTGCCTTTCTTTAATTTTATGATCAGAATTTTGAGGGTGGGGGCTCAGGATTTATGATTTCATTCGTGTAAGAAATTTCAGAAGGGGAAACTCTCCCTACAGATTTAGATTAATAGGTCATTGCAGTTTGGAGTCTTGGAGAGTTATGTAGAGCAGAGAGGTTAAGTGATTTGGCTTATGGTCATACAGTGTTGGAAGCAGGACTTCCTGAAAACGTTTCATGGCTTCTATGTACAATGTTTCTGATGACCATGACCAAAGTTATTAAATAATTTTACACCCCTACTTTGGGCATCTCCCCAAGTCCCACTCTCATTGTCAGGCCAAGTCCCCAGAAGGTGTCATTCCTCCCCTCAGAAACCACTTTCAGCCACTTTAGACCATGTTAAAAAAAAAAAAAACAAAACAAAAACAAAAAAACTGCAGTAAAATGGTATTCAAGATTGACTACACCTAAATTCTCTTCTAACTTTCATTTACAGGCAAATTTACTCAATCTAGAAAGTCTAACTTGAAGAAAAAACTGACAGCCATCAGCTTTCTTGGAAAAAGCTTCTCTCAGGAAATGTGGCATTTTTTAACCTACACCGTACAGCTAATAGAAGGGCCCCAATACAGCTACTACCACTCAGAAGTCTCTATAAATTCCTGACATTATGAAGAGTTTTCATCCCATAAAAAAATGATAGACTTTAAAAGCTTGGGACAGATGCAGCATAATTCTACTCCCACATGCTTTAAGGCTATTTAAAGGGACTGTCAGCATGAATAATGCCCAGAAGTTATTTTTACATAAAATGCACATAGAGGTTATATAATCATCTGGTAGATTAGGACATTGATAACGAAAAATTCAATTTACATGACAAAGTAAGACCAATCCTGGTTGCCTAGGTTAAATTTTATAAGGTTAAATTGCTAAACTGTCATGATTTTTCCACAATTTTTCCCCAATATGCATTTAAGAAAGAAAATAACATGTAGTAACACTGGCATTTGTGAAAAACAGAAAAATAACTTTAGAGAATTTTGTGTGTGTTGGGGCTGGAAATTGGGAGAAAAGTATCCTGGAGAAAGGGAGAAAGAGGTTATTCATGAAAATAAAGGATACTGGATATTGGTAATTCCTCGTCTTTTCTTTCAAGTTCTGGAGCATATTCCACAGGGAATATTTAACATTTTGTTTCATTTCTTCAAAACTAATTTAACCAAAAATGTGAAAATAATTCAGAAACATCCTTCTGACTATTGCCTAGAGGTTACCATAGGATCCAAACAAAAATGCAATACGGAACTAAAGTTAATTAAATTAAGCTTCTTTTCTTTTCATTTAAACCCCTGAAGGTAGGAGCTATATATTTGTATTTTTCTTAGCTTGAAACCTAACCGTGTCCCAGGTAGTAAACGAGATACTTCTTAAATCTCTTTTGATGTTAATAGTAAGAGGTGGTGTTTTTTTTAAGGTATTTTTGCACTTATTTGGATTACTTATCTACATTTATTAATTTCATTCAGTTCTTCTGCCATATCTTTTGGGTCCTCTTCTTTGCTTCAGGAAACTGCATCCAAACATCCTGGATCTTTTAAAGATTCCTTTTTCTCTACTAACACAATGTAAAAAATAAATGGTGGGCTTGATCAAAAAGCAAACCTTAAGTGTTGAGATTTTTGGTCCTTAGCGCCCCAAACTCAAGTTTGTGTTTGTATTTTTTTTTTTGTAATAAATCCATGCTGAATTTGAGGGGAATTAGTAAAAACTGGTAATATTGTAAAATCATATAATGTCAAAGATGAAAAGAATCTCAGAAAGAAAAGTGTAAGGATGGATTACAAACTCAGTACTTGAATGAAACAGGAAGAATAAAGTTTACAAGTCTGCTATATATCATGTTGATGTTCGCCCAAGTTCCTTACCATCAACCGTTCTCTGCCTTTACATATCTGTCTCTTTCTTAAATGACTATCCCTTGATGCTCTCTCTCACCAAAATAGTGCCAACCAGTTTGGGGACAGAAGCCTGAATATTTGTCAGTTCTTCCTAGACTCATTTTCCTAATCATTTGAAAGTTATCACACATATTAACAAAGGAATAGACTGGACATTTTCACTTGTTTCCAATAATCAGACTGATTTAAACATGATCTTTCCCTTAAGTGTATTACAAGACAGTACAGTCCTAAATGTAAAAGATGTCTTATTACTCCTCTCAGGAAAGAAGAAAGAGAACAATCTTTTTTCTTTGAATGGTGTTTTGACTTTGCTTATATCAGGTGTAGAATAGGAAAGTAAAACATAAATTATGATAGTTATCCAAATATTCAAGCAAATATTTTTTCTCCTCTATAGCAAAAATAATTCATATGATCTGGAAAACTGCCTCAGTTTTTCTCTTCAATATCTAGTATAGATCATGACATAATATTCACTTAATATTTATTTGGTGCTTTAAGATTCACCAAACATTTGACATAAATTACCCCATTTGATTTTGACAACAACCCTGTGAAACAGAAAGTATAATTATTATTAACTACATTTTACTAATTAGAAAACACTTAGAGAGGTTAACTAACTTGTCAGAGGACACATAGATCCTAAGTGGTAAAGCTGGTATTCAAACCCAGCTGATTCCAAGGACAGTCTTCATTCCATTACACCCACTACCACTCATAGAAGTGCTCCATTAGCAAATGGAGATGGATTCTGAAGTGAAAGCACCTGCACTACTTTTAGCCATCTGTTGTAGAAGAGTAGATGTAGGACAGGAGATATATGATTCAGCTTAATTCAGTGAACTTTTTTTACATTTAAGTTTTCCAATCTTTTTTTAGGAAAGAATATAAAACAGTAATTGTTCATATAAACTAAGAGAAGTCATTGTGCCTATAAAATGGTCCACTTGAATTTATGAAATCAAGGATAGGTTTAATGTGTTCTCTTCATCTATTCAATTTCTCTTATTCCATCTACGATCTCATAAAAATAGGTCTATCTAAGGTCAAGCCTCATGAAATGCTTTGTCAAAATCTAAGTAAACTATATCTACAGTATTCTCCTGATCTACCAGTCAAACAAGGAAATAAGATTAACGTGGCATGGTATCTTATAGGATCCCTATTCTACAAATACTAGGGAACTCAGAAACCACCCAGTTCGGTCACCTTATTTTACAGAATGGGAAATTGAGGTCCATGGAGGAAATTTAAATGACTTGTTCAAAATGACACAAATAGGAAACTTCACAGCTGGGATGTGAACCCAGGTTCTGACTCTAGAGATGGTACCTTTCCCACTGAATATCTCCATACTGTATCTTTGTAATCACTCATTCCTTTTTCTAGATGTTCACTATCATTTTAATAATACATTCTAGAATTTTGTTAGGTTGAAAGCTCACTGACCTATCGTTGATGGGCTTCATTCTCTTCCCTTTGGATTTCTGAATATTAATATAACACCTGCCCTTCTCTAGGCCTTCGTGCCCCTGCCCTTTTCCATAATGTTTCAAATATTACTGAAAGTGGTTTAGAAATCATATGCATCAATTCTGTCAGCAAAATCATGGCTTCGGGTTTCCAGGACTATAATTCAGTCATTCAGATGCATGTGGGGAGGACTGTTAGAACATTCATTTTTCATTATGTAGACTTTCACTGTCAGAACTCATTGGACATGTTCTTATGGATAAACAGAACATCCTGGAAAAAAACAAGTACCTACACACTCAGTATAAACAAAACATTTTTTTTAATGCCACTAGGAAATTCCTTCCTAACCAATCCTTAAACTTCAAACAAAATTTTGTGTAAACAGATGAATCTGGCATCATGTTCTAGAGTTCAAAAGGAATGTAGTGAATGTCCTTCACAGGAACACCCCTTGCTATAAGGCCTTCACTCTAGCAGGGGGTATTTTTAAAAGTCTTTTTATGGGTCAAAATAAATCAAAACCAGGCATAAAAATATACTTGAAAGTATTTCTTCGATATGTGTTTTCCATCTTTCCTGACTCTCAGAATTTCCGATGTCCTTTCTAAGACAGGACATTCTTGTTTATCTTTGTATACTCACCACCTTGTACAATGCTTGGTACATAGCAGAAGTTGCTGTTGTTATTGTTGTTAATTATAATTTTTTTATTGATCATCATTAATAACAGCTACCATTTATATGGTGCCTTAAGGTTTGCAAACATTTAACAATGTTATCTCATTTGACCCTCACAACACTGAGAGTCAGGTGCAATCATTCCCATTTTACAGATAAAGAAACTTGCCTAGGCCCACACAGCTAATAAAGTATTTGAGGCTGGATTTGAACTCAGGTCTTCCAGACTCTAAATCCTAAATCCTAAACACTAAGTGTTTAATAAATGTTTGCTAATCAATTGATTGGTTCTGTCCCTTTTTAATTTCTTTAAACAAATTATAGATCACTTAATTTTCTAGCTTCTGCTACCCTGTCTTTCCTTCTCACACTGCATCATAAAACAGCTTTTCTGACCTCTATATGGGAAGCTACTTCAAGGTTTAAATTATTGCTTCATTAACCACATTAGAGCTGCTCCCTGAGATAATTACCTCAATCTAACCACAATAGTCCCACGTTGCTTTTTCAGAGGTAAAATTGTCTTAGTCTTACATATCCCATGTCAGATGAAGCAATGGAAATTTGGTAGCTAGAGTCATATGCAGCAGGCATAAATTCTAGTTCACCACACTGAGCTGGAAGGCTGGTCAAAATTTCAACTAGACCAGAAGAAGACAATTTAGCTATTCTTGGTTTCTTAGATAATTCATTATCGGTATTGATTACTTCGTAATTTTTACCAGGTTATATATATTATTAAGGCAAAGATATGAAGCTAGCAGCATGTTAATGCATACTGCTACGAATATATTTGAGTTATTATGTAAGCGGCACAAACGTTTTACAGAGGAAGAGAGTGAGGTCCAGAGATGCAAACTGACTTATCCATAGTTATTCAGTTACTAAGTATTGGAGCTTAGATTTCCAGTTCCATGCTCTGTCTACTATACCACATGGAAATCCCATTTTCCCCCAAATATTTTTAGACAGCAACTACCATTTATAAAATATTCTGCTACGTGGTGAGCATGCAAACATAGAAAGGAAACAATTTCTGTCCTCTAAGAAAAAGCAGTTACCTATAAAAGAATTTACAAAATATATCCCAAATCAATGCAATAATGTTTTTTAGGTAATGGAGGCACTAGCAGCTAGGGCAATTTCCACATGCTTCAGGTGAAAGGCAGTGCTTAATTGTTTTTTGAAGGTAACAATGTATTCTAAGAGGATAGGAGGGGGTGCATGCTATGTCTGATCACAGAGGATGAAGATGGAATACTGTATATGAGAAACTACATTTATGTTTCAAACAAAAGTTGGGGGATATGCTGGAGGTAGAAAATTGCCTGAACTGTTCATTTTCCTTTCCTACTATAAATACCAGTGCCAGATCGTGCTGAATTTGTGACAGTGTCCAGCTAGCTATTTTTTACTGATTAATTTACAAATATATGTATACATACATACATATAATCTTGAAAAGTTCTTTTAAATTAGATGATAATCCTAATCTGCTCTTTCCTGATCAATTCCCGTTTGTTCTTGGGCAACAACTTATTTGGGAAGGCTATTGATAAACTAGAGTATGAAGAGGAAGGAAATCAAGATGGTGAAAAGTCTTGAGGCTCTCTCTTGTAAGGGTCATTGGAAAGGATTTGGAGGTAATTTTTAATTAGAAAACTCAAAAGGATATGATAAGCATCTTCAAATGTGGGAAGGGTTGTCAAGTGGAAGAAAAAGGATACTTACTCTATTTGACCCACAGGGTCATACTAGAGACAATAGATGGAAGCTTCAGAAAAAAAATTACAGCTTGCTATAAAAAAAAAAGGGCTGGCTTTCAAACGGAGTGGGTTTCTACACACTGGAGATTTTCAAGCAAAGGCTGGATGTTGGAAATTTAGTAGAGGGCCTTCATTATTCTTAGAGGGCAGCTAGGATAAAGTGTCATGCCTGGAGTCAGGAAGACTCATCTTCTTGAGGTCAAATCCCACCTCAGACACTTGCTAGCAGTGTGTGACCCTGGACAAGTCACTTAATCCTGTTTGCCTCAGTTTCCTCATCTTTAAAATGAACGAGAGAAGGAAATGGCAAACCACTCGAGTACCTTTGGCAAGAAAACCCCAAATGGAGTCACAAAGAGTCAAACATGACTGAAAAAATGGACATGACTGAAAAACAACTGAACAATGAAAATTTGTTATGGTATTATATTGCTTCTGAGTCTTCTTCCAACTTGAGGATCAGAGGTTCTGTGATCATCACAAACCACTCTGTTAGGGAGAATTTTTATCCCCACTTCAGCTGAGGAAATTCATGAAGATTTAACTTATTCAAGGTCATAAAGTAAAGAAATGGCAAAACCAGGTCTTGATCTAGATCACCTGACTCCTAGTTCAGAATGTCAAAACTACATTGTGGTGCTGCTCTATGTATTGAGATTGTTTTTGCCCCAAAACAACATCTTTTTGATTTAGCACACACAAACATTTAATTCTGACCTTCTGCCCCCAATCTAATTGTGTCCCAGAATCCCTAAAGTAACTTTATACTTTGAGGAAAATAAAATCCCTAGATGATAATCACACTTACAAGATGAGCTACATTGAAATCCTTGATATTCAGGTGCAGCGTATAATTTAAGAGAAACTTTATAAATCTTTAGGAAGAATAGAGGGGAACACAGGACTCTGAGCTTTAAAATTTGCTTTGGATCATAGGCTATACTATGATTATAGATTTAAGGATTTAGGAGAAAAGTAAGGAACTTATAAAAATGTAAAGCATTATATAAAGTCTAGCTATTATCCTCATCACTACTTTTATTAATTTGGCTAGACGGTATATTTTAGATCATCCAGTTCAATCTCAACACTTCACAGTTTAGAAAAGTCAGGTAATAAATAACATCGTATCATCTGACCTGACTGAGCTTTGTTTTATAAGCCATCAAAAGTGGTAACACACCAAAGTTTTTGGCTGTCTGTCCTGAATCCAACAACGTTCTTAAGATAACGTTTTAACATCCAAACAAAACATACCTTTTAGATGTGTTTTCTACAAACCCCTACAAAGTGCAGAATTGCCAGGATCGTGAGGTACATCATTGACAAGAAAACACGCAAAAGTGGCGTGAAGAACTTCATGAAAGAAAGGCGCGGCTGGACCGAAAGGTAGCTCATTGTGTGTTAAGAGCAAGAGAGAATGTGAAGAGGCTTCACGCTCCGCTGTCAAGAAAAACTGAGGAAGGCCCCCAGCGCGCTGGATGAACCCCACTGTGGCAAGCTTGAACAGGATGGGTAGGCAGGGAAGAGTTACAGTATGCATTACTGAAAAGAACGCCCACTCTAGTGAGATTGTAGCACCACTATACTCCTGGAATAAGAATACCGGTACTCTAAAGGAGTTTAGAGGCAGCTTGGTGGCACAGTAGACAGAGCGCCAGACTTGGAGTCAGAATTCAATTCTTAACTGTATGATTCTGGGCAAGGCATTTAACTTGTGTCTTCCTCAGGTTCTCCACCTGTAAAATTCAGATAATATAAGCACCTACTTCACAAGGCTATTGTGAGGATCAAATGAATTAACATACACAAAACACTTTGTACAACTTAAAAGGCCATATAAATACCAGCTATTATTATTAGAATACAAAGAAGAAAATGGATACTGTGGAATAGTAACTGTTACCATTCATATATTGGGCGGGTATATGACTCAGTGGATAGACTGCCAGACCTGGTGTCAGGAACACTCATCTTCCTGAGTTCAAATTCAGCCTCAAACACTTACTAGCTATGTCACCCTGAGAAAGTTGCTTAACCCCATTTGCCTCATCTGTAAAATGAACTGGAAAAGGAAAATGGCAAACCACTCCAATAACTTTAACAAAAAAAACTCCAAATGAGGTCATGAAGAGTCAGACATGACTGAAAAATGAGGCAACAATGATAACATTTATACATTATGCCAGTCCACTGAGAATTTCTTTTATTTGGATGGGACATGCGGTTTAATCGATATAGAGAACCTCCTAGTGAAGAAACTCTCTTTACCACTGCAGACCAGCACACCTGCTCTGCAACTCAAATATGCCAAAAGCATCGAGAGGTGAAGTGCCTGATGGAGCATCCTACAGCCAAAATGTATCACAGATGACACTTGAAGCCAATCTTCCTGACCTGAGGATAGCTTACTAATTACTTTGTGCCACAACAATTCTCTCTGAGACAAATGGTACCAAAACATGAAACTGAGAGACTTCTGTAAGACAGATAAATAACATGTTTAATAGTTCATCCATGTGAAAATAATTATAGTAGTGTTGCTGCTATTTAGTTTAATCACAAAGGAGCATTATCTGCAAAATGTGGTGGAAGGAGAGGGAGAAAAGATTCCACTTTTAACTTTTTTCCATTAAAATCATCTATGCAGCCGAACTCTAGTCAACAGTTTTAATATAGCTCTTTAATTCCATTTTTAATAGTTAATTCTCAAAGAGCATACATTGCATTAATTTTCAGTTTCTGCTTTTTCAAGTTATAAAAGAATAGACCAGGGGTGAGGAACCTGCGGCCTCGAGGCCACAGGTGGCTCTATAGGTCCTCAAGTAGTTTATTCTGTGAAGTTTGTATTCAGTTGAAGAGCTGCACTTGAAGACATAGAGGGCCACATGTGGCCTCGGGGCTTCAGGTTCCTCATACTTGGAACAGACCAGACCATAATCATTATCCAGAAAAAGAACCAATAAACAGAAGTATGTATAGAATGATTGTGTGTATGTATCTAATGGCAGCCATCTTTAGGGCAGAGGGGAGAGAGAAGAAAAAAAATAAAGTTACATAACTTTATTATATATTTAAAAGGAACAGCAAATTGTACATGATAGATTTGCAGTTTCATGTGCAATCATCTTTTTCTGTTCTACTATATTATGGAAATGTTTGTTTTATTTCTTAAGTAAGTTCAGAATTTTTTAAAAAATGATATGCTTCAGAGAAGGTACTAATCTCCCCTGATAGAAGTTTCTGTATTAGGAGTTACACTGGTTGAGAAAAATAAAATGGAAAAAAATAGACCTTAAACAATAAAACTGAATAATCTGTGGCCATGATGTTGTCCATGTATCACCAAACATCATAAATTTAGAATCAGAAAGCACCATGGATGACATCTAGTCCAACTCCTTCCACTGAGAAAACCGGAGGTCCAAAGAGAGAAAGTAATTTGAGCAAGGTCATCTAGGTAATAAGAAAATTGCAAAGCAAGCAAATGAACCTAGTTATCCAAATCCATCCTTTTTCCACATGCACCATGCATCCCATACTTCTAGTGTGTATTTTATACTCTAGATCCAGGGAATTATTAGTCCAGGGAAGAGAAAACTCAAAGGCATATGATAACCTCATAAAAAATACTCTGAACATTATAACTACTCAGTTAATGTTTGCTGATTAAAGGAAAGACTATTCAAAAGTAGTTAAATAGTATACTTTTTTTTTGCTTTTAAACCAGTTATGGGAGGAATTTGATCATTTTGGCTAGTTCCTAACAAGACAGATATTTTTGTTGGTGTTCAGTAGTTTCAGTCGTGTATGACTCTTTGTGACTCCATTTTGGGTTTCCTTGGAAAAGATACTGGAGTATTTTGCCATTTTCTCCTCCAGCTCATTTTACAGATGAGGAAACTGAGACAAACAGGGTTAAGTGAGTTGCCCAGGGTTGCATACAGCCAGTACGTGCCTGAAGCTGGATTTGGACTCAGGTCTTCCTGACTCCAGGCCCCACCTATGCTGATCACCCCCTCCTGACAAAGCTGCCTTTGAGGCAGATATTAATTATTAATTAATAACATCAAAATTAAGCAAAAATGATCAAATGCTTCTAAAAATCGGACCTTTATGCAAGGCTCCACACACATGGAGTCCCTACATTGACAAAGGAAAAAGAAGGGGGGTGTCTTCTCTCATATCTTCTTTGAGGCCAGGTTTGTTCTTTATAAGTTTACAACATTCCTTAACTTTTTGTGGTTGTTCTTTCTATTTATTTTATTTCAGTTACTGTGAATTTTTTCTTGACTCTGCATATTCCACTTTGCATCAATTAATGTAATTAGCTCCCTGATTCTTTGTATCCTTCATACTTGTCATTTCTTACATCCATGTACCACAATTTGTTTAGTCATTCCCTATTCAACAGACATTTATTCTGTATGCTGTTCTTTACTACTACTACAAAAAAAGGTTCTGCTATAACTATTTTGGTGTATTTGGAACTTTTAATTTTTTTCAATGATCTTTTTATGGTGTATACCTACCAGTGGACTCTCTCGGTTATTATAGCCATTTTTGTATAGCTCCCAATTCCTTTCCAGAATGACTGTACTAACCCACAGCTCTACTAATGGCACATTAGAGTGCCCATATTTCCACACCTCTCTAACACTGACTATTCCCCTCTTTTGTCATTTTGTCAATTTAGTAGGTAAATAGTGAAAACTCAGGGTTGTTTTGACTTGTATTTTTTTTTATCATTAGTGATTTAGATCATTCATGCATAGGTTGCTAATAGCTGACAATTCTTCTTTACATAACTGACCTTTAAAATAGTGCACTCATTCATATTTATTCAGTAAAAATATAATCTAAAATATTTGCGCCTTACTCCCTGCCATGCCACTAGTCTCCTTGCTTTGCTATGAATAAGACTCCATCTTTCATCTCTGGACATAATCTCTGGCTGTCTCTCACGCCTCATACCTGCAGTGTTCTCCTGCCTCTTCTCTCTGCCTACAGACCTTTCTGGCTTCCTTTAATTCCCAAACCTTCTACAGGAAGCCTTTCCCAGCCCCTCTTAATTCTAGTGAATTCTTTCACTTAATTATTTCCTATATAGAATTTACTTTGTATATATTTGTTTGTTGTCTCCTCCATTAGACTGGGAGCTCTTTGAGGCTTTGGATCCAGACCTGACCTTGACTCCTGCCTCTAACACCAAGGGGAAACTACTTAGCTTCTCTGTGTTTTAGGTAATGCTCTAAAACAGCAAATTTCAGGGAAGGTACTCACCTGAATTTGTAAGATAAGTTTCCTCATCTGAGAGTTCCCTTTACCAATGAAATCACAAGCCCAATCCCCACACCCTATCCTGATCATTGTAATACTGCAGGCCTCTGAGTCATAAAATGCCAGTCCCCAAAGAGTTAAAGTTGTCATCATGCAAAATGTAGTGGAGAAGAGTATCTGGAATAGGTGAGATTGTAGGTGCTATGTTACTAACAAAGAACTACACGGTCTGTGGTTGGTGGGCTGGTCCTGTGGGAAGATGAAGAGATATGGGTGTGCTACGTTGGTAACCACACAACATCGGATCTAAAGAGAACTCACCAGGATATTGGTTAAAGCAAGCTCTGTTTGTTTGTTTATTTTATTCTGTCTTTTATGATTTGTAGGGGGACATGGACAAGAGCCTCATAGAATAACAAGCCATGGAAGGGGTGGAATCTGTACCACTGGAGGGAATCTACATTTGATGAGATCACAGATCCACCAAATATAAACAAAGACTGGGATTTATTTCTCTGTAATTATAAGTATTACAATTTAACAATATATACCATTCAGGTCAATAAATATTTATTAGGTTCTTAGTCTATTCAAAAGAATATATTATGGTCTTGGCATACAAAAGTTGAAATAAAGCATAGTTTCTGCTTTCAAAAAACTAAGTCTAAACAAACAGACTGGGACAAGTATACTGGAGACAGCTAGGCCTCCCTGCCTCCCCAACTGCCCCCTCCCCCCAAAAAATATCAAAGACAGGGCTGAAGGTTCTAAGAAATGTGAAGAATAAGCATTGTTGAAAAGCATTAGGCTTCTTCAAAAGGTGGCAGATTCCTTCTCTTTTGATGTCTTTAACGTGGCTGGAGTCAGAATATCTTATTTATAATAATAATAATGATAATAAAAGCTAATCTTTACATAATATGTCAGGCACTATGCTAAGCACTTTACACTTTTTATTTCATTTGATCTTCACAACAACCCTGTAAGCTAGGTGCTATTATTATCCCAATTTTATAAATGAGGAAACTGAGACAAACAGGTTAAATGACTTGCCCAGGTTCACACAGCTAGTGTCTGAGATTAACTTTGAACTCAGGTCTTCCTGACTCCAGGCTTGAGCACTCAATCCGCTATGCCACCTGGCTGCCTTTAGTTTTGGCCACACATCACTTATTAGCTATGTGACCACGGGCAAGTCACTTAATTTACTCTTCACGTAAAATGAAAGGTTTAAACTACATTATCCTTAAGGTCCCTTTCAGTTCTAGAGGTTTATGTGTGTTGCTACTAGTTGTCATGTTATCATCAAAAGTAGTTAGAGATAGATAGAAATATATGGATAGATCAATCGATAAGTGGCCCATATTTGGACACCTTTTCATTTACGCGAAGCCTCTCTGTTAGGGATTACTCCCTACTCTCTGTAGTGGCAAGAAAAATTCAGGGGCATTTGCATTCAGGTAAGGTCAATTACTGCTTTCAAAATACTAAAAAAGAAAACAAAAAGAAAAGAAAAAAACCCCAAAGTTCTCTAAGCCTGTCGTTTTCATATATACCTCCAAATGGATTAGTTGTTTGTTTATTGTGCATGAAAATGTAAATGTCTATCTGCCTATAAAGTAACACAAATTTCTCATTAATTTATAATTATTCCATATGTCTGCCTTAGCGAGAGAGAGTTTTCTTCTCTGCTTCACGAGATATGATCTGTCCTGTTCTGTGCACTGGCCTTTGTTTCAAACAAGGGAAAACTTAAGCCTTAGTGACAGCTCTATGATCATTTTGCTCTGGGATGATTTTTCCATTTTGTGCATTCTTGTATGGATCTCAGTTAATGAAAAGAAGTATGGAAGTTATATGACAAGGTATAAAAATTGTAACTAAGTTTGATACTAGATAGTAAATCCAGGTATTCTCTGATTTGTGAGTTTTCTATGAGAAAGCATCAGTTGTCTACTTCTTCTGAAGATGTCTGAGTACAGTATGGTTTCAAGTGAAGAGAAATGTGAAGTAAGGAAAACAAATAGGAGGGTTTTGCAATGGTAGAGGGGAGAGATAATGAAGAGCTGAACTAGGGACCTGGATAATGTTTATTGTGGTTTTGGCTTAGTAATGAATATGAATCATTTTTGTATGTAATTTCTGATTCCTTTATATTTGTGCAGCTCTTTTGAAATATAGCCAAGGATAAATCAGCATTTCTAAATATAAACATTTCTTAAAAAGAAATTATCAGGGGCAGCTAGGTGGCACAGTGGATAGAGTTCCAGCCTTGGAGTCAGGAGGACCTGAGTTCAAATCCGGCCTCAGACACTTGACACTTACTAGCTGTGTGACCCTGGGCAAGTCACTTAACCCCACTGCCTAGCCAGAAAATAAATAAATAAATAATCTGTCAATAAATATTTAGTAAGTATCTGCTATATGCCAGATATTGTACTAAGCATTGGGGATAAAAAAAGAGTCATCAACGGCGCCCATTTAGGAGGCCCAGCAATAAAACAGGGCTTGATATGAGCGATATTATGTGCAAATAGGAGTGTTTGGAGGGCCTCAATGTGTATTGAGAATTTTCCTTCCCTATGAACTCTTTGCTGGATGATCTTTTAAAAAATCAATCAATTAATTAATTAATTTTTGGTTTTCAACATTCACTTCCACAAGATTTTGAGTTCTAAATTTTCTCCCCCTCCTCCCCTGCCCCACCCCAAGACTGAATGTGATCTGATACAGCCTCTATATATATATTCATATTAAACATATTTTCACATTAGTCATGTTATAAAGAAGAATTAGAACCAATGGGAGAAACCATGAGAAAGAAGAAACAAAATAAAAGAGAGAAAGAAAGGAGCAAATAGTATGCTTTGATTTGCATACTTTTTCTGAATATGGATAGCATTTGATGAATTATTTTTACATCTTCCATGGCTCTGATAAACACCTTTGACATCTCTTCCTCTTGTGTTTGCTTTATATTAATAATTACAAGATCATCCGATATTTTCACAGTTGCTACAACCTTCAAAAATATTATATTTTTTCATATGCCTGTGAGATACCTTGTTGCAGAAGTACTTGTAAATGAACTTTTTTTTTAATGAATCAGTTACTTTTTTTGTAGTTAAAAATAATAAAGAATGGGACTTTTATTTTCTACAGCTTTGAATCTGTTTTGCCACTGAAAAGCTGTGGTCTACCATGAGTTATCACATGTGAAAGCCTGCTAATTCTTCTCTTATGTCTCCACTAAGGATGCCCTTGATATGTGTGTTGATTATACTTACGAAGATTTCATAATGGCCATATAGGACATATAAGAAAAGTAGTCATATAGGACATTTAACATTGGCACATTGTCAATCCACCTTTCTAGTGCTTAGGATAAGGATAGGCATCGGAAGTAGACCTGTGATTTCACTGGTACATGGTACTCTGGGGTAAGGAAACTCCTTAAACCCAGGTCTTCCTGGCATTGAGGCCAGCTCCCTATTTAATACATCATGCAGCCTGTTTTTATGTAAGTGTCAAGTTCTAAAAAAAATTTTAAGTCTTTGATATTTTTTCCTTCTTTCAAATCTCCTAAGAACTAATGCCTCCATTCCCTACAAATTGTGTTGCCTCCAGCAAGGATTTCCTTTGTACCTATTTTATCTTTGTTTTTTTTTTAGTGCCATTTCTATTTTATAATGCAGCACAGTGGATGCTGTGGTGTGGCTCCACTGTAATTGATGGAGAAAAGATGCAATGAGTCTTTATAGGTTGATTCCATTCTCTATCTATTCTCCTTCTAGTTTCATAGTTAAATAATGATCACAATAAAAATAATAGCTAGTATTTACATACATCCCTAAGGCTTGGAAAGTACTTTAGATATGTTATCTCATGTGATTTTCCCAACAACCCTATGAGGTAGTTGCTCACATTTTAGGTGTTTCCTATTCTACATATGAGGAAACTGAGATCAAGAGAAGTTAAATGACTTGTTCAGGGTCACACAGCTAAAAGTTACCTGAGGTGGGATTTGAATTCAGGTCTTCCTGACTCCAAATCCAGCCCTCTATATACTCTGCCACTTCTCCAATGCTCTTTTGATCATTTAGCTTAATTGCCAGGCTTTGTCCCTTGACTTTTCTTTCTCCTTGTTTGATGAAAGAATACTGTTCATGATCTTCTGCTGTCCTTCTCTGTAAGATTTTGAACATTCTGATACCCCCCAAATTTTTACAGAATGTAGTGTGTATAAGTTGATTTTTAAAAGATCACTTGCTATTCTTTACCGAAAAGTGGTCTTATTGACAGGTGACTATTAAAGATAAAGATTTTCAGTATAAAAACTCCATATACATGTGGGAATGGGGATCGGCGTCAAGGCACAGAGGAAAATGTGACTCTTCTAAAATAAATGCTTTCCTAATTAGATTTGTCAGTCCTTTTCTAAGGTGATAAGAACTTAGTACCAGTGTTCACCACAAGATGGCGAACAGTTGCATTCTGAAAACGTTTAAGGATTCAAAATACAACTCTACTATTCACGTCAAATAAACGTGATTTACTCAAATACATCTGATGAAATAAAGGAATAAATAGCAGTAATTATTTATCCAGTTTAAGGGTGTGTACAGAGGCCTTTATATGCTTTATATATCATATCTTTGGATTGTCCAATTCCTGAACCATGTTCTTAGCTTGTGTAAGTTTCATCTACTAATAACATGATGGCAATGTGGTACAATGGAGTCTTACAGTACAAAGCCTACACTTTAAATCTGTTTGTCTGTGGGACCCTAAGTAACTTACTTAACCTCCGTCTGCCAATGTTTCCTCATTGGAAATAAGAGAATAACATGATTCTCTCATAATTATAAATAATAATATTATTTAGCAATATAATAATCATAATTCATACTACTACAGTTTTTTTCAGGTTTATAATGTACTTTCTCAGGATACCTACAGATACCCACAGAACTGTGGGAAAAGTGCTTTCATAAGGTAAATGATTATTTTTATTATTATCATTATTATTGTTGTTATCATTGTTATTGTTATTAAAATATCATAAACACTGTATGACCCTCTTTCCCTTAACTGGCTTTGAAAATTGTCAGAGGCCTGAGGGCATCATGTTTTTGCTGTTGTTGTTCAGTAGTATCTGACTCCATGATCCTACAGACCATAACACACTAACATTGGCCATGGGGTTTTCTTGGCAAAAATACCAGAGTGGTTTGCCATTTTATCCTCTAGTAGGAAAGTAGTAAATTAGTAAAAATTACAAGAAACTAGTGAAGACTCAGTCTGCAGTTACCAACCATCAGGGGGGACTGATAACTAGTACAAGTGGCTGAAAGATCTATCTTATTTGAATAATTTCATGTAAGTGCTTAATGAAAGTAAATTTCAGAAAAATTTTGGAAATTGTTTAGTCCCTAAGAAGTAGTCTCTTAGACAAGGGATACTCGACAGAGTTTTAAACAGCTTTGTGGTGTGGTTTTCATTGTAGTTGATTAAAAGAAGGAATGTTATTTTAAAAAAATGTAAGGAAGAGGTATTTCTCTTCCTCATATAGCAACAGAAAGGAAGAATCCCTATTTTGGTTTCCTCTTACTATGTTCATAGGCTCTAAATCCTACCAGATCAAGAGAAGCAATGTTAAGAATATCCTAATTAATGTCAAGGGTCCTGGCTCTTAGGTAGTGGTACTGGTAGAAAGTACTGTGCCCACTAATTGGAACTCAAAGACTCCATCTGGACAACACGAGAAGCCACTCAGAGAATGTAATTGTCCTTAGTAGGATTATTCAAAATAGCTCAAGGCTCTCAGTTACTTGAAGTAGTTATTAACCTAATCTTTTCATAGATAACTGAGGGCTATGGCTCCAGCAATTCCTAAGACATATATGCTCTCACAACTTAGGCATTTTTTCCAAATCAGGAAAGGACTTCAATAATGATTGTATCATTTTTGTTTATAGTCAATAATAATGATTCACTTTCTGGCACTCTGTGGCATATTAGTATTATCAAGATTAGCATTTATATGTTGCTATAGAGTTATAAAAGCCTTTTATATAATTTTTTAAAAAAATTGAACTTCACAACAACCACAAGGGCAAGGCAGAGACTTAGACTAGATATTTGATGCTATAAAATGAAATATAATCCTTAGTATCTATATGTAGTAGATGAGTAATTTTAATGTCTTATTATATCATGGAAACACATAACTTAAATATTTGGTTGTGGTAAGCTTACAGGAGTTAAATGCTAATGTAGGAGAAATAATTACTGTATCAATGGCTAGTATCTATACCAGCTACAATAAAATTTTGCCATTTTATGGAAAATACTTGGCATACATGTAATATACATTATTATTAAGAGGTTTTAGACCTTCAGGAAAGATGCTATGAGATTGCTACCATCCATTTTAACATTTTCATTTGTAGCTATTAAATGAGAAAAGATAAATGGATCAAAGTTTTCAATGAAAACATCTGCCAAAGGAACTATTTCTTACTCTCATCAGCATCCTAATATTATTGCTACCAAACCCTGACTAGTTGCATAAAGGTTTTTGTTTCCAAGGAAACTACTGACATCAGTAGAATTTAATGAACATAAAAAGGAGCTATGGGTTGTAATGTATACCTGGATAAAAACATATAAATCCACCTCTGAAAGCACATGGAAGGAAAAATCCATGAATTTAAATTTAGTAATTTCTTCATTTGTTGTGATATCTCCCACATTTCATATATATATATTTCATATATTATCATGTTTATGTGTATATAATCACCACCTGATTTTGAATAACAAAGAATTGATATACTTGTAGACCCAGAGATATAAGAAAATCAGTAAATCAATTTTTTAAAAAATAAGAACAATTTTTTAAAGATAATTTTCTTCTTCCTTCACCCTTAAAAATTGACACAAAATTTGTGGCCAAGGTTTCACAAGATGGATACACCAGATACAAAATCATTTGTTATCTACTTGCTGTGTATTGCTGAGAATTAAGCTTTATACTTCTGAAGTAATTTGTCCTTTTCTTTTACTGAATGAATTTCTCAGGTAAGCATGTGAGATAGTTTTATTTAGGATGGAAATAATTTGAGTGGCATGGATATTTTTTAAAAGGATGTAATATAATTATCACTATTATTTGGATTCAAAATTAATTTAGGACTTTGGGGGCAATATTGCCAATGTTAATATTTTATTTTAACTAATATTAAAAAAAACTTGAGTAATTTTGTGTAACTAACAAATGATGATGGGTGAAGCCAGTCAAGAAAACACCTGTATGACCTTGGGCAATACACTTAACTTCCCTCAGCTTCAGGTCCCTCAGATGTAAAATTGGGAAGTTAGACTCTATGGCCTCTGAAGTCTCTTCTCAATGTAAATCTATGATTTTATGATCCAAATGGGACTTCTCTTTTTTAACTCACACAAGTTTAGTTTGTTAACTGACTTTAGGTGATAATATTATTCATTATCCTCCTCATTAAATGGTGTCAGCTACAAATTTTCATTTATCTTACTAATACAAAATTTTATTAGATATGATGTCATTTAATTTTGCAATCTGGAATCAATACTAAAAAAAAATATAAGCCAGAGATTTTTTATTGCCTCACCTGTTAGATGTACGACCTACTCTTTGCTGAGTCCACACTACTCTAACAATACTAGAGCTGTGGGACCTTGTGTAATAAATAATTTCAGTGCCCTGGGCCTGTTTTCTCGGCAAAAAATAAGGGTACTATATTAGCTGGTCTCTCAGACTTCTTCCTTCTCTAACATTCTGAATCCTAAGAGAAGTTATTGTGTAGTGGCATCTGAGTACATGGGTTCAGATACTCTCTCCACTTTTTATTAGCTCTGGGACTCTTAGCAAGGCTCTTCAACTCTCATGCCTCAGTTTTCTCATTTGTAAAATAAGAGCATTTGACTAAAGAAGGGTTTCTTAACTTGGGGTCCAGGTATCCCATGGTGGTCCATGGATAGATTTTTTGGGGTCCATGAACATGGACCAGAAAAATGGTAACATCTTTATTTCAATATAATTGTTCCTTTGTAACCCTGCAGTTACAAAAATGTTCGTTTTTATTTTATGCATTTAAAAACATTATTTTGAGAATGAATCAATAGTCTTCACCAGACTGTCAAAGGGGTTAAAGACACAAAAATAGGTTAAGAACTCCTGGACTAAATGATCATTATGGTCTTTGCTTGTCTCAGAGGCTAAAGATTTTAAGTTTAAGTCAGGGAGAACAGGAACTTTATTAGTACTTCTGAAATTTGAATTCTAACAATTGTACAACTTGCCCATTTTCTGAGGTCTTGAATATAGTGAGTCTTTAACCAATACTTGTTGAAAAGATGAATGGATATCAATGAAAACTATCAACAACAAAAGTAGGAGATTTTTATAAAAAAAAAAAAGCAACCCTGGGAAGATGTATGATATAGAGTGAAAAAAGGAGGACCAAGAGAGCAGTTTATATAATAACAGCAACATTGTAAAGATAAAAATTAACAACTGTTAGCTGTAAGAATAAGCTGTCAAAAAAGTCATAAGTTTGTGATATTTTAAGGGCAATATTAAAGGCCTATTAGTTGAGCTATATGGACTCTGTTGTGTGACGTGCCTTGAAGTTGTCTGTTTCCTATAATGAGATTATTTCAGATCAGAGTTTATATTTCTGACCAAATCTTAAAATCTAAAAAAGTACGGAGGAAAACATGGATAAATAAAATGCCTAGATAATTGAAAACAAAACCACAACACACGTGATGTAGGTCATGAACGTCAACTACCACAGAATAACAAAATTTCAGAGCTGGAGGTATTCTGGAGGCCATCTAACCCAACACATTCCCAGGGCGAGGGGGAAGGGAAATCTACAATTTGTCCAAGAAGTGGTAGGCCAACACTGTTTTCATGATTCCCAGTTAGGAGAAACCACTGCCTTTTGAGTCAACTTGTTTCCATTTTTGATAGCTCTGTTAGAAAATATGTCTTCATATGGTACTTAAATTTGCCCATTTGCAAATTCCATTTGTTGTTCCTAATTTTGCCCTCTGGGGCTACCAGAATGAATGTACCCCCTTTTTTATTTAACAGCCCTTTAAATACTTGAAGATTGCTATCATACCCTAAGATTTCTCATCTTAAGTCTAAACATTCCAAATTTTCTCAACTAATCCACATATAGAATTACCTCAATGCCTCTCAATGCCCAGATAATCAATGTCCTTTCTAAAATATGTCTTCTGGAACTGAAAAAAATATTCCATAGTGGTATGACCAAAGTACAGCCAGATTCTCACCTCTTTATTCTTCTAATCTCTGACTCTATAAATGCAACTTAATATTACATTAGGTTCTTTGACTAACATGATCAGTTCATATGGAGATTGCAGTCCATTAAAACACAAAAATCCTTTGTAGTTTCACTATTGCCTAGTCATGCTTCTCCTTGCAATTAATGTATTGCTTTTTGAATCTAAATACAATATTTTGTATTCATAACTCTTATTTTACTCAATCCCTTGTCCTGGCATATCAAGATCTTTTGCCTCATGATCATTAAGCAGTATGTTATCTAACCTTCCCAGTTTTGTGTCATTATGAAATTTGATAAGCATTATATCTATGCATTTATTGATCAATCAAATATTTATTAAATGCTTACTATGTACTAGACACTATGCTAAGTGATGCCGAAACAAATCACTATCAACAAAATTGGTCCCTGTATATAATAAAATTGAAGGAGGTCACATTATAACTGAGAACGCAACATGTAAATAACTAGGCACATATATGATATAGAATAAATGGAATGTAACATCAGAGGAGACAGTATTGGTATCCATGGAGACCAGAGACCAGGAAAGGCCTCCAGCAGATGATGGGATTTGAAGCGAGGGTTGAAGGAAGCTAGGGAAGCTAAGAGGCTGACAGAGAAGCAAAAACATTTCAGGGAAGTAGATAGCCAGTCAAAAGGTATGGATTTGAAAGATGTACTGTTGTATGTCAGTTACATCAAGTGGCAGTGGATTATGTAGAAGGTAGCAAAATACAAGAAGACTGGAAAAGATGGGGAAGAACAAGGTTATGGAGCGCTTTAAAAGCCAAACAGAGAATTTTATATTTGATCCTGGATATAATAGTCACTGAAGTTAACCGAGTGGGGATAAAGCATTGGTTACGTCAGGGTCAGATCTGAGATAAACACACACACACACACACAACACACACACACACACACACACACACACACACACACACACAAGACTTTGGCAGACTGGGGGATGAATTGGAGGAAAGACTTAAGTCAAGGGATAAACCATAAGGATATTTTCTATTTTAATAGCCCAAGCAAGAGGTAATAAAATCTTAAATTATTCTGAATATGTGATAATACTACTTCAAGACCCCATACAGTTGTCAGTGGCTTGTCGTGTCAGATTTTTATCTCTACCAGATCATCCACTATAATTTTATTTCTTTGCCTCTCCTTTTATGTTCCTCCTTCTTTAGCGTCAGTCATCAACCTCCTACTCTAGGCTTTCTTCTATAATGTGCCATTATGACACTGGTGTTCCCCTTATACAAGATCCTCCTAAGACTCCACTTCATGCAAGCACCTTTTTCAGCATGAGTGCTCAGAATGAGGACTCTTATTTCAAAAAAGTCTGTTTAGTCGTCGGAACTTCCCAAATCTTTTTAAACTTCAGAAGTATTACATTTTATACTAGCAAGTCAAGATCAGATAACAATTTATCTCAACACAAGTGAGAAAGGTATGATTTAAACAAATAGATTTTGGAATTGAAGAATATACAAAACGATAATTCATCAGCTATATGGCCTGGCCTTTTGGGAGCTTAAAACTTATGATGAATGACAACCATGAATAAGTACATTTGTTTGTCTTTTTTTTTTTAGTTTTATTTAGAAGATGAATAGAAATTTGTTTTTTCTTCACTTCCAAAATCTATTTGTTTAAATCATATCTTGATGACTGGCATGAGGATAAAAATCAAACCAAATTGAAAAAGCAGCCTTTGGAAAGTGATTCTTTGGTAGTCAAAGGTAGACAGATGTATTTACAGAATGTCCTCTATCACTTAGTTCCAAATATTTAGCTACAAGAAGTCTAGGTATATAAGTTTTATGATGTTTACAAAGACTTGGAAATTTCAAACATAAGTTGGTTGGGGTTTTTTTTGGTGTTTTTTTTTTAATTAATGACCACTAATAGGCTATATCATATAAAGGAACTTGCTAGCTAAGTAACAATTATCTTGTTTGTTTGCAATACCCCCCATGGGGGCCACATTAGGGCTTTAATAGTTATCTGGTTTCAGTATTTGTACTAACAAGACAGAAAGAGTTTGGCAAGTTGAATGTTGAAGGTAGCCCCAAGGAGGTGTTCTAAGATCCAAGATGAATTCATTAAGCAAAACACATTCCATATCTCTGTGCCATTTGTCAAGAATCATTCATGATTAATAAACCATTTAATAGGTAGTCATGACACTGAGAATTATAATAAAAAACAGACAAATCCAAATGGAAAGGATTCTACAATGGGCAACATCATAAAAGCTTAATTGATTCCTATTGTTGCTGAGTCCAAGAGCATGTCTGAGTTGTTCAGGGGGGTGCAGAAAGCTATCCTTGATTATGACTTTATCTTACATTACTAAGAGGGCACTAATTTTGAACAATGCACAATTGTCTCTTCTATCTCCATAATCAATAAAAACCAACAAAATGACAAGCTGAGTACAACTTGGTTTGAACTATTTTTGTCAGAGGAAAGAAACTATTTCTTTAAATAAGATGTCAATATTTTTCATTTACTGGTAACTATATACAAAAAATTAGATATTACTGAACCATTCCATTACTAAGAAGTTCATTCTGGTGAGAAATGGGCATCAGAATTACTGAATTCTATCACTGACAGACAATTCTGACAATTTTCTCATAGCATTTTAAAAATATCTTTCAGGGACAAAGAGAGTAGCTGAGCATTTCCTTTAGATAAAATTTGGCTACCCCATTATTTATAATTTCTCTAAAAGGACTATCTTTCCTCATATCTTTGCTATACGTATTTACATGGCAATAAAGCAGTTTTTCTGTCAGGTAAATAATTACGATCTCAAAAAAGATTGAGATGAAAAGTAGACAAGTGCCTCAATGAAAACATATGTAAGTGATAGTAAGAATGAAAGGATTAAGATACCTTTTTGTCAGTATTATCAGGATAATGTATATCTGACCAAGTAGTTAATGTCTTCAGAAATAGTATTTGATATGAATATCCTACTAATTACAGAGCATGCCTGGGCTTTACTACCACAATTTCCACAACTTAGTATATTAGCGAAATGCAAGAATTCATCAATAAGATATTTTAAAGGGTTCTGTACTAAAAAAAAAAAAGGAATGTGTTGAATCTGTCTTATATCTACAGTGTGAGGATTCTAAAACAGAAACTAGAATTTAATCAAATTAATATAAAACTAGAACTGTATTTCACTTTAAAATAAGCAAAATCATCTTTTGAAATTTGAAGCTAACCTCTTATCTCCTGTCCCCATCTCCATTAGTGAAGATAGCATTACTAGAAGGTGTTTGAAATACCGTATTTTTTTTTTCATCATGTCTGAAGTTTATTTCAGTTGACATGCCTGAGGCACAGAAAAGCAGCACAGGGGAAAGCACAAATGATCTCATTTCTAAGTTAATCACTGAGAAATAGCAGATAAGTTTTGAATTTTTAAGTTTAACCTATTTTAAAGAGAAGATAAAATACTTTTTAAAAAGGAATTTTACTGGTTCAGGGAACTCCTAGGTATGCAAATTTCCTCTATCAATGCAGGTTAGAACCTGCTGTACAACTTACAGAATTTCTTTGAACAATGATAGGCTTCCTACCTTTGGGGCTCTGGCATGTTTCCCACATCTGGCATCCTTGACAAGGCTGAGATCTAAGAGCTCAGTCTCCTGAAAGACAAAAGAGCAATTTGTAAGCATCCACAGAGGGGAAAAAAAACTGCTTTAGCACTTTTTAAAAATAGTGTCTTGATCAACTATACAAATGTGGTTCTCTTTTCTGAGTATTTTTTTTCTTTCTGTCTCTTTCCTTTCTTACATGAGACTGCATGCAAACAAACACCAGAACTTATGAATTATTCATTTCCTAATTAATTTATTTTGATTTATCAACAATCACTTCCACATGCTTTTGAGTTTCAAATTTTTCTCCCTCTTCCTCCCCACCACCCTCCCCAAGTTGGTGCACAATCTGATATAGGCTATACATACACATTCTTATTAAACATATTTTCACATTAGTGATGTTGTAAGGAAGAATGAGAACGAATAGGAGGAACCACCAGAAAGAGAAAACAAAAGGCAACAGAAGAAAAAAAATAGCAAATAGTATGCTTCGATCTGCATTCAAACTCCATAGTTCTTTCTTTGGATGTGGATAGCATTTTCCATCATGAGCTGGAATTGTATTGCTGGGAAGGGTTAAATTTATAAATATTAGTCATCACACAACATGGCTCTTATTGTGTGCAACATTCTCCTGGTTCTGCACACTTCACTCAGCATCAGACAATACAAGTCTTTCCAGGTTTTTCTGAAGTCAGCCTGTTCATCATTTCTCATAGCACAATAGTATTCCATTACATTCATATACCACAACTTGTTCAGCCATTCCCCAATTGATGGACATCCTCTCAATTTAATTTGCCACCACAAAAAGAGCTGCTATAAATATTTTTGTACATGTGGGTCCTTTTCCCATTTCTAGGATCTCTTTGGGATATAGCCCTAGAAGTGCTATTGCTGGATCAAAGGGTATGCACATTTTTATAGCCCTTTGGGCATAGTTCCAAATTGCTCTCCAAAATGGTTGGATCATTTCACAACTCCACCAACAATGCATTAGTGTTCCAATTTTCCCATATCTTCTCCAAAATTTCTCATTTTCTTGTTTTGTCATTTTGGCCAATCTGATAGGTGTGACATCTCAGAGTTGTTTTGATTTGCATTTCTCTAATCAATTGTGATTTAGAGCATTTTTTTCATATGACTATAGATGGCTTTAATTTCTTCATCCGAGAACTGTCTGTTCATATCCTTTGACCATTTATCAATTGGGGAATAATTTGTACCCTTATAAATTTGACTTAATTCTCTATATATTTTGGAAATGAGGTCCTTATCAGAGACACTGGTTGTAAAAATTCTTTCCCAATTTTCTACCTTCCTTCTAATCTTGGTTGCATTGGCTTTGTTTGTGCAAAAACTTTTCATTTTAACGTAATCAAAGTTATCAATTTTGCTTTTTGTAATGTTCTCTATCTCCTGTTTGGTCATGAATTCTTCTGTTCTCCATAGATCTGATAGGTAAACTATTCCTTGTTCTCCCAGTTTGCTTGTAGTATCAGCCTTTATATCTAAGACATGAACTCATTTTGACTTTATTTTGGCATATGGTATGAGATTTTGATCAATGCCTAGTTTCTGCCATACTGTTTTCCAGTTTTCTCAGCAGTTTTTTTTCAAAGAGTGAGTTCTTATCCCAGAAACTAGGGTCTTTGGGTTTATGAAATAATAGATTACTATAGTCACTGACTACTGTGTCTTGCCTACTTAACCTATTCCACTGATCCATCACTCTATGTCTTAGACAGTACCAAGTAGTTTTGATGATTGCTGCTTCATAATATAATTTAAGATCTGGAATGGCTAGGCCACCTTCCCCTGCATTTCTTTTCATTAGCTCCCTTGATATTCTGGACCTTTTGTTCTTCGAAATGAATCTTATTATTATTTTTTCTAACTCTGTAAAATAATTTTTGGTAGTTTGATTGGTATGGCACTGAATAAGTAAATAAGCTTAAGTAGAATTGTCATTTTTTATTATATTAGCTTGGCCTACCCAAGAACAACTTATGTTTTTCCAATTATTTAGATTTGACTTTATATGTATGAAAAGTGTTTTGTAATTGTGTTCATATAGTGCCTGGGTCCTTATAAACTATTTAGACTGCTTTGCAGACTAAATAAAATTTTTTTCAATATGAAGTCCACTGTTTTTGTCCCATACACATAACCCATTAGTTATCACCTTATAAACAAAATCCAGTGATCTTTTCTACACCACTCTCCTTACCCCTATACAAGCATTTAAGCTTTAAATAGACAGCTGATCACTTTAGCTTTTCTCT
Organism: Phascolarctos cinereus; assembly: GCF_003287225.1. Classification (NCBI taxonomy): domain Eukaryota; kingdom Metazoa; phylum Chordata; class Mammalia; order Diprotodontia; family Phascolarctidae; genus Phascolarctos; species Phascolarctos cinereus. The sequence goes on from NW_027555625.1 coordinate 171,524,661, forward strand.
CCTTCCTGGCTTCTCTATATTTTGCCCTTAGCACTCTCCTCTCTCTCTCTCTCTCTCTCTCTCTCTCTCTCTCTCTCTCTCTCTCTCTCCTCTCTCTCTCTCTCTCTCTCTCTCTCTCTCTCTCTTTCTTTCTCCTAGTGTTTGAGACTAGATTTCAATCCAAGTCTTTGTAACTCCAAGTCCAGTACTTTATCCACTGTGCCACCTAGCTGCACCTACTATTTACTTGGATTGGACACTTGACCCTCAACATTTTCAGAACTGATCTTATCTTTCCTTTAAACCTGTTCCCCCTTTGGACTTTGCTATTTCTGTCACTAATATCAACATTCACTCAATTGCCCACTTTCTGAATCTTGAAGTTAACATTGACTATCCCTCTATCCCAACATGCCAAAATCCAATTGATACCACATCACAATACCTTTTATAACCATTCATCTCCTCCTCCCCAGTTCTTCTGTAACTACACTAATACAGTCCATCATTGCCAGACATTTAGCTTCCCTATTTCTATTCCCTTCCTCCTCCAAATTATCCCTCTGTATCACTGCCATGTTAATCTTCCTACTGTGAAAATCTGGGTATTACACTCCCCTACTCAAAACCTTTCAAAGGTTCCCTATTGTATATCAGTTGGCCAGTCAGAATTTACTAAGGGCCTACTATGCACCAGATGTTATGCTAAGTTAGGGGACATGAATAAAGCCAAAAGACATTTCCTGTCCTTGTAAAGCTCTAATGGGGGAGACAACAAATAAATATGTACAAACATGGGCAACTAGGTGATACAGTGCATAGAGCACCAGGCTTGGAATCAGGAAGACTCATCCTCATGAATTCAGATCCAGCCTCAGACACTTACTAGCTGTGGGACCTTGGGCAAGCCACTTAAACTCGTTCACCTCAGTTCCTCATCTGTAAAATAAACTGGAGAAGTAAATGGCAAATCATTCCACTATCTTTGCCAAGAAAACACCAAAAAGGGTCACAAAGAGTCAGACATGACTGAAATGACTCAATGACAAAATGTACAAAGATGATAACTTCAAAATAAATATGAAATGATTAACAGAGGAAAGGCACTAGAATTAAGAGGGATTCAGAAAATCTTCCCATAGAAGGTGGTATTTTAGTTGGTTTTTAAAGGAATCTAGCGAAGCCAAAAGGCAGGGAGGGAAAGCATTCCAGGTATGGCAGACAGTCAGAGAAAATGGAATTTAATTCTTAGCCCTAGCATTAAAGGCTCATCCCAATTATATACCATTAAACTTATGCTATATGCTTTCTCTCAGTTATACTACTTATGCTCCTGTCAACTTGTACTTCAGTTTCCCCTTTACATATACAATGCTCTTTGACTTCTAAGGCTTTGTCTCTCCTTATCTACCTATTAAAATGCTATATATACTTTGACTTGCTATTCAAATTTCATCTCCCTCAATATAGTCTTCCATAATCTATGCACTCAATAATGATATTTCCCTTTCTATGTCTTACAGTCAATCAATAATCATGCAACAAGCAGGTATGTTCTAAGCATCATGCAACATGGAGATAATACCTGCATTGCAGACATCACAGGACTATTGTGATACAAAGTGCTTTACAAGCTCTAAGACACCATATAGACACTGGCCATTATAATTATTAGTAATAAGCATATTCCTAAAATGTCACATTTTTGCTTGAAATGTAAAGATTTTTACACTTATATGCATATATTTTTATAAATTTTATAATAATTCTAACTAGTGAAAAAAAACACATTGATTTAAAGGTACAAAGACTAGAACAATTTGTTCTTGCACACTAGAATAATATGCTTGCATTTTCAAAAGGATTTAGGACAGTGATACTCCCTGAAGTTTCTAGGATAGAAAGAAAAAAATGAAGCAATCCCTACTCTCAAAGATGTTTTTATCTGTTCTGCATCTCTTTTATTTACTTACCATATACTGTTTTGTCATGAATAAGTGCTGTAATAGAAAGTTCTGGTAACTTATAAAAATATAGAAAAAGAGCTAGATACTAAAAATTTCTTATCTATCTTCAGTGCTATCTATGGGAAATGGTTCCCCGACTGCTAAAAAAAAGTATTTGAATCTATATGGTAACATTAACACTAAACTTTAGGGTTATCCAACTCCCTTTATTTCAAGCTTATACTTGCTAAGCAACATTCTAGTATTAATATGAATTGCCAAGGAAAATTTCCTCCCCTAATGAAGGCACTGATAAGCCAACAGCAGTTTTCTAGTTTATGTGGTACTCCTATTTCTCAGTATCAATAAATACATAAGCATTCAGCTTTATTAGTCTATTAGAGTTTGGCCAGCTTGAATCAGGCCTCCAGAGCCTTTCATTCCTATGTGACCTGATAAAACAGGGGTCTTGAGCTTGTAGAGCTCAGGATATGATCCTGGTGGTGAATCCACCAGTGTAGATTTTACTTAAAAGTACTGATCTCTTTACACTGTCTCCCAACTACAAAAAAAGACAACATAAATACATAGTAAATTTTACAGAGAATGATTATTTTAAATGAGGATCATATGACCTGCCAATTAAGAGCTTAGTTTTACAGTGATTATTAAAGAAAACTCATATGCGCTGAACAAGCTCTACAGTATCAAATCGCTTCTATTTTACTTCCTTCTTTACAGACACAAAGGATTCATGATGCTTGCAGAGCATTAGAAGTTGGGGGAGTTATTATGTAAATATTTTATTGGTGATAATCATAAGACACCAAAAACCCACCATAGGGCGTTATGGGACAGCACTCCTCAAGAAGGTATTGTGGCATAGGAAAGATCCAGGCAGGGAAGCTATTTTTATATTCTGTATGTAGGGGATGAAAATATTCTCCCCAAAATGAATTTATATACAACAGCTCTTCCTGTATGACTTGACCACACAGAGTGGAGAATTGGGCATAATGTTCCAAGCAATAAAGCCATTATCATATCTCCATAAAATATTTTATATTTGTATTTTTCTTTTGTTTCTATCAGTCTAGCAATGTGTTTGCATTATGACTGTTAAAAAGTTGTGAGGATAGTGATTTTCTTAGCATTTAAAAGTCCATCTCTTTTTTTAGTCAAAGAAACTCTCATTTACTATTTTGAGTCATTCTATTTTTATCACAGCCACCAGCATACTTCTAGTCACTCAGGTTCATAATCTCAAAGTCATACTTAACTCCTTCTCCCTTTCTCTCTCCCAATTCATTTAGTTGCCAAGTAAGTTAATTCTACCTCCACAACATCTCTGCAATTTATGTCCTCTCTAGTCACATGATTACCACCCAAGCTCTATCCACCTCTTGCCTGAAGCATTTCAATAGCTTCCTAACTGATGTCCCTCCCTCAAGTCCCTCTCTTCTTCAAACCACCCTTCACATCATAACCAAAGTAGCATTCCTAAACCATAGGTCTGACAGGTATCATTCCTAAGCTCAGTAAAATCTAGTTGCTCCCTATTGACTTTAGGATTAAAAAAAAAAACCACCTGCAGTTTTGCATTTAAAACTCTTTTTATCCAGAATTAAACCTACCTTTCCAGTCTTACTGTGTATTAAACCCTCCATTTACACTTTAGTCCAGCCAAATTGTACCTTACTGATTTTCCTTACATATAACATTCCATCTGCCATTTTTCTGCATTTACACATTTTTAACTCATGTTTCAGTCATGTCTGATTCTTTGTGACCCCTTTTGGGGTTTTCTTGGCAAAGATACTGGAGTGGTTTGCCATTTCCTTCTCCAACTCATTTTATAGATGTGGAACTGAGGCAAACAGGGTTAAGTGATTTGCCTAGGGTCATAGTAAACTAGTAAACTGTCTGAGGCTGGATTTGGACTCTAGAAGGTAAGTCTTCCTGACATCAGGTCACCACACGTTCTAGCTGCCTGCCTTTAAACATGCTGCGTCCATAATGCATTCCCTCCTTACTTCACCTGACTGAAAACCCTGATTGTTTCATAGCCCAGCTCAAATACCACATCTTTCCTCCTTCTCCATCTGCTAGTGCCTCCAACTTTAAAATTACCTTGTATTTAGTTTGCATGCATATGTATATCCTATCTCCCTCTATAGATTGTAAGCTCCTTTTTAGGGCCAGGTCTATTTTTATCTTTTGTACCCTCATTACCTTGTACAGTGCCTGACTCATAGCAGATGTTTAAAAAATGTGTATTGATTGATTGATTGGGCAATACTACTTCAGATGGCAAGAAGGAAGTATATCTAACTTTATACTATATGGGGAAATGATATACACTAACATGGCAGTTTTGGCATCTGTTGAGAATTTAAGAGTGTGCCTAGATTTGAAGAACTGTTTCTTTTTAATTCAGGAGAAGTTATTAAAACATTATAAGAATAATATATATCTAGTACTAGGAAAGCACCGACTTTCCTATAATCAGATTCCATTATATTATGACATTTGGTACAAGAAATTAAAGTTCTTAGGGTCAGGAAGCAGAAATAGAAACAGAACAGTTGATTAAGAAGATGGTGTCAGAGAATGTGTGTGTGTGTGTGTGTGTGTGTGTGTGTGTGTGTGTAATTTAGGAATAGGAGTCACTTGACCAGTGATAGAGTGAGTTTAATCAAGATTAGTAAAATTAGAGAGTTCCGCTTCTGGGAGCCAAGATGGCAGAGTGAAAAGGTAGTCGCTCTCACTCTCCCCTATCAACCTCTGAAAACCCAGAAAATATCACCCCAGGAAAAAAAAAAACCCTGGAACACCTGAACTAGAAGAAAGACAAGGAGCAGCAGTGCAGCAGCCCAGCAAACGGTCTCCCAGTGCCTCAGCAAAAATAAGGGAGGCAGAACTACAAGGGGCCCCAGGATAAGTACCCTGCGGCATTCATCTGAAAGGAGGTGAAGAAAACAACCTAAAGGCTTCCTAAAGCCCGCCTTGCTGATTCCAACCCAACACCAGGTGAGCTGTAGGAGCCCTGAGGCCTCCAATTGTGAAGAAATCCTGAAGCCCAGGTGGTAGAGCAGGCAAACACCAACACCTGGACCTCCAGTGCCTCAGTGAGGGGGGGGAACCGGTGGAAACCAGCTCAGAAAACCACCAGGAGCCTGGGCACTCCACCACAAAGGAATCTCCCAGTGCATTAGCAGAAAACAGGGAGACAACACTGCAGGGGCCCCAGGCAGATAAACACCTGCAGCAGCCCATCTAAAAGGAGCTGAAGAAAGCTAAAGGAAAGGAAAAGCAGGCAACCTAGAATTGCCTGAAAGTTCCAGCCTTGCTGATTCCAGCCCAACACAAGGTAAGCTGCCAGAAACCTACAGCCTCCAATTCCAGCATAAGAGGCCCCAGCAAAGCCAGTGACCAAGACCTAGGCTCCCAACACAAGAAGCTTGGGTCAGTACCCTCTGTTCCCCAGCAGGATAGCTCAATCTCTTTAAAGGCCAGGGAATAAAGAAACACCATGAGTAAAGAGAAACATACCATAGATTCATATTATGAGAAGAGTGAAGATCAAGACAGAAATTCTGAAGAGGACAACATTGTCAACAAACCCACATCTGCAACAACAAAAGGGAATATGAACTGGTCTGAAGCCCAAAAAGCCTTCTTAGAAGAGCTCAAGAAGGATTTTAATAGTCAAATGAGAGAGGTAAAAGAGTCCTTCAAAAATACAATTGGCCAATTGGAAAAAAAATACACTGAAGAAAACAAGTCCCTAAAAAACACAATTGGCCAATTGAAGAAGGAAGGACAAAAACTAACAGAAGAGTACACTGAAGAAAACAAGTCCCTAAAAAACACAATTGGCCAGTTGAAGAAGGAAGTACAAAAACTAACAGAAGAGTATACTGAAGGAAACAAGTCCCTAAAAAACACAATTGGCCAGTTGAAGAAGGAAGTACAAAAAACAGAAGAAAACAATCTGTTAAAAACTAGAATTGGACAAATGGAAACTAATGTCTCTATGAGAGAGCAAGAATCAGTCAAACAGAAACAAAAAAATGAAAAAATAGATGAAAATGTAAAATACCTCATCAGTAAAACAACCGACCTGGAAAATCGACTCAGGAGAGACAATTTAAAAATTATTGGACTACCTGAAAATCATGATGAAAAAAAGAGCCTGGACAGTATCTTTCAGGAAATCATAAAGGAAAACTGCCCAGAAGTCCTAGAACCAGAAGGGAAAATAACCATAGAAAGAATCTACCGATCACCACCTGAAAGAGATCCCAAATTGACAACCAAGAAATAATAGCAAAATTCCAAAATTACCAGATGAAAGAGAAGGTGCTGCAAGCAGCCAGAAAGAAAGAATTTAAATATCATGGAACCACAGTCAGGATTACACAGGACCTTGCAGCTTCTACATTAAAAGACCGCAGGGCATGGAACATGATATTCCGTAAGGCAAAGGAGCTTGGAATGCAGCCAAGGATCAATTACCCAGCAAAAATGAGCATCATTTTTCAAGGGAGGAGGTGGATATTCAACGAAATAGGAGACTTCCAAACTTTCCTGATAAAAAGACCAGAGCTCAACAAAAAATTTGATCTTCAAGTACAGGACTCAAGAAGGACTTAAAAAGGTAAATGGGACAGAAGGATACAATATGTTGTTAATAAGGGGGGGGCTGTTTAAACCCCTACAAGGGAATATGAGACTTGCAACCCTTGAGAACTGTATTGTTATTACACCTTGTTAAAGGAGTATACATAAAGAGGGTGGATATTAGTTGACTTTGATGTAATGATAAAAAAAATCTAATCAAGTGGGTTAAATGGATCCAAATAAGTGGATCAATCTGATCTTAGAAAATGTACTGAGAAAGGAGGAGGCAGACAAGGGTAAATTACATTACAGGAAAAGACACAAAATCCTATTACAGCAGAGGGAAAGAAGGGGGGGAGCATTGTTTGAACCTTACTCTCATCAGATTTGGCTCAAGAAGGGCATAATATAATCAGTTAGTATAGAAATCTAACTTGCCCTATAGGCAGTAGGAGGGAAAAGGGGAAAGAAAAGGGAGGGGGGAAAGAAGGGAGGGAAGCAGCAGTAAGAATAAAGGGGAAGAAAAGGGAAAGGGATAATAAAAGGGGGAAGGGACTGAAGGAGGCGTGGTCAAAAGCAAAACACTAGTGAAGGGGAAAGGAAAAAGGAGAAAGAAAAGCATAAATAGGGGGAAAAGGATGGAGAAAAAGACACAGATAGTAATCATAACTGTGAATGTGAATGGGATGAACTCTCCCATAAAACGGAAAGGATTGCAGAATGGATTAAAAACCATAATCCTACAATATGTTGTTTACAGGAAACACATTTGAAAAAGAGTGACACATACAGGGTAAAGGTAAAAGGCTGGAGCAGAATATATTATGCGTCAGCTGAAGTAAAAAACAGGGGTAGCAATCCTGATCTCAGACAAAGCAAAAGCAAAAATAGATCTAATCAAAAGAGATAAGGAAGGAAACTACATCCTGCTAAAAGGCACCATAGACAATGAAGTAATATCATTACTAAACATATATGCACCAAATGGTATAGCATCCAAATTCTTACAGGAGAAGTTCAGGGAGTTACAGGAAGAAATAGACAGCAAAACTATACTAGTGGGGGACCTGAACCTCCCCCTCGCACTAGATAAGTCTAACCACAAAATAAACAAGAAAGAAGTTAAGGAGGTGAATAGAACATTAGAAAAGTTAGGTATGATAGACCTCTGGAGAAAACTGAATGGGGATAGAAAGGAATATACTTTTTTCTCGCAGTACATGGCACATACACAAAAATTGACCATGTACTAGGGCATAAAAACCTCACAATCCAATGCAGAAAGGCAGAAATATTAAATGCATCCTTTTCAGATCATGATGCAATAAAAATTATATGTAATAAAGGGCCATGGAAAGATAGACTAAAAAATAATTGGAAACTAAATAATCTAATCCTAAAAAATGATTGGGTCAAACAACAAATCATAGAAACAATCAATAATTTCATTCAAGAGAATGACAATAATGAGACAACATACCAAAACCTATGGGATGCAGCGAAAGCAGTTCTTAGGGGAAGTTTTATATCTCTAAATGCTTACATAAATAAAATAGAAAAAGAGGAGATTAATGAATTGGGCATACAACTAAAAAAACTAGAAAAAGAACAAATTAAAAATCCTCAACTAAACACCAAATTAGAAATATTGAAAACCAAAGGAAAAATTAATAAAATTGAAATTAAGAAAACTATTGAACTAATAAATAAAACTAAGAGCTGGTTTTATGAAAAAACAATAAAATAGATAAGCCTTTGGTTAATTTAATTAAAAAAAAGAAAGAAGAAAACCAAATTACTAGTATCAAGAATGAAAAGGGCAAGCTACCACCAAGGAAGAGGAAATTAAAACAATAATTAGGAATTATTTTGCCCAACTATATGCCAACAAATTTGACAATCTTAGTGAAATGGATACATATTTACAAAAATATAAATTGCCCAGATTAACCAAGAGGAAGTAAAATACTTAAATAACCCCATCTCAGAAAAAGAAATTGAACAAGCCATTGATGAACTCCCTAGGAAAAAATCTCCAGGGCCAGATGGATTTACATGCAATTCTATCAAACATTTAAAGAACAATTAATTCCAATACTATATAGACTATTTGGGAAAATAGGTGAAGAAGGAGTCTTACCAAATTCTTTTTATGATACAAATATGGTGTTGATACCTAAACCAGGAAGAGTCAAAATAGAGAAAGAAAATTATAGACCAATTTCTCTAATGAATATAGATGCAAAAATTTTAAACAAAATACTAGCAAGTAGATTGCAGCAACTTATCACAAGAATAATACACTATGACCAGGTAGGATTTATACCAGGAATGCAGGGTTGGTTCAATATTAGGAAAACTATCAGCATCATTGAGCATATCAACAACAAAACCAACAGAAACCACATGATCATCTCAATAGATGCAGAAAAAGCTTTTGATAAAATACAACACCCATTCCTATTAAAAACACTAGAAAGCATAGGTATAAATGGAGTCTTCCTTAAAATAATAAATAGCATATATCTAAAACCTTCAGCAAGCATTATATGTAATGGGGACAGGCTAGAAGCATTTCCAATAAGATCGGGGTGAAACAAGGATGTCCATTATCACCACTGTTATTCAATATTGTACTGGAAACCTTAGCTTTAGCAATAAGAGAAGAAAAAGAAATTGAAGGCATTAGAATAGGCAAAGAAGAAACAAAGCTATCACTCTTTGCAGATGACATGATGATATATTTAGAGAATCCTAGAGAATCAAGTAAAAAACTACTTGAAATAATAAACAACTTTAGCAAAGTTGCAGGCTATAAAATAAACCCACATAAATCATCAGCATTTCTATATATTACCAACAAAGCCCAACAGCAAGAGATAGAAAGAGAAATCCCATTTAAACTTACTGTAGACATTATAAAATATTTAGGAGTCTACCTCCCGAAACAAACCCAGGAACTCTATGAACACAATTACAAAACACTTTTCACACAAATAAAATCAGATCTAAATAATTGGAAAAACATCAGTTGCTCATGGGTAGGCCAGCTAATATAATAAAAATGACAATCCTACCTAAGCTAATTTACTTATTCAGTGCCATACCAATCAAACTACCAAAAAATTATTTTATAGAGTTAGAAAAAATAATAACAAGATTCATTTGGAAAAACAAAAGGTCCAGAATATCAAAGGAACTAATGAAAAGAAATGCAGGGGAAGGTGGCCTAGCAATTCCAGATCTTAAATTGTATTATAAAGCAGCAATCATCAAAACTGCTTGGTACTGGCTAAGAAATAGGGAGGTGGATCAGTGGAATAGGTTAAATATGCAAGACACAGTAGTCAATGACTATAGTAATCTATTATTTGATAAACCCAAAGACCCCAGCTTCTGGGATAAGAACCCACTCTTTGAAAAAAACTGCTGGGAAAACTGGAAAAGAGTATGGCAGAAACTAGGCATAGACCCAAATCTCACACCATATACCAAAATAAAGTCAAAATGGGTTCAGACTTAGATATAAAGGCTGATACCATAAGTAAACTGGGAGAACAAGGAATAGTTTACCTATCAGATCTATGGAGAACAGAAGAATTCATGACCAAACAGGAGATAGAGAACATTATGAAAAGCAAAATGGATAATTTTGATTACATTAAATTGAAAAGTTTTTGCACAAACAAAGCCAATGCAACTAAGATTAGAAGGAAGGTAGAAAATTGGGAAAGAATTTTTACAACCAGTCTCTCTGATAAAGGCCTCATTTCTAAAATATATAGAGAATTAAGACAAATTTATAAGAACACAAGCCATTCCCCAATTGATAAATGGTCAAAGGATATGAACAGACAGTTCTCAGATGAAGAAATTAAAGCCATCTATAGTCATATGAAAAAATGCTCTAAATCACAATTGATTAGAGAAATGCAAATCAAAACAACTCTGAGGTACCACATCACACCTATCAGATTGGCCAACATGACAAAACAGGAAAATGATAAATGTTGGAGAGATGTGGGAAAATTGGAACACTAATACATTGTTGGTGGAGTTGTGAAATGATCCAACCATTTTGGAGAACAATTTGGAACTATGCCCAAAGGGCTACAAAAATGTGCATACCCTTTGATCCAGCAATAGCACTTCTAGGGCTATATCCCAAAGAGATCCTAGAAATGGGAAAAGGACCCACATGTACAAAATATTCATAGCAGCTCTTTTTGTGGTGGCAAAGAATTGGAAATTGAGAGGATGCCCATCAATTGTGGAATGGCTGAGCAAGTTGTGGTATATGAATGTAATGGAATACTATTTTGCTATAAGAAACGATGAACAGGCTGACTTCAGAAAAACCTGGAAAGACTTGTATTGTCTGATGCTGAGTGAAGTGAGCAGAACCAAGAGGACTTTGTACACAACAACAGCCATGTTATGCAATGACTAAGATTGTTAAACTGAACCCTTCTCAGCATTACGAGGATCTAAGACATCTCCAGAGGCCTCGGAATGGAAAATGCTGTCCACATCCAAAGAAAGAACTATGGAAGTCGAATCGCTATCACTTATTTTTACCTTCTGTTGAGTTTTGTCTCATCTTTCTGATGGTTACTCGTATTGGTTTTAATTTTTACTTACAACTTCACTAATGTGAAAATATGTTTAATGGGTATGTAAATGTAATTGTGCGCCATCTTGGGGAGGGTGCGGGGGAGGAAGGGGGAGAAAAATTTTCAACTCAAAAGCATATCGAAGTGATTGTTGATAAATCAAAATAAATTAATTAAAAAATAAAAAATAAATATATAATAGTTATCATGTAAAAAAAAAGATTAGTAAAATTATACAAGGTGTCCCTTAATGTTTTTGGTTTTAATAGTTTAAGAAAACCACACTAAGAGTTTTGGGACTTTATTTGTCTGGATACCTGAAGATCTAGACTTTGATATGATTTTTCACAACTCTGTAATATGATTTTTTACATATTACCATAGGCAAGTAACATCATCCCCAACGGACTTCACTTCCTTGTAAAGTAAAATGAGAGGACTGGATAAAGGATTTTACTCTATCCTGGTGTTCCTGCAGATGGGTGAATGTACCCATTTTCAAAAGTCGAAAGAAGGTGCATTCTTTAGAATATAGGACAGTGATCTTGCTTTCTATTCCTGGCAAAATTTTGAAACGTATTTCAAAGTTATGGTTTTTCATCACATAGAAAGGAAATCAGTGATCTCTAAGAGCCAGCTTGGGTTCCTTCGGCACCATCCTGACTATTATCTCCCCTAGGACGCTGATGAATATAGCCCAAGGCCTTGAACCGCATAACCTTTGGAATAGCAATGTTCCTAGCCCAGTACCCAGAGTCATCATACTGGGAAGAAACACCTGTGAAGAATTAATTATCCCTGCAGGTGCTGTAAGGCACATAGATTGAAGACCCAGAAAAGAATATTATTGTCATTATAGTCCTCTGCACTGTCAAATGATTCAATATCAGAAACTTAAATCATTATATTAATGGAAATGACCTTAAAGGAAAGACATTATCATCTGCTTTCCTGCCGCTGCTTTAGGATCATGAAATCTTTTCATATGCCTTTCTCTGAAACCTTCCATGTATGTTTCTACCATTAGAATATGAACTCCTTGAGAGCTGGAACTATCTTACTTTTCTATTTATATCACCAACACCTGGCAGCATGTTTTGCACATAGTAAGCACTTAATAAATACTTCATTCATTCATTCTATAGTGACATATCCACAATAATTCAGGCTAAATAAGGGGAAGAATAAAATTTTATTGCTTTTTCTATATGTACCAGTTCCCTCCTCACACACCTGTCAGAAAAATAAAGAAATAAGTGTATTTTGCCATGAGTTTCTTCTTATTCTCATTGGGACTGAGTGATGAGAAAGATACTAATTTACAATTTAGGCTATATACATATACATACATATAGACATGCATATACGTATATGTACATAGATATTTCTTAAGAAATTCGAAAGCTCAGGAGAAGCCTAAATATTCACCTATGCTTACTATTCTGTAGAAATATTTCAATCCATTAGCTACAAACATACTGTGAAATATATGAGCCGTGAAATCCAGTTTAAGCTTAGGAAAAAGAACAATTCGAAATTCTATCCCTTTTCTGAATACAAATCCTCATACATTGTTACTGAATTCTATTATTCCCATGATATAATAATATGCTTTAAATTCACACAATGTATAATCACACAATTATAAACATTTCTCAGAGAATATATGAATATATGTATGTGTGAGTATATATTTATACTGTCATAGATGACATATTTATGAATTTTTCAGCTTTTGCTATAGGACAAGTCAAACTTTTAAATATAAGCCATTGATTGCAAAACTCCTCCAAGCTTCCTTATGTCAAAACAATTCTACTGTAAAGGTCTTTAATGGCAGGGCTTTAGGGTGGGAATGAATGAGATAGAATATATTTCATTTCTTTCTTGGAAAAAAGTTTAATTGCATTTTGTTTCTTTGGAGTGGGTGAAAACCACTTCAAAATACCCTCCCATCGATATTTGTGCACATTCTCCATGCAAGAACCTTACTTTCCTGTTTGTTTGTTTTGTTTTCCCCCTTAGATTTTCCTTTTCACTTTGCAACTCTGTATCTGCACTCAACACCATTACTGAAGTTGAAATATGGTGGTTTCAGATGACTCTCATGGAGTGCAAAGGACAAGAAAAAGAGAAGAAATCTAGTTCAAATTAATGATCCTCTCCACGGCTCACTTTTGGCAAACGTAAATTTGAACTGTTCTCTTGTTTTTGTTATTTATTTCTTTATTTCTAGAATTACAGGACGTGAGAGGTGGAAGAGATCTCATAAACCAACTAGTATAACTCAAATCAAGAATCCTCTGTACAAAACAAGCAACAAAATAGTCGACTCTGAATCAGTCAATAAGGAGTAAGCCATATGTTTGGAGGGGAACCCTTCAAGAGCTGTAGGAAGTTTGGGCTTCTGTTTCAGCTTTTAGCTCTGCCAATCCACCAAATCAATCAACATTTACTAAGTGATTACTATGTGGTAGGCAAAGTGCTAAGTGTCCAGGATACAAAAAAAAGCAAAAGTTGATCCAGTCCTCAAGCATTTACAATCTAATCTGGAAGACAACATATAAACATATCTATATCTATATCTATATCTATAGATATATCTATAGATATATCTATAGATATATCTATAGATATAGGTATATATAGATATATACACACACACATATACATATACATATGGGAGCTATGTACAGGATAAATAGGAAGTAACTGGCAGAGGGAAGTCACTAGAATTAAGAAGGTTAGAGAAGCCTTTCTGTACAAAGTGGGATTTTAATTGGGATTTAAATGAAGTGAAGGAAGTCAGTAGACAGAGCTGAGGGAGAGCAGTCCAGGCATGGAGGAACAGCAAGAGAAAATTCCCAAAGCCAATAGATAGTGTGTTTTGTTTGTGGAACAGTCAGGAGGCCAGTGTTACTCAATGGAAGAGAACATGAGAGAAAGCAAGGTGTAAGAAGACCGGAAATGTTGGAGGGTCTAGATTACGAAAGGCTAGTTGCTCTGGGACCTTGAGCAAGTCTGTAAATCTCAGTTTCCAACCATTTTCAAGCCGCCATGTTCATGAAGTCAGAATGACTAGTTTCAAATTTCACCTCAGACACTGTCAACTGAGTGACCTAAACAAGTCACTTGACTTTTCTAAATCTCAGTTTCTTTCTTTGTAAAAAAAAATAGATAATAACACCTAACTCACAGGGTTGTTGTCAGGATTAAATGAGGTAATTTAGGCATAGTGCTTTGCAAACCATAAAGTACTAGAAAACTTGAGGTATATTTTTAAACAATATTGATCTGACTCTCCTAGGAGGTCTCTAGCCTCTAGAGCGAATAGAAGACAAGAGGAGGGTGCATTACCATTTTGCTCCTTGCACTTCCTGCCTGATCTCCATGAGTCTCCTGCCTGATCTTCAGCCCAGATGACAGTGATGGGGGCAGAGCTGGGTGCCATACCATAATGTCCCCACATTCCTTGCCTGACCTCTAGCTTCTGGAGAGAAGAGGGTTTCAACCCGGATGCCCTACCTTGAGGGAAAGAGAGTATCACCACTCCTCTGCTCCAAGTTTTTGTTATCTTGCCTAAACTGTCTGTGGCTGTGAAAGGACTCCCCCTAGAGTTCTTAAAAGACTCTGAAACTGTTTCAAATTTTATTTTTCACTTATGATTAATACAATCCCACCTGGTCACTCTTCCCACTCCACTGGTCCTTTACCCCCATAGATCACTATCCAAACCCCATTCTCTCCTTTCCACAAACCCCATTGATTCCCATTGAGGGAAATTACCACTCCCCTCAACTCAACCTTCTCAATGTCCCACTCTGAAGTTATCAACTCCTTCCATTCTGCCTTCTGGCACATCTGCCCCCCAAGAAACAGACTTGCTTTCAACTTAAATCTTTTCCTTTCCCATTCTTTCCTTCTTCTGGCTCATTAAAACCTGGCTCCCTCCAAATGACACAGCCTCCCTGACCACTCTTTCCAACACTGACTATGCTTTCACTCATTACCCCTCCCCCATAACTTACCTGTCAAGGTAAGGGAGTCAGAATATCCCTTGCTCCTCATAGCCACTTCCAAGTTCTCCCTCTACCACCATCACTTAAGAACATTTGATGTTCATGAAAACCATCTCTATCACCCAATCCAAATCCTAATAGCTGTTGTTTATGGTCTTCTAGAACATTCCCTTTCCTTCTACAACAGTTTCTGTACCTGGTTCACAACTTTTCTCTCCTTTGTAACACCTGTCTTCATATTAGGGTACTTCAACAAACATTGATACTCCTTTAAACAGTAATCAGTTTGCCAACTTTAAAAAAAAATTTCCTGTGAATTACTCCTCCACCCCACCTCAGGCACACACAAAGATGGTCACACCCTGAGTCTCACCTTCACGCCTGAATGAGCCACCTCTGTATTCATGAATTTTAAAAACCTCTTATCTTGTCCAATCTATTGGATTTCCACTTCTCCCTCTCTCTTTCTATACCAAATCCTGCTGTTTGTACCTCCAATCCCTAGAGCCATCAATTGTCTCTTAGGCCATTACCCCTGCACTAGCCATACTCTTCCTTTCCCTATTTTGACTTCTTGATGAACTAGTTCAATTCTTTATTGCCTTCTTCTCTTGAATCCCTTGCTCCCTTTTTTTATAATATCGATTTTTGTTTTTTCTTGCCAAACCTCAGCCTTGGATCATTTCCACCAACTGCTGTTTTTCCTTCTATACATATGCTGCTGAATGAAGGTGAAGAAAATCATACAACCATCTGGACTGGATCCTCTACAAGTCACATAGCCTCAAATGGGCTCTCACCACTACAAGGCAATTCTATTATACCTCTATAATTAATTCACAGTTATACTCACCACTCTCTTTCCCAAAACTTTTTCAGCCCTTTTCAAATCTCTCCTTTTCCTCCATTCTTCTCGGCTTAGAACTTTGCCTCATATTTTACTGAAAAAATTGAGATCATTTGCTAAAACCTCTCTCTTCTACCTTCTTATTTATCTCATATCACTCAGATGACTTCTGCCACTATCTCCTCCTTCACCCATCTCATGTAAGGTGATGCTTCTCCTTGCCAAGGAGAATAGTTCTACACATACATGTGATTCTACTCCATCCTGTTTCCTGCAGTATATTACCCTCTCTATCATCCTGTCTGAATCTTCAGTCTCTCCCTGTTGACTGGCTGTTTCTCTACCCTCCAAAAACATGCTCAGGGGTACTAACAGCAGGAGAGGAAGAAAGACAAGTAATTAGAATTTGAATGTGACAGATTCTTAAACTCTGGGAGCCTAGAATGTCCAGGAGTGTTTGTGTATGCTTTTAGGGATCAGTGAAGTTGTAGAGAAAGTGTAAGATCAAAAAATCCCAAGGACAACGGCAAGGTCTGGATCTACTCCAAGAAGAGTAACTGATATCCCTGGAAAGATGAAAGCAGGTCAGAAAAGGCTAAGATTTGAGGTTGTAGTCCAGGATCCTTTCCATATGGCACTAAACATATATTATTATATAAATTATTGATAACTGAAAATACCACTTAGGTTATATGTTAAAAGATTACGTTAACAAAGCAAAAGGTTCTCATATGTACCTTGTAAGAATGCCTCTCTTTTCTGTTTTCAGGAGAAAAGAAAAATAGATACATTTCAGATCCATCGCAACTAATTACTTACCTAATTTAATAGACATTTTTAAAGGCAATGAAAATCTCTAAATTTTCTCAGGACACACACACACACACACACACACACACACACACACACACACATACACATACACACATACCAGAGAGACCAGGATAATATTTCCAATTAATGATTTCCAATTAAACTTTATTTATTAGGCAACAAGTTCTGTCTCTCTAGATCTTTTTCAGTATTTGGCATATCATACAAGCATCCTTCATATTCCTATGGGCTCCTGATACTAAGAAAGGCCTGAAGCACAAAAATTAGAAAGGTAGAGATGATTATCACGATGTTCTCTATTCCTGTCACGTAGATATTCTAAACATAGATTTCCATTACAGGCTGACTTGATTAGCTTGAATGGTCATAAATCCCTTTGCAAATAGTCTCATAAATGCTAAAAATCATCATTACAGATATTTTGACTGAGCAGTAGATTAGGTCTCCAAATGCCAACTCATAGAGGAATTCAGAAATCATACAGATAAATCAAGCACAGAACCTTTTTTTTATCTGAAAAATACAGATGATTGAGTATAAAATAGATTTCATACCTAAATCATGTGGAATGTCAAGCAACTCGATACTGTGTACATCTAGATAAACATTTTTGTTTAATGTCTTGGCACCATAATCTTTGTCTATTCTATACATGTGTATATATGTGTGTATGTATGTCTACTATGTGACCTTTGGTGTGTCCAATTCTGTCACCAAAATTCTCTCTTTCCATGCTTTTTAAATAAAAATAATAGTAGTCTTCTGTCTCATAGGAATTTTGAGGGGACATGAGATTATTTTTAAAATCTAGAAAGCTAGCTTTGAAGCCAAGACATTGGTTCAAGGCTTGACTCTGAAATATAATAGTTTTGCTATACTAAGTCACTTGACCTCTTAGAAAGAAACTCCCTCCAGACAATTCACAATTATAAGTTTTCAATACTTCTACTGTTATTGTTCAGTCATTTTTCCATTGTGTCTGACTCTTTATGACATCATTTGGAGTTTCCTTGGCAAAGATACTGGAGTAGTTTACCATTTCCTTCTCCAGATCATTTTTACAGATAAGGAAACTGAGGCAAATGGGGTTAAGTGAGTTGTCCAGGGTCACACAACTAAGTGTCTGAGGCAAGATTTGAACTTAGGGAGATGAGTCTTCCTGACTAAAAGTCCAGCACTCTATCCACTGAGCCACCTAGCTGCCTACATTGCTGACCTGCATTGGTAGAGGGAGTTTCTTTCTGAAGGAGTTCCCCATACCAGTGAAATCACAGGTCCAGTCTCCATCCCTACAATTAAATAAAGCAAATTTAAGAATAAAGAACTCTAATAAGGCCAACAAACATTCTTTCTGATTTTTGTTCTTTAAAATGTTTTATTCTTTAAGCTACTTCTTATTGAAATCTTTTTGCTGCAATCATTTTGGGGGAGAGGTCCTGGAAGAAGGAGTTTTCACTTCATATTGGATTCTTCCTTCTAAAAAAGAAAAACTATGAAGCAAAAACACCTGATAAAAGTGACTATATCTGACAATGCACATAAAATCACCCTCTAGGAGCTCTCTGATCCTCTGTTATGGTCTATTTTGCTGTTCTTTAGGGCCATCACTTTCCTTTTAGAGAACTTTTCATTTATATTCTTGAAGTGGTTGTGTAAGCTATTCATTTGACTCTTGTTTTATTCCACAACACTACATGGAAGAGATATGGCATATGATCGAGACCTAGAAGGAAGAATAAATTCAATAGCAGGGAGAAGGGGGGGTGGGGCAATAGAGGAGGGAGTTCCAGGAATGAAGAAGTTCCAGGAATGAAGAACAATCTGTTACAGTCAAAAGGACACTAGATTTGAAGTTAATTTACCTTGGTTCAAATCCTGGCTCTTCTGTTTATTAGTTGGGTAAGCTAGACAAGTTGTTTCACCTCTCTTGGCCTCCATTTTTCTATTTTGCTCAACAAGTGGGTTGGAACAGATAACTTCTGAGGATCATTCCAGCTCTATGATTCTGTGATCCTATTGTAGAACCCCCTCCAGAGCTACTTCCCCAATATATGTTTGACTTTTTGGTCTAGCTCTTGAGAAAACAGCAGGCTAATATTATTCTCAGGGCTCTGGAGGAAATATAAGTGCCTAGGGTTTCTGGTACTATCATTCCCACACCCCCACTTGTGTGAATCCCATGGGTTACCAGCCAGTAGCCACAACTGGCTATTATAAAAAGTATTTACTAGTTATAGAAAAAACAGTTGGTAAAAACAAACAACAACAATTATTTTTTTAAATCCCCCTACATACCAGAGGCATACTTTCTTCAAGCAGTCAGCCTCTGGGGAAAGTGGGCTTAAATTTGGTTTGGTTTTTGTTGGGGGTTTTTTTGTTTGTTTTGTTTTGTTTTTGGTGAGGCAATTGGGGTTAAGTGACTTGCCCAGGGTCACACAGTTAGTGATGGGCTTAATTTTAAAGTACAAAAGTAGTAAGGCAAATTCATAGGGAATACATGTGACAAAGAGGTAATTCACAGCTTCTGCTTACTGGAAGTTTCTGTTTTACTTTGTACAATCCATTTAGTTCCCTTTAAGTGTAGTTCTCTATATCTCCAAAGATAACATCTAGCATCTCTCCAACAGGAGAAGTCACACTCCCTGAATCTGATTTCTAGCTATCTTTCTATACCTATGTCCACGTTTGTCTTTGGTGGGTCTCTGCTCCCAATTTGATGGATGGTCGTGGCTCCCTGTCTTCTCCTGATCCAGTTTCTCCTATAAAATGGGCAATGAGGAAAGGAAGCTGGAGGAAGGAACTCTTCTTTTCAAGAAGCTTCCCTCTTAGGGAATTTACACTAATTTTCAAATTGGAATGCTGAGCTTCCAGTGGGAGTTCTCTACCACAGGTTCAACCTTTCTGGATTGTGAGCCCCTCGAAGATAGGGACTGTTTTTGGCTTTCTTTGTATTTATATTAAATGCCTAAAATATAACAGGCACTTAATGCTTGCTGACTTTTTACTTGACTCAGTACTGGAGAACTATAGCTAATCATACATACATACACACACACACACACACACACACACACACACACACACACACACACACACACATATATAATATACACATATATGTACATATATTTTCTTTTTCAGCGAAAGAGGTTTGGTTCTCAGGATGTAAACAATCTTGTTTACATACTATGCCTATTCATTAATTGACTGATTCTGTAACTCATTCCAAAGCCTGATAGGGAGGAAGAGAACCATGACAAAGTAGTGTCATGAAAACCTAGGGAATGGACAATATACAGAAAAGAGAGATTGATAAGCAATATCAAATGGGGTAAACTTGGAGAAAAGAGTCTCAGTGACCTGGCAGAGTGAAAGTCAGATTGCAAGGGGTTGAGAAGTGAGTGAGAGTTGAGACACAAAGAATAAATAACTTGAAATGGTAGGGTCAAGTGAAGGTCTATTAAGGAGGATGGGGAAATCTAGGCATGTTTGAAGACAGCAGGGGAGAAGCTAATAAATAAGGAAATGTTCAACATTAGAGAGAGGGGATGAACAAAGATGCAAGCCTGTGGAGGAGACAAGAGGGGGCGGGATAAAAAGACAAAAAAGTAGAGGTGTTGGCATTGGCAAAGAGAAGGATAGTCTCATTTTCTAAGAATGGAACAAAGGGGGACAGTAAAGGAAAGAATAAAAAAAAAGTTGGTATGCAATAGAATAGAGAGAAATAAGATAAATTAATAGTGGACTCAATCATTGAAGCTGTATGACTGCATTATGTGCAGAGGAGAAGGTGATGGTAGGAGTCATACAAGGTTTGGGGTGTGGAGACTTGTGAGTCAGGACAGAATTGTGGATTGAGGGTTGAACATAATGTGAAGATGAATTATTTTAAAAAGGTGAGATTCTAAAAGGTAGACAAAAAGAGTAGGTGGTGGACTAGAAAATTAAGGAGGTGTAGATTGACTGGAAGTTGCACTGAGGGTAGGGAAAATGGGTTTAGGAAGGATGAGGCACAGGATGAGACTGAAGGACAGGAAGTAGTTTATTCTAATAATTAAAATACAGGGAATATGTTAGATACTCTCAAAAACTCTTCTGGCTTTCTCATATGTGATTCAGTACAACAAAGCAAAATTTTCTTCACAAGTGTTGTACTGTACCACAAGGTTGACCCTCAAGTAGTAATTTCTTAAAAGGACCCTAGGGACCAGAGGGAGTCAATGTAGCTTCCAAGGTCACCTAATATACTTCCCAGAAGTTTCTCCTCTTATTTATAGGTCCCTAAATGTGTAGTGTCCTACTTGGCAGACTTGATGCCCAGCAATATCTCTTTAATTATATAACTATGTCATCTCCAGTGACCCTCTTAGTTTCTAAATAAGATATAAATGATATTTTTCCTTGGCCTGCTTAATAGCATCACTGAAATGTCCAGCCCGTCACTCGCTCTTATTTCTTTCCCTCAGAAATCTCTTCCAGAATAAATCATAAATTGCCCGCCCTATTCCTAAAGCTTACATCATACTCTACTGGGCCTCTCCCAGTCTCCATTGGGCCAAAGCATTTTGAAGACATTTTTTTTAAACACACACTCCTGAAAATTCAGGCCTTCAATAAGGTAGAGGTGTGTGTGTGTGAGGGGTGGGGGATACACATGAAAATTACAGTACTGAGATGACAAGAGAACACTAAAATATTTTCCTTTTCCCCTTTGTGAATAATTTCTTCAATATTCAAAATGTTTGCTGCCTGAGACTATCTTCCTAGGCATTGTCTCTTAACTTCTCTTTTTCCACTGCTGTCTATAGAGCCTCATGCCTAAGATTTAAAGTCTACTTGGCTCAGATTATTCAATCAATCAACATTTATTTATTACTTGCATATACAGTTCAAATGTATATTCATTATTTTTCTCTTCTATAATGGACTGCAAAATTAGTGAATTTGATCACAAATGCTTTAAAAAAGCAGCCTCAAATATAGTCATTTCCCCTTTTAACTTAAATCAGGTACAAAATAATTTAAAACATTGAATTTCTTCTCTATTTTCTATAACATATTTTTCTTTACATCAGAACTGTTTTTAATGTAATACTTATTTTCTTACTGAAATAACAAAAATCAAGGGATTTTTAAAAAAAATTTCTACAATTTAAGCTAAAGAAAATTTCCAATCCTTATTTCGCTGCCATTAAATAATCATTTTAAATATAATTCCTTTGAAAAGGTGAGCTCACAGCCATCGCATTCAGGTTTTTGTTTTTTACCTTTTCCTTAATCAGATTTTTAAATATTTTGATTATTTCCTGGCAAGTAGATGTCTGTGTACATATTATTTAATCTCATATGCAAATAGTTTTCCCAAAACCTTAAATATAGGATCATCTAAGCTCAGAGACAGCATCTGACTCTAAAGAAGAATTTAAAGTAACAATTTCTCTTTTAAAAATTCACTTTTTTCTAGATCAAAAATTTAAAAACCATAAAAGAAGCAGCTAACCTGCTACCTTAATCATGTTTTCTCTTTTCCTGTATCCAAACTAGAGGGAAATTTGATTTATGGTCACTATATTTAGGATTTTTGGTTTTCATTCACCATTTATCCCATTTCCAAGTGTGCTTCAAAGCTGTCTCTCTGGCTATCTTAAAAGAATTACCATCAGTATGGAACTTTGACAGAAACCATGCTCAAAAGATGATGCTTATTATGATAAAAAATACCTTTGATCTCAATGTAGCATTATTCTCAAAGCATTGTCCCATGCACTATTAATTTGTTCTTACAACAGCCCTGTGAAAGAAGAAAGAATAACTAAGGACCAATCTTAGTCTCAGATACAGACCAGCCATTGGTAGAATCCAAAAAGAAGGACTCTGTGGTATAGGAATTAACATTTGAAGGGAGAAGAATGAATCATGAGGAATGAAAAAAGGTGTGGTTTCTGTTCAGCAATACTTTTGGTAAGATGATTCTTTCGTAGGGAGAAGATTCAAAGGACAAATCAAGTGTTCACACAGAGATTACAAGTCAGGAAGCTTGCTTATATAAGTCCCAAAGGCTGACACTGAAAAACTGTTTTTTATTGATTCAGGTGCTATAGATGAAAGAGTGTGACATAAACATTAACAGTGGGGGAATTGAACACTACTGAATAAAGAGGGCAAGACTCTATTGGTTAAATCAGGCCCATTCTATACAGTATCCAGAAATGACATAGTCACTAGAGATTTCATTGTACTGTACTTAAATTCATAAATTTACTGTGCATAAATTCACTAAGATTCTAGACACATCTGGAGAACCAGGAATATAAATGTGACAAAAGTAAGACTGGAAGAAACCACCTAATGACAATCTTTTAGCCTGGAAAAGAGAGGTCTGTCATTAAAAAATATATACTGATCTGGATGACTAAATGTTTCTAATGTAGTAGACCCTCCTTGAGCAGGAAAAACATAAATTACACCTTGCCTATCACGTTTATCCTAATTTTCTAGACCAGATAATTACAAACCAGAGAAGTTAAGTGACTTTTCTCACTGTCATACAGCTGATTAGTGAGTAAAGTGAGGATTAAAAGACTAAATATCTTTTCCCCTAATGTTATATTCTTCTCCTTTTATTCCACTTGCATAAAATCAGAACAGAAAGAGTAAAAGAGACAGGACTGAAAAGAAAATAAATCCATATCTTTATTTAGATCACTCTTGCCTCTCTCTCCACAAATATCCATGGACTCCTATGCCATTTTTGAAAGAAGGAAAGGCGTTTCCCATGTTGCCTTAGAGAGGACTGTTAAGAACACGAAACTGCCCAAAAATCTGTTCAAGGAAGACATTACAGGTAAAGAGAGAAGTGACAAAAACTACTCACACACATTAAATGATAAGAGGATTTTGTTAACAGTTTGTGGAGGTTATGGGAATTAGACAATTAAAGATTTAGGGGCTGAATTATAAGGAGAAAAGGGAAGGATGTTCAAAGAGCAAAATCTAAAGTCAGTCATTAGCCTCACCCATATTCAGGATAGGTAGGTGGTAGACTACCTGGAGAAGGAAACATAAGGTGAATGTACATAGAAAAAGGAGAGGCTGACGCTCCAGCCCCTGGCTTACCTCCTATGGGTTCTGTCACAGCAGGGACAGAAGCTAAGGATGACAGAAGGCAGCCATAAGAGCACAATTCTCTAGCCCCTCATCCTGAAAATGGTCAGCTGAACCATGACATCTGAGTTTATAACTGTCCTCCCCCATGGGTTTCACCTCAGGGAGGCAGCAGGAAAAAATGGAGAGTATTTCCAGATTCTGCTAACCCAGAAGCACATTGGTCAGAAACCTAGCCCCCGTAATCTAAAGTGTAAATATAGGCTTTGAATTATGGTCAGAAAATGGATTGGGGGAGATAGGGAGGGGAGGTTTATTAGTCTATTATAACAGAAAGGAAAGGAGAATGGACTAAACCCCAAATAAAAATCATCAGGACACCGCAGAAAATAACTAATTTGTACTAAGAATAAATATGGACTTAACTGTCTAAAGCCTCCAGTGTAAATATGTAATATGTTTAAGAAATAGCTGTGATCTTACTGCTACTTTTCTCAAGACTGAGACCTAAGATTCTTTTAATTCCTTCACTGATTTGAATGAATAGGGTATGCACTTGGCCTCGGACCCTCTCATCAAGGGATCACACGCTGATCAGCATTGTCTTTCCACCTTTTGAAGTATGTGCAGGAAACGCTCTTGCCAATAAGACCTAAATAGTGTATCATTAGGCAACAAGGTTTCAGCAAGTTTACTTGCTATTTGTTTTCTCATTCCACAGTGGTGATATGCTGATCTATTACCCGACTTAGCTAAAGAGCTGCGTTTCATAAGCTCTTATGGGTATTAAATTTTCCCAGGGTCAATGTCTCTGGGTATATTATGTTCCTAAATAAATAACTTGTGAATCCTTGACATAGGCGTCTGACACACAAAGGACAGATCATTTTTTTTTCTTTTCAGTCCTGTGCAATCTATTTCTGTTAGCTCCCAACCAAGCTATTGCTCACATGTAAATAAATCCAGGAGATAAATGTTTCTGAAAATTAATTCCCCTGGGCTATTAAGAGAGGAAATATGTTTCTCTCATACCCTGAAGACTAAAAACAGTCCTCAGACTGTCCCCAGAAAAAAAAGGCATCGTTACACCATAGGAAAGAATTGCAAATTATGCTCTATCACAAATAAAATTGTGTTACCTCACGTTTGAAAATTGTTCCCTCTCTGTTATAGTCCCTTGAAAGCTTTCAGCCTTCAAGGTAATGTAAATGACATCCAAAATAAATACCTTCATTCTATGGGGAATAAGATTTTCAGGCATTAAAAATATGTAGATTTGTAAAGAAGAAAAATGTAAAAAGCAATATTTTAGTGTCCCTCATAGCAAATCCCTGCAGGTAATGCCTGCCCTAGATGGCTAACTTTGACTAACCTTACTCTTAACTGTAGATAAGACCTTCTCTTTAGCCCTTTTATAATTATCTTAATTCTTTCCCAATGATTTCATGAATTTTGCTTCCCTTATTCTTCACACAAATTTGACCCAATCTCTAACCTCAATGATACCCCTATTTGTCTCTTACTCAACAACAGATTTTTTTTTAGAACCATATTTCATAATGTGGGATATTTGTGTTTATACTTTAAAGACAGATTTAGCATATAAGTTCTATGTAAGTCATTTAAGATTAAATACAGAAATCTCCATATAGAAAAATAGGTATTCTAGGCCTTGCTGTTATGAAATCAAATTAACTCCAGTCTTGAACACTCTGAGTACTTCAATGTACTTACTTCAGGGTAGTAACTAGGGCATCACTTAGATCAAATAACACAAATTCAACGACCCAGAGGGAATACCCTTTATCTTCTTCTGTGATTCTGAATTTGCAAGAAAGCAAATTTGGATTTGATGTAAAATTTGCTCACAAGTAACACTAGCCAAAAGTGGAACAGGTTGCCTCAGGAAGTGGTGAATTTCCCCATTAAAGTCTTCAAGTAAAAGCTAGATGACCCACATGCTGGGTATGTTATAGAGAGGATTATTTAATTACAGGCTGGACAGTAAGGCCTCTGAATTATCTTCCAAGTTTGAGGGCAAGGACTGTTTTTGTCTCTGTTTGCATCCCCAGCGCTTACACAGAGCCTGGCACTTTAGTGGGTGCTTAAAAATGCTACTGACTGGTTGAATGACTTTTCTTTTAAAAATATGCTTTTATTGATATATTTAGGTTTTTTTAAACATCACCATAATTTCCCCCAGTATCCTTCCCCACCTCAGAGAGATATCCTATGTAATAGTAATTTTGAAAGATCAAAAAGAAAAATGGAAAAATCAGCATAACTAATGAATTTATTAAAAATGTGTGAAAATATGTGCACTGTACAACACTTGTGGACCTCACTCCTACATAGCAGTAGCATAAGGAGTGTTTTCTCATACTTTTTCTCTCAAGTCATATTTGTTCTTAATAATTTTGTAAAATTTGCTTTTTATGTGTTTGCCCTTTTCCTTTACATTGTTGTAGTCATTGTGTATATTGTTTTTTTTCCTCTGTTCACTTCATTCTACCTCAGTTATACAATAACAACAGTATTATAGAGAAAAATAGCTTCATCACATTTGTCATTTCTTACAGCAGAGTAATATTCCATTACATTCACATACCACAATCTGTTTGGGGCTACTAGGTGACACAGTGGATAAAGTACTAGGCCTGGAGTCAGGAAGATCCAAGTCAAATCCGAACTGAAATACTTACCAACTGTGGGCTAGTCACCTGACCCTATTTACCCCAGTTTCCTCATTTGTAAAATGAACTGGAGAAGGAAATGGCAAACCATTCCAGTATCTTTGCCAAGACAATACAAAATGGGGTCATCAAAAGTTAGATATGACTGAACAAAAAAACCATAATCTGTTTAGCCATCCCCCTCAAAATAGGCATTGATTTTATTTCTGATTCTTTACTATCACAAAAAAGTGCTACTATAAATATTTTTATGCATATGAGAAGTTTCTTCTTATGAATGATCTCCTTGGGATATAACCTTAGCACTGGAATCTCTGGATTATAGAGAATAGCTTAATTATTTTATTTGCATAATTCCAAACTGCTTTTCAAAAGAATTATACCAATCCACAGTTCCACCAACAATGCACTAAAATGCCTATCTTTCTATTACCTCTCCAACATTGACTATTTACATATTTTGTCATCTCTGCCAATTTTTAGGGTGAGAAGTGAACTTCAGTTTTATCTCACTATTTATCTCATTATTAGTGATTTAGAGCATTCCTTTATATGGTCGTTAATAGTTTGCAACTCTTCTGTGAGAACTGTGTTCATATACTTTGACTATTATCTGTTGATGAAAAGTTTGATCTTGTACAGCTATATATGGACTTGCATAAACACAAGCATTCCATTTCCTTGGAGACATCCAGAAAGCAAACCTGTTTTATTTGAAGAAAAAAATGCCTGAATGCTATTTTAAAACAGAAATTATTCTTTATATCTGAAATTCAGCAAAACCCAAATGAAATTATGTTTTTGCAAATTGAGAAGCTGAGACATTAAAAAATTACTTTTGAACACTTCCATTTTTCAAGTTTTTTCCATAAAAGATAGAAAGAGAAATATGGATGTTGGGAACACTTTCTTTACCTAATAGGACAAAAGGTATGGAAGCTATTTACAGCGAAGGGCACAGTATGTATTATATTCTCTTAATGATGATATGACTACAAAAACCTAGGGCCCAAGAGCCCAATTATACATTTTAAGACCAATAAACTCTTAGAAGCATTTTCCATCAGAATTGTGTTAAAAATATTTTTCAGAGGTATTGAAACCTAAGTGGTTAACTGTCACTATATGACAATTAACATTTATTATGTGATACAAACTATGCATGCCATATCCTATCTACATTTCTATAAACTTCTCTCCTCTAAGAAAATCACATATATTTATGATGTATAAGTATGGTTTATATGTATATATGCGTGAATATGTACATATATGAACACTGTGGGGGGAGAAAGGGGAGAAAGAGAAAAAGAGAGAAGGAAGAAGAGAAAGAGAGAGAGAGAGAGAGAGAGAGAGAGAGAGAGAGAGAGAGAGAGAGAGAGAGAGAGAGAGAGAGAGAAGGTAAGTGGTATGTTTTATGTTCAATCAAATGGAGTCTTGGTCTATCTTTGAACTGATCAGAATTCTAGTCTTTTGAAGCTATTTTTCTCTATAATACTGTTGTTATTGTATAAATCATTCTCCTAGTTGTGATTACTTTAGTTCAGATGTCTTCCCAATTTCCTCTGAAATTCTTCATTTAGAGATTTCTTATAACACAATACTATTCCATTACATTCATAGATCAATTTGTTTAGTCATTACACAACAAGAATTTTGGGCTACCATAAGAGGAGATGCTATAAATGTTTTTGAACTTTGGAGGTCATTTTCCACTCTCTCTGATCTCTTTGTCAGTTTAGGGCCAAAAAGACCAAAGGGTATGCACAGTTTAAATCTGGTGGGATAGTTCTAAATTGCTTTCAGAATGGCTAGAAAAACCTACAGCTCCACCAACAGTTCATTAGTGTGCTTTTTTTTTTGCTCCCTCCAGCCCCACTAATATATCATTCAATCAGTTATCTCTCAGGGAATTGTTCTTAATCTTATACATTTGAATCAATTCTTTTTATATGTTGGATGTGAGAGCTTTATCAGAGAAACCTCCTGCAAAGCCCCACCTACTCACCCATTTACCAGTTTCCTTTCCAATTTTTACTATATTAGGTTAGTTTGTGCAAAAATAACAAAAAACCCAACACATTTTCCTGTGTGAAGCTCTCCATTGCCTAAAAGTCATGAACTCTTCCCCTATTCACCAATCTGAAAATATACTTTATTTATTATGTGAATGTTCATGTGTAGATCATAGAGCTTATTTGGTATACGGTGTAAGATGTTGGTCTAAACTTAATCTGTGACTGAGTGCTCTCCAATTTTACCTTTAGTCTATGTCATATAATGAGCCCTTCCCCTTGTAACTGGAATCTTTGGATTTATCACACTATGATACTTTGTACGTTTGATTCTGTGTGCTGTATACCTGAGCTGTTCCAATGATAGATTTCTCTTTTTCAAACAGTACTAAATTGTTTTAATTTTTGTTGCTTCAAAATACAGCTTCAGCTGCACTACTAGTGACAGATCCTCTTCCTTCCCATTTTTTCCATTAGTACCCTTGAGATTCTTGACCTTTTGTTTCTCAATATGAATTTCATTTTTTTCACTTTTTAGTTCTCTAAAATATTCCTTTAGTAATTTTGTACAGCACTGAATAAATAAATTAATTAAGCTAGTATTGTTATTTTTATTTTATTGGCCTGACCTATTCATGAGCAACCATTTTTTTTCCAGTTATTTAGATCTTTTTCATTTCTGCGAATAATGTTTCATAGTTTAATTCATTTCTGGGTGTAGGTAGGCAGATATATGCCCAAAGATTTTATAGATTCTGTAGTTATTTTGAATAAATTTCTTTTTCTATATCTCCCAGCTGGGTTTTGTTGGTAACATACAGGAATGTTAATGATTTATATGGATTTATTTTATATCTGTAACTTTGATGAATTTACTAATTATTTCAGCTACTTTGTCTTTTTTTTTTTTGGTTGACTCCTTAGGGACTTCAAAGTAAATCATATACTATGTACAAAAAGCAGTTTTGTTTCATTTTTGCCTCTGCTTATTCCCTCAAATTTTGTTTCTTGCCTTATTGCTAGCTAGCATAAACATACAATTCTTAAGAAAATAGCACATATATTGAGTTTTACTTTCTTTTTACTGCCTGGAACTGTCTTTCTTCATCTTCATACCCATCCCAACCATTGCCTATTCCAGAGCAAATCCCACTTCCTATATGGAAACTGGTAAGTGACTCAATGGAAAGAAAACTGGACCTGGATTCAGAAAGACCTGAGTTCAAGTCCTGACTCAGACACTTAATAACTGTGTGATTCCCTGAGCAAGTCACCATACTTCTCTCTGCCTCAATTTCACTGACTGTAAAATGGGGCTTAGTATACTTGGCTGCCAGAGTTTTTTAAAAGATTGAATGAGACAATACTTGGAAAATACTTAGTGCAATGCCTGGGACCTAGTAGACTCTTAATAAATGTTAGCTCATTTCCTACCTTCCTCGCCTTTTGTGATCTTCTGATTTCCTCTAGGACTTACTGTCACGAGAGTTGTCAGCAATTGGAAGTTCATAAAGAGGAATAGAAAGGGTACTGGATTCGTAGTCAGAAGAAATAATTTCATACTGTGTCTTTCTTCTATTTACTACGTATATGACGTTGAATAAGTCACAACTAAGTGACTCTAAGAACCCTTCTAACTCTACACCCTATGCCTAAACTATATGTAGTTCTTCAAATACATTTGTGCAAGGTTTTGGGCAAAATAAAAGAATGACCCAGTAGCTACTAACTCATTTCATTAACAAGCAAACAGTTCAGTTACTATGAATAAGGTTTTTCCAACCTTGGTGGCAAGGAAAGCTCAAACCTAAAGAGCTCATACATAACACTAAATTATACTGATATACTCACCTGAAAGTCCTATTTAGCAGTTTCCTTACCTCCTAAATGCTATTTCCATATATCTTTCATTCTCCCACTTCTATCCCTTCAGATTAGCTTCTCCTTGACTGTCAAAGTGATAACTTGCTAATGTAATATACCTGCTTTACCAATTTGTTAATGGAAAAAGACTGCAGGACCTCATTAGCACCATTCTTCCACTTCTTAGGCCATTATACCCATGCATGGCACCAATAAGAAATGGTTCCTTATATTATGTTTTATTAATTTATATGAATAAAATTAAAATGGTACTGATCAAAGTGATATAAAATTGTTTGCCATCAATAATCCAAAATGTTATATTCCCAGAATATTACCTAAAGTGGCTTTCCTCTCTCAAAAAGTTTCTCAACAAGTTGCCAACCCCATAACTTTTATTTGTAAGTTAAGTATGAGCTGCCTTGTGATAGCTCTTCTAGTGCTGAATCTATTATTTGCCTTTTATTTAACTTTTCACCTATTTATATATTTTCTCCTCAACTAGATAAATTTTCCAAAGAGACTATGCTACAAGTCTCTGTCTGCTCTAGTTCCAAGCATATAATGGGTACTTAACAAAGACTAGTTAATTGATTTATTCTTATGAGCAATATAACATTCCAGTTGGGATAAAAGTTAAAAGCAATACAAACTCCTATGCACAACTTTAGTGCCTTAGTTATTATTTAATTTTTACATGCTCTGTTTATCTATACATTAGTTATCCTTTATACTTAGAGAGAGACCATTATCTTTTTCTCATCTTTAAGGCCTCCCAAATAACCTTCCTACCGATTCCACAATGTTCTTAAGTTGCTATTTAGAAGAAAGGTGTAATTACCTTCTTAACACCTACTACTCTGGGAGTACTCACCATTGTTGAGTCTTCCTCACCCAGGCAATTCTTGGAGGACTGCCTAAGTCCCTAACCCACCCCGCATTACCTTCCAGCTACAGCACCCCTTACTACCATTCTCAAAACAGAACATTCTGAAGACTGCGTGCCCACAGCTTGTTCCTAAATCATTTCACTCAACACCTTTTTTTTTCTCCTGAATAGTTTCTCCATTTGATAACTTGAACCCTCACGTCCCTTTTCTTCTTAACATTTAGAAAACACCAAACAAACCAGAAAGAGTTGTGAACAAAGTTATACAGGGTTACATTATGTATTTGTGTGTGTGTGTGTGTGTGTGTATACACATGGTATGTTATCTATATTATTTATGTACATATATATACAATATATACATATTTATACATACATATATACACGTAGATATAGATATATACATAGGGTATATTTATATATTATGCATACATACATACCATAGATGTATATATAGACATATTTACATATATAGGCATATATGTACAAACACAGCTATATAAATACCTGGACAGCTAGGTGGCACAGTGGATAGGGTGCCAGGCCTGGAATCAGGAAGACTCATTTTCCAGAGTTGAAATCTGGCCTCAGACACTCACTAGCTGTGTGACCCTGGACAAGTCATTTAACACTGTTTGCCTCAGTTTCCTCATCTGTAAAATGAGCTGGAGAAGGAAATGGCAAACCACTCCAGTATCATTGCCAAGAAAACCTCAAATGGGAACACAAAGAGTGGGATACAACTGAAACGAATGAACAACAGAATACACACAAATTCAAATAAACAAACTGGAATATACTATAATTCAAAACAGAATTTCAAAACAAAATCACCTCAGTTTATTCATGTGAAAAAACAAGAAAGAGTTGATATATAGATAGATATGTATATGTGTGTGTGTGTATATATATATATATACATACATACATATATATACATACACACACACATATATATATATTTAAAACAACTTTTTTGTGGTTGTAAAAAAAGTTGAGACAAGTGGGTGCCCATCAGCTGGGGTAATGGCTGAATAAATTCATTAGATCATAGAATCACTATACTATATAAATTTATGTGAATTTAATGGAATATCATTTTCCTATAGGAAATGATGAATATGAGGAATTCAGGAAAACATAGAAAAGCTGTATCGACAAAGGCAGAACAAAGACAGCAGAGCAGTATACAGAATGATTACAGTAATATGAATTTTTAAGATGCTAAATAAAAAAAAAACAACTTGGATTAATTGCAATGATCAGTCTTGTTCCTGGAGAGCAGATGATTAAACAATCCTCAGCTTTCTGTATAAAGGTACAGGAAAATGGCGAAGGGGGAAGGGACGTTGTATACATGGTCATATGTGGTCCTTTGGTTAGCTGATTTTACCCAATTATTTTCCTTTCCTAATGGGTAAATGCAGCATGCAAGCACCTGTGCCCACCTTCACCAACAACAAAACAACAACAAAAATAAAAACAGTCTTGCTCCTGCCCATGTCTAGAGCACAATACACGAAGCGAGTTTGAAGCTGAGCTCTCCTTGCTACTTCCAGTGGGCCACGTGGGCTCCAGTAAAGTACTGAAAGATGCCACACTTTGTAATGAGTCTCTGAGGTGGTCTTAGCCAGGGATACATCAAAAGAGGAATGGCCAGTGATTCAGGAAGAGCAGCCCACTCTGTAGACTTTAAAAGGAAAAGCAAGTTCATTCTCACACTCTTTGACAAGTGTGCATAGCTGTTATAAATACAAAATGTTGATCCCAAATAGTATTTGAAAAATAACTATAATTAACAATATCATTGATACCTTTTTGAAAAAGTGCACTACACACACACATACACACATATGCACACACTCAGCGTAACTTAAATATGTTAAAAATTAAGTAGGTCAAATTTACATTAGCTCTACCTATCATCTACTTTCTCCTTTTTAAACACCTTTTAAATGTTATTACATTGGCAAAGAATATATGAGTAACAGCAAATCCCATGAAAAGCAACAGAGCGAGAAAATGGAATCAATCTGTTTAATTAACCGTAGAGTCAGTGACTTTCCTTGGATTTATTGTCTTTCTCCCTCCTTTCCTTATTTACTTAGGTCTTGGAAATGGGGTCAACATCAATTGCCTCTTTAGTTGCTCAGCATTCTGCTCAATCACTTGTCATTTTAAAAATTCCTTTCTTGAATAATAATAGCTATTGTAAAACAATATATACTCTCTATGTTCTCTAAAATTTCTTTATGTTTTCTAAAAAAAATCTTTAAAATTCATGTTTTGACCTTCCAATTCTCTAAACAGTAAAATGAGGTGGCAAACTATTCAGAAGATTCTTAATCTTTTCCTGTTACCATCTCTGCACAGTAACAATTTGAGTGTTTTGGGTGTAATACAAAGGGACCCAAGGTTATCCTAGAAGCTTAGACTATTTATTGCTATAGTTTCCATATTTAGTTCTTGGCTTTAGTTATAGTCTTCCAACCCACAAACACTTTCTAATTCTCATTCCTTATGCAACTCAGCATCTTTCTGTCTGGCACTCTGTTTGGCTGAACATTTTGCTCCTTGACTAGCCCAGAAAAGGTTGCCTTTGAGATGACTCTCTTTTTCAACTATGATTTTATTCTGAAAAGGAAGGAAATCACCTCTCTGGAAAGAATAACTCTGTCAAGGACCGCAAATCCTGTGACTGCATTCTCATTTAGGCAAGGAACACACACAGCTAGTTTCATCCAGAGATCTGTTAAGTAAACTTTGAGCTACAAGGGTGGGCCAGGACCTTTTAACCCAAACACTCCCTAGACGTACAACACATATCACTTAAAAAAAATTATTTTGTTCCTCATGCTGGTCAAGAGGGCAATGTTCTGATTCCGTATGTTTTTTGCCACTCTCTATTAATGTAAACAAACAAAAATAAAGTCAAGGGGCTTCATGAGTAATAGCTCAAGTGATATATTAATACTAAATATAGAAAAGTACAGCATGTACCATATAAAATTTTTTAAAAAGAATATTTTGAGAAACATTATGAACTTAAGCTTTATAAAATTAAGGGGCTAGTCTTCATGCAAATTTTATTTTATTCTTTATACACTGAACAGAGAACACTTAACATAAAATGTCAAAATCATATTTATTAATTATTCAGGCTATAAAACTTTAGATTCATTGAATTTTCTCTTATTTAAAACAATGTCTACCCCTGATAAAGGGATTCTCTGGCCTAGGTTGGGAGACATGTGAGGACTTTTCTTCAAAGGATTTAGCTACTAAATTTGGCAAGGTGGTTTTCTTGGGTCACGTTTTGGAGGGTTTTGCTCTTTGTAGCACCATGGTATGAACTAATAGGTCCAGTAAATACTTTCTTGACTTTTAAAAATGCAACTAAAGTTTGGGATTTTATCAAATCTTCATTATTTTTTACTTTGCTGGGAACAACTTAAAAGAAACAACCGGCCAAACAAATTTCTCTTCCTTTGCTATACTATGACACTGTTATTATAGGCCTCAATAATAGTGTCAGACCAGATACTTGAAAGTACAGGCACGTGGTATATCCTGTCTTCTGACATTTTACATGCCTTGAGGAAGAGTTTAATTAAAAATTCTGCTTACAATTTAAGAAATAAGAAAGAAATCATTGGGCAAAGAAGATCCAGCCCTGCTTTTTCTCCCTTTGGGGGGAGTGGGCTGAATGAAGAAAATAGATTTTGCATCCCAGCTCCTTAATCGTATCAGAACATAATAATTTGCCAGAATGGAGAGAGAAAGAGAGAGAGAAAGAGAGAGAATAACAACATCTTGCATTTATATAGGATCTTATGTTTTTCAAAGTATTTTTACATACATTTCATCCTCACCACAAACCTAGTGTAATATAGACATAGATATGTAGATATATTTTAATTTTTACAGATGCAGAAATTTGAGTTGTGACAATTTAATGCCTTCCTCAAAGTAAGAGGGAAAGCCAGAGTCAGAGCTATATCCCCAGTCTACTCATTGAAGAGCTTTCAATTATGACACTCTAGGGAAAGAAGATAAAATACAACTTACTGTAAATAGGCCATTATTTTTTTCTCTGCATCTGTAAAAATCTAGTACACAAGCTACTATCTGCCTTAGGAAAATCAAACTTTCATGCATGCACAATCTATGCTGGGGAGAGACTCAATTATCTTGATTCTACCTTCAACCAGGAAGGCAAGCAATTAATATTCTCCTATAAATGAAATAGGGACAAGGAAAGCTACCATATGGCAAGTTGGTATCATGCTGTATTACCTTCATTACCTTTATTTAAAAG
Source organism: Phascolarctos cinereus (assembly GCF_003287225.1). Taxonomy (NCBI): domain Eukaryota; kingdom Metazoa; phylum Chordata; class Mammalia; order Diprotodontia; family Phascolarctidae; genus Phascolarctos; species Phascolarctos cinereus. The sequence goes on from NW_027555625.1 coordinate 171,560,404, forward strand.
TTCACATTTTCAGTCTTGGAAAATGGCATGGGCTGGGAGGTAGAAGTGGTATCATGAAACCTAAAATATATGTGATAATTTTTTTTAAAAGTATTTTATATGTTCAGCAAAGATTGGGAATAGACCTTGAAATGACTATAATAAAAACTCATGTTTACATTGTCCTTCTAATGTTTGTAAAGTGCTTACTGTACATTATTTAGTTTGATCCTCATTAGATACTATTATTAACCCTATTTTACAGATATGGAAATTGAGGCTCAGAAGTATTAAATGAGTTGTCCAGCTTATTACAAACCCAGTAAGTCTCCAATATTCAAACCTAGCTCTCCTGTAAGATGAGGGTAATGGTAATACATATCTTCCAGGGTTATGGTGAGGATAAAATGAGATAATAGTCATAAAGCATTTCCAAATCTTAGAGTATCATCATCACCATCACCATCATCATCATTGTTAATGTTATTATTATTATTGTATTTCTGACTTCAAGCATATAATTCCAACCATTAAACCAAAATAACTCTAACATATTAAAAATGGTCTCTTTTCCAAATTTAATCATCTTGTTTATATTCACTGTCCCTTTAGGCCTCAATTTCAAGCTAGCCAGAAGCAGCACAAAAAGAACCGCTCAAAGAAATGTACCTATTTTCCCACTATTGTTACAGGAACAATCATATACCCACATATGCATATATGGGTGGGGGTGTGTGCATATATATAAACATATATTTATATACCCAAAGATGCATTTTATATATGTGCATATTTTTATAAGATGAAAAGTACCAAAGTATAAAAGTACAGGACAGTCATCATAATATATTTTAATCTGAATTCATTTCCAAACTTTCAGATATAATTAATAAAAGGCATGAAAAAAAACTACAAATAAAAAATATGTTTTTTCCCCTTTTAAGGCCATACTAAGGGATAATGGAAAACAAATTTCAACAGCTTTGATAGTTTCTTAGCTTAAAAAAAAGTCATACCTAGAAAGAGACAACATAAACCCACATAAGTTGCAGAATCATGTTTTTTTTGCTTATCAGTCAAACAAAATCATTTTTTGGTTTTCACTTGCCTTCATTCTTTCTTGCAAAGAATTCTGAGGGTTCATTAATGGACAATAATTCAATTTATCACAGCAAATCTGCATCAGTTGAGCCTATATTTACCAATTCTGTGACTTCTTGTTAGCTTTCTCTGACACTACAAGAAAATCATAAACATCTGCCTCCAGCAAAAATGTGCCCCCACACAAACTTTTATGATAACCAGATGAAAAGATGGATGGAGAAAAGCAAATTTCCTTTGATGCCTCTACCACCTGATTTTCATTATGCCCATCCTGACTTATGTTTGGCCTTGGCGATATCTTTACTTTTACAAGTGCTTTTGCTATGTAATTGACAGTCATTATATTTTGAAATCAGATAACTGAAAACTGAGCTAGCCTAAAATATAGGCAAGTAGATAGTGGCCTACGTGCTAATACCATAACGAAGTTAAGAAAGCCAGACACCCAAGTGCCAAGGTGACTCAAATTCTATTACTATAGCAATTAATGCCCTCTCCATACAGTAATCTTTTGTAATGCAGATATGATTGAGAAGGATAGCAAATTAAATCACTAATTGCATAGTTCAAATGTATTTATCAATTTCCTTTCATCTAGGACAAGTACCAGGGGCAGCATGAGGAAGGGATAGGATTGTATTTTAGAAGGGGGAAAATGGAAGTGGGGGGTGGGGACAGGAAAAAAAAAGAGGAGGAAATAAAGGCAAACTTTGGTTTTCTTGAATTTTTCCCTAGCTTTGTTTCAAAAGGGGAGAAATCTAGCCATCAGCTGTCCAACAAGTTATAAGAATTCTGTTAAGTGAAAATCAGAATCTGCACTCAATGAAAGAGGTAAAAGTTCAAAGAGAATGCTTTGAACCAAACAGGCAAGATATCTTGTGTGGCCTCATGAAGCAGAAAAATACCAGTTTTTATTTTTCAGTCCAAGGATCTGTGATAGACTTGAAAATTAAGTAGATGGCCAAAACGCCATGAACTAATAAATCCAAATCTTTGTAGTCCAAAGTTTAAATAATTAGAATTCAAGTAAACAAATATTTATTGAGCATATATTATGTGCAGAACAGTATACCATATATACTGGGAGAGATCCAAAAATAAATTAGACACGGCCTTTGCTATCACAAAGCTTAGAATCTAAAAGGAGATACAAAATAAACGTAATAAAAAAAAAAAGCCCAGAACCAGATAAATGCATAAGTGAAGCAAGAGAAGTGTTATGGGAGACTTTCAAGGTAGTTTTAACTTGACCACATTTATAGTCTAAAGCTCATACAAAATTTCATTCCATCATCTGTTGAACTGAATATTTAGAACCCTGTGCTACTACAAATTGACACATTGTCATCATTATAAAAGCATCTCAAATTTATAGTGTTTTCCTCACAACCTTGCAAAGTAGAATATAAATATTATTATCTTCATTTTACAAGCAAGAAAATTGAAGTTCTGAAAAGATTAAGTGACTTACCTTGGGATACACAGTGAGTGAGCTTTATGACCAGGGCTGAAACACAATTTTTAAATTCCAACTCCTATTCTGATTCCACTGAACCAGCGTCATTCATCCACTCAGCCTTCCTTTTAATGATATTTTTTAAAGAAAACTGTTTTCTTGACTCTTCTTTTCGGTTCTGTTTATTTCACTCTGTGTCCATTCGCTGATGTCTCATGATTCTCTGGTTTTTCGTGTGTTTCTTACAGCGCAATCTCACTTTTCAGATAAAACAAAAACTCTCATTTGTCACCTAAAGCCTTTTGTAATCTGGGCCCCACATGCCTCTCTAGTCTTAGTTCATATTACTCCTCTTCACGTACTGTATGCTCTAGGCAAATAGGCCAACATTGCTGTTCTTTGCTTATGACTTTCCCTCCTAATGCAGTATAATTGCACAGTCTCACTCCCATGCCTAGAATGTTTTTCCCTCCCATAATTCTCACCTGGAGGCCCTATCTCCTACAAGGCTTAGTTCACAGCTCAAGGGTCATCACCTACAAGAGCATTTTCCTGGTTCAGGAAAATACAATTTCTTTGTATTTTCGTTGTATATGTTGTATCTTTACTAATGTTGCACATGTCATTTCCCACCATCAGAAAGCAAATTATTTGAGGTCAGGAACAGCTTTCATTTTTGTCTTTGCATCCATTGTGTTGAGTCGACTGCCTATCACAAAATAGGATCTTAATAAATGCTTGTTGAATTGAGCTAGACTAAATTGAATTCATGTACCAAAATTTGTTGTCATTCTCCAATCAATAGGTTATCTACTTTGTTTCCAGTTCTATATGATGCCAGAATACACTGCTATAAATATTTATATATATACACACATGTACTACTGGAGACCATCATTCTTTTTGCTATAGCATTCTGCCTTTCCTATAATGCTCTGTGTGTGTATATTGACATGCTTCCATTTTTTCAAAGAATGAAAATATTTAAAATATTAAGTGAGAAGGATTGCCATTAAAGGTACCTTTCATGCCACTTTTGTCAAGGCAGAAACTATTCTAGTGTTCTAATTAATGTGTATAACACCTGCAGAAGTTATTCTTGACAAGTTTAATTAGCTATATACTATTATTCACTTTGTTTGCCTTCAAGTGATTATACTGATATCCAATTGTATTAAAGCCTTCACCTATAGGAAGTTTCACTCTATTAGCTAAAAAGTTTATATTTTTGTTCAAGACCATAAGATGTGTGTGCAGTTCTTTGCAAACCTAAAAACTGTATAATGAGTTATTTTTCTGCTATATAACAAAAAGAAAGCAATGAAAATGAATAGAGTATTACTAACAGTATATTTTAAAAACCCTCCATAAAATATGATTACAACTATGACAATTATAAAATATCCTAAATAAAATGTTTTACATGATTGCACATGTATAAACTGTATTAGATTGCTCGCTCTCTCAGAGAGGGGGGAGGGGATAGAGGGAAGGAGGGATGGAATTTGGAACTCATCAGTTTTTTTAAAAAATGTTTAAAAATTGTTTTAACATGTAATTGGGGAAACAAAATAGAAAAAATCCTAAATAGAATTGTAAAAATATGAGATAAAGATGTAATAATATTTGATTCCATAATTAATAAAGAGACTCTGGAGTAGATTGAGTATAGGAAGTAACGTGGTCAGATCAACATTTTAAGGAAATCGCCTTGGCACTTGTGGGAAGAATAAATTAGAAGGAGGAAAAACTTGAAGTAGGAATCATGAGAAGGAGTATATTGCAATCACTGAGCCCAGATATAATGTGAGCCAAAATAGGGTTGTAGATTGTGAATAGAGAGAACAGGACAGATGTGAGGAAAATTAAAGAAGGGCTTACAAGATTTGGCAAGTGATTGGCAATGTGGTGTGAGAGAGAGGAGAAGTTGAAGAAGAAGCTCAGTTGTGAAAGTTTAGGTAAGTGAAGGGATAGTAATGGTCTAGGTAGTCATAGGCAAATGTGGGAGATGGGAGGGTTTGGGGGAAAAGATAATGTAAATATATTTGGGATTCAGATTATAACCTATTTATGTTGACACATCATAAAACTTATTCTGTTCCACTGAAAAGGAAAAGGAGTAGGTCTTTAACTGAGGGATGGGAGGCAATAGAGCACCTGACATAGCTATGAGATCTGGGAAGCAGAATTTTCCCAATGGCACCTGTTCAAATATGGGGGTAATTGGTTACCTGATAACTGCCCCAAGGTGCCCCCATTTGCTCATAACCCAACCCTCCCTTCTTATAAAGCACAGGGAGGGGATATTGTGATGCAGTGTTGGGACAAAAGGGGACATGTGGACATGATATTTCAAATAAGCCCTATGATTAGCTATTTCACTCTGAGGGTAGGATGCAACCTATCTTCCCACTCTCCAATTGATCAAACACCTCTTAGAGTCAGGCCATGGCCAGAGACGGCCCCATAGCACCTACTTTGGAAACCACAGATCCAGTCTATCCCATGCATTTTATAGATAAAATATGGGAGGAACAGAGTTGTTAAGTGACTTGTCCAAGTGACACATCCAGAATTTGAACTTAGATTTTCTAACTTCAAAATCTATCATGCTTCTTGAAGGCACTGCCAAGGGTGTGCTTTTAACCTCTCTCAGTCTCGTTTTCTTCACCCATCAAATGACAGGGCCAGACTAGAAAACCCCTCCAGGTTAAAATCTATGATTCTGTGAAACACTGTCACACCCTAGCATTCTGTAAAGGCATTACATATGGGCTCAGCAACAAACGACATCATTTGTCTGGAGGTCAGCCTCGCTAAATTTGAAAAGAGTAGTTGGACAGGAGAAGATAAATGTTTTGGCTACAGTACCTCATGAAAACTGTCTCCTAAGGCATGGGAGGTATTATAATTTATGTTGTTGGAAAGAGCATTGACATGAATGAAATCAAGAATCCTTGAAATACTAATGTATTAATAAAATTGTAATACAATGTAACAACATATAATAATAGTATGAAAATTACTCCAGTTAATAAGGTACAAATGCCTACAAATGACCAACTCTAATGGCTCTTACCAGAGGCCTTATACCCAGTATTTAAGACTTATGTGTGCTGTGATTAGAACAGGCCCACACCACTATATGACTTGATATACTAAACATAATATGAATTTTAAACATCTTTGCTATACTCAAAATCCTAGCAAATGATTTTTTAAACATTGAAAATCGATTTTGATAATATCTGAATCAAATCATCATTGTTAGGAAGTTCAAAAGACCAATCAATTGTTCTCAATGGTTAGTTAACAGTAGTGCACAGAGAATAACACAATCACACAGCTAAAAGAGATCAATCCCACGTCTCAGAGTCTCAGTGCTTCCTAGCACCCTGCTGTCTCTGATTCTTAAAACCAAACCAAAAAACAAAAGGAAAAAAAAAACCTTTCTGATTTATAGATTTAGGGTTGGGTTTTGAAAATTCACAGCCTCCTGTCTACTCCCTAGGGTCTTTCTGGCCTGCTGTTGACTGAGCAGTAATATTCTCTTATTGTAAAAGATCAGCAGGTGCTTATAAAGAAATGCTTAATACCATTAGCATCAAATTAAGGCTTTCTCCCTGATGAAAATTAGACCTGAAATGGCATTGAAAAAGGAAGAGTTCTGGAGAGAAAGAAAGGCAGCTATATAGGAAGCATTTATGGTATGATTAAATGCTAGAGGATTTGTTAATTTGTGAAAGTCATAGGATCATAGTTTTAGAGTTGGAAGAGAACTTAGAGGCTATCTATTCCATCTTTCTAATTTTATAGATAAGGAGAATGAGGTCCAAGAGGTTAAGTGACTTTCCCCCATAGACATACAATGTACTTCTTTAGCAAGAAAGATATTTTAAATGTACCATCGTATGTGAAGATCAGAGCCCTGGAAACAAGTAAGTTTGGAATGTAGGTGACATGTATTTTAATTAAAAAAACATACTGCTTATGTAGTAGTTCAATTTAATAATGTTTACTAAGTGACTATGATGTACAAGGCACCATGCTAACACTTGGGATGCAAAGATAAAAGCTAAACGGTCTTCACCCTTAAAGAGCTTCCTGGAATACCAATGTCTAACCATTTGTAGATTTCAAAGTGAAACACTATCACAGATTTAAATCTAGAGCCAAGGAAAAGTGGAGGGAGGATTCATATGAGCTCTAAACCTCTTTCCACTGTCTGGCACTCACTGAAACCTAACTCCTTCTTAATGACACTATTACCCTAGCTACACTACAGTATTGGTTACAACTTCTCTCATCCTTGTGAGGGAACAAAAACATTCCATACTCACCAGTGACATTTCCAGATTCCACCTCTACTACTATCACTCAGCAATCTCTTCTCCTTTGAGACTCATGCTATCCAAATTTATCACCCAATCCAGATCCTAGTGGCCATTATTAACCCCCAGGACATTGTCAATGGATTGATTCTCCTTTTCTCAATGAGTTCAAAGTCTAACAGTCTTTTTCCACAGTCCCAATGTTGTCCTAATACTAGGGGGCTTCAACATACAAACTGATGCTCCCTCAAACACTAGCCAAGTCACATCCTCTAGATGCACCCATAATCCCATCTTTTTTCTGACTTCTCCAGCATATTGACCCCTCTATAATCCTCAGTTGACTTTACTTTTTGGCTCTTTCTCTGCTGCCTATAAATAGGCTATGCCTTACCTCTCCTTTAAAAAAAATATCACTTGTTCCTATTATCCCCACCTGCTTTCATCCTCTATTGCTTGGACCCTTCATGGCTAAGTTCCTTGAGAAATCTGTTGATAAATGATTCCTCTTACTGTCCTCTGATTCTATTCTAATCCTTCTACAATCCTTATCATTCACCTGAATATGCCCTCTCCAATCACCAAATTTAAAGATTTCTCAATCTTCATCTTCTTGATGTCTCTGCAGCATTTTACATTGTTGATCACCTTCCTTCTCTTCCCTCTAGGATTTTGTGTGATACTCCTCTCTCCTAGTTCTCCTCCTACATGTATGACTGCTTCTTTTTATTTTAGTCTCTTTTGCTGGGCTTTCTCTTTCCCCTCTATTATAGCTCACTTGATTTCATCAGTACCCATGAGTTCAATGATCATCTCTATGGATATGATTCCTAGAGCAATGTATTCAGCTTTAATCTCCTTCATGTGCCTTGGTGATGAACCATTGAATGCTTTTTGGATATATGAAACTAGATGTCCCACAGACATCCCAAACACAAGTTATATAAAACAAAACTCACTATTTTCTTCCCTTCTTCCCCCCAAAACTGTCTTATCTTCCAAACTTCCCTATCACTGTCAGAAAACAGAATTACAATAGCTCAAAAGAAACCTGAGGTGTGCAAATTTAGAGACATCTCCATTCCAAATGTGTTCATATGTGCTGTTTGTGCCCGACCTATGGTAGGGCCTTCCAAGCTTATCTTGGTCTGATCAGTGACAGATGTCATTTTGGTCCACTTCAAGGATGAAGGACAACTAACCATTACTGTCAAAGTTGCTACCAACTTTGGGAGGTAAGAGATGGAGAGAAAGTAAGAGTCTTGCCCAAAGTCACACCAAGAATAAGATTCAAACCCAAAATTACTGTTTAAGAATCAGTGTTTTTCACACTCTGCTAATCTTCCAATGAGTACTTATCTCCTGCAAATAAGTACAAATGCAATGTTTAATGGAGAATCGAGGGATATTTTAAATGTTCTTTAATCAATTCAATGAAGCTTGTATTAATAATTCCCCTCACTAAGCAGCTTCACATAATGGCTGCATAACCACTTATTGAAGATGAAAGGATGGAATTATCAGTCAGATGTGAGTTGAACTCACATACTATCAGGTTGTTTCTTATTCTGAGGATTTACAATTATGCAATCCTGTCGAAGATATAAATAGCCAAAATTTATAGTTAAATTTTATATAGTGCTAAATATAAATGGCTAAAATTTATATAGTGCATTAAAATTTGAAAGCACTTTTGTATACAGTGTCATTTGATTCTTACAATGATGCTGTAAGGTAGGTACTCTTATCACCATTTTACAGGTGAGTAAACTGAGGCTGAGAGCGATTAATGAGGTTCTTACAGAAGTCAGTGTTTGAAGCAGTTTCTGGACTTCAGTTTTCTTGACTCTGACTACAGCTTGTTATCTACAAGGTCACCTAGGTGAAGAGAAGTTATTTCTGTAGTCTCTGTTATGATTCTGTGTTGGACTCTAAGGAACCTTTAACTTCTCAGAATCTACTACACTTCACAGACCTTTTGGGATCAAACAGGTACATGTATGGCAGTGAATAGTTTTGATCACATTACTCCAATAAAGATTATTCTTTGACCTGTAATTGTAGCTGCTTCCTAAATTAAGTCAACTCACCACAATTCTCCTCTCCTTGTGTTCAGTGTGGGGGAGGAAAGGTGCAAACATCAATTCTAAAAGATAGCTATGGTCTTTGAAAAATAGTTGATAAGCAATGTTAAAGGCTAATGTGTGACTAAGCTGAGTCCCACTCTAATACAAAGATTTTATTAAAAACTGTAGCCACAGTAATAAGAGTCTAGGAATACTGAATCGGAACTAAGCTTTAACTAAAAAAAAACCCTCGAATATTAAAATCCCAGTTTCTATTTCATCTTATTTTTAGCAAAAAAAAAATATGGAAACAGTGAATTGACACAAAAATCACTTTTATCTCAAAAGGTAATTTCTATTTCATAAAATACATATGTTAAACCAGATTTGAATGTCTAAGATGCTCCCATAAGTGTGTAAGGTAGCACAGAGAAAAATATTAACTCTTTGAGAACTTTAAAATTTAAAATACTTTTGAACATACTTAGATTAAATTATAGATAAAATCAATCATGTCCTACTGAAAATAAAGATGAAATTATTAGTTTGAGGTAATTTATTATTTCACACTCAGTTATTTCCTATTTTAGTTACAAGTAATGTTATTTTTATTTAATACTAATATCAAAATAGGAATCAGTTGAAGCCAATAGCTTTCCTAAAATCAGCTCAGAGTGGGATTGGGTGGGAGTCAGCCATCATTTTTTCATAAATGGCACTATATGGATCCAACGAAAAAATACACATTATTCTATTACTATATATATTCAAGTGGGGACATTTTAAATTACAGTACCTGGCCAATCACCAGAGTAGAGTAGTGGAAGAAACAAAATTTGGGAGATATGATGATAAGAGACTTTGATTCTAGTGCATGTTCTGTCACTAATTCTCTGTGTGACTTTCAATAAATCACTTTCTCTTTCAACCTCCAATTCTTCATTGATCAAATGAGGATGTTGGACTAAACAATTTCAAGGGTTTCATTTAGCTCCTAAATAACATGATTCTATTGCCTAGTCTACAGGGTAAAGCTTTGGAAAATAAAGTTCAATTTTCAGGCTAAACTCAAATCCTTCCAATGGCTTCAACCTATATTTCTACCCATATCTACCACCCTTCCTCAATCTGAATACTGAGTCAATCTCTTTATTCGTTATTCCTAAGAATGAACAGAGTATCTTCACTTTAAGGTCCTGTCACTACTTTCTGAAGCTGCCTATTGAATGATCCAGAATATCAGAAATTTCCTTCTTAATTCATACAATATCTCCCTACCTACAATTTCTATAGTTATTATATTTTTTGCTTTTGGGAGCAAGAAAGCTGTTACCCCTTTCACATGACAGCCTTATAAACATCTAATAGCAGTTATTAAGTTTCTCCTTAATCTTCTCTCATCCAGGCTAAACACGCAAAGTTTTCTCAACTACTTATCAGCAATATGGATATTTTTCAAACCTATTATCTATTATGAAATATGTTCTGTCAGATTTCTAGCTTGCCATTTCCCATATCTTAAGGGTTTTGATGATATATGAGTCTCAAAGCTTAATCAGTCTCCATGATGTTATTTCCTGCGGTAGTGGTGAGTGGAATGGAATCCATAGTTCATGGGAAATGCTTCTCTTCCCTAAGTTAACATGAAATGTGCACCACATACTATGTTTGTGTACATTGTAGAGGACACATCTTGATATGGAAACACATTTATATGTAAGTCATTCTGTGAAAGAAACATACATACACACAAAAAGAAAGAAATATAAAGTAAAGAAAAAGTATTTTTGATCTGCATTCACGCTCTCCAGTTCTTTATATGTAAGTCATTCTGTGAAAGAAACTTACACACACACACACACACACAAAAAAGCAAGAAAAATAAAGAAAGTAAAGAATAAGTATTTTTGATCTGCATTCAGGCTCTACCAGTTCTTTCTCTGGAGATAGACAGTGTCTTTCAACATAAACTTTACAGAATTGTCTTGGATCATTGCATTGCTAAGTTATTCATAGTAGATCATCATACAATATTGCTGTCACTGTGTACAATATTCTCCTGGTTTTGCTCATTTCATTATGCATTAGTTCACGTAAGTCTTTCCATGTTTTTTTGAGAGCATCTTTATTTTTAGTTTTCAACATTCACTTCCACAAGATTTTGAGTTCCAAATTTTCTCCCCATCTCATCTCTCCCCCCACTCCAAGATGGCATGCATTCTGAATACCCCTCCCCCTAATCTACTCTCCCTTTTATCTCTCCCCCACTTCTCTTATTCCCTTTCCTTTCTATTTTCCTGTAGGGCAGGATAGATTTCCATACTCCATTTCCTGTATTTCTTATTTCCCAGTTGCATGTGAAAACAATTTTTAACATATGTTTTTAAAACTTTGGGTTCCAAATTTTCTCCCTTCCTCCCTCCCCACCCACCCTCATTGAAAAGGCAAGCAACTTGATACACGTTATGCATCTGTAGTCATGTAAAACACTTCCCATAGTAGTCATGTTGTGAAAAACTAAGTATATTTCCCTTCATCCTGTCCCACCCCCCATTTATTCTATTCTCTCTTTTGACCCTGTCCCTCTTCAGAAGTGTTTGCTTCTGATTACCCCCTTTCCCAATCTGCCCTCCCCTCCATCATACTCTTGCTCTCTTGTTCCCTTCCCCTCCTATTTTCCTGCAGGGTAAGATAGATTTCCATACCCAAATGAATGTGTATATTATTCTCTCCTCCAGCCAAATCCTATGAGAATAAGATTCACTCATTACCTCTCACCTTCCCCTGTTTCCCTGCTACTGTAAAAGCCTTTTCTTGTCTGTTTTATGTGAGATAATTTACCCCATTCTACCTCTCCCTTTCTCCTTCTCCCAGGATAATCCTCTCTCACCACTTAATTTTATTCTCCAGATATCCCCCCTTCATCTTCAACTCGCCCTGTGCCATCTATCTACCTATCTATCTATCTATCTATCTATCTATCTATCTATCTATCTACATACATACATACATATAATTTTTCCCTCCAACTACCCTAATACTGACAAAGGTCTCATGAGTTACAAATAGCAGCTTTCCATGCATGAATGTGAACAGTTCAACATTAATAAGTCTCTGAGGGCCTCTTGTTCATTGTTTCTTAAGGTACAATAGTGTTCCATCACAATCATATAATACAACAATTTATTCATCCATTCCTCAATTGAAGGACATCCCCTCAATTTCCAATCTTTGTAGGTCATCATCTCCAGTCATCCTGATCTGCATCTTGCCAGAAGAGAAAATTAGACTGGTGTCCTTGCACAACCTTCCCTCACTTAAATCCGATTCACTTGCAAGTCATGGCACCACCTTCCTGATGTCATGGTCCTCTTTGAAAATGAAGGACAAACAACAACAATTCTTTGCTGCTACTAACAGAGCCATTATAAATATTTTTGTACACACAGGCCTTCTTGTTTTTGTTTTTCAACTCTTTGGGATACAGACTTAGTAGTAGTATTGCTTGGTCAAAGGGTATGCATGGTTTTATAGCCCTTTAAGCATATTCCAAATTGCTCTCCAGAAGGGTTGAATCAGTATACAACTTCACCAGTACTACATTGATGTTTTAATTTATGCACATCCCCTCCAACATCTGCATTTTTTCCAACATTTGTGAGGTGTGAGGTAGTAGCTCCGAATTGTTTTAATTTGTATTTCTCTTGTCGATAATAATTTAGAGAATTTTTTTCATGTGATTATAGATAGCTTTGATTACTTTGAAAACTGCCTGTTCTTACCCTAGTACAACAGACCTTTTCTGCTGGCCTTCTAAGTTGTCTTGGGCTGGAAAAGTATCTCACTCCATCTTTTTGTTGGTTCTGCCACTCTAGAATTTGTTTAGAGCAATTTTTTAAAGAAATTTGTAGAGGTTTGGGGGAGAGCTCAGGCAAGCCCCAGCCTTTATTCAGCCCTCTTGACTGCCTCCAGACAATTTAGGGGTTTAAAGCAAAGCAACAGCAGAATAAAAAGAAGCTACAATCTGGAGATATGTCATCATGTCAGGCTAGTTTTCTTGATAGCGATGATATGTGAATAAGCTACCCTTAGAAGCATTTTAACACACCTTCTTTGCTCACAACAACCTTTAATGCTTTAGATAAAGCATCTCTTTTTACAGACGAAGCATCTGAGAATCAAAGAATCTAAGTATCTTGCCCCAACAAAGCAAGTTAGCTGTGGAGCCAAATTTGCAAAAACTAGTCCAATACTCTTTTGACCACACCATGAAAAAAAATGACAATTCATACTGGTCCAGTAGCTGTTTGTAAAATCTTTAGTATTCATTTTGTTGAATAAATCTCTATTAGTACACATTACAAAATGTATCCCCATTTTATCCTAACAGTTATACCTGACAGATACACAGCTGAAGGAGAGGAGCGCATGTGAATAAGGGAACATAAAACAGCAACAGTCTGTCCCTATTACTGGCAGGAAAAAAACAAAACAAAACAAAAAACCAAGTATCTGGCCTGTTAGAAGTCACATCTGTATCAACACCTATATAACTAGCTGTATGTAACAATATTGATATAGATATATAAATAGCACATAATGTAAGAATTGGACCATATTCACTATCTTGTATCTGCTTCTTCTACATCAGAGTAGGTACAGTACTGATAGCAATAAAATTTTAGAGTATGAAAGAGCCTTAGAGAACACTTAGTTGACCACTTTCATTTTACACAGGAACAAAAAGTGTCAAAAAGATTGAATACTTTGCCCAAGATCACTTAGCTGGTCATAGTGAAGCCACAATAGGAACCTATGTTTCTTTATACTTACCCCAGTGAGGTCCTGCCTCCCTGTTCTTCCCACACTTACTGAACCTGCAAAGGTATGGTCCTTCCACTTTCTTTCTTCTCAATCCTATAAGGTGAGGCAACTGGAAAGTGGCAATGGTCATGCAGCCCAGAGCTATAACTTCTACATCTACACTGCTTTCTTCTGGGGACTTCCATTAATTCACGAGAAACACTTGGACATCTCTATACATAATTTTCAGACTAAGAAATGACAACTACCGTGAATTTGGCATAAAGAAATTTGATGCGTTATTTTATGTGAAGTCACAGAATCCAAAGAGAATTATTAAAGAGATTTGTGACATCAACTAAACATAGACCAACATTTTCAATCTCCCTAATAAATAGCTCATTATATACTGTATAGATATTCCTTGCATGACAGTCCATTGTTTTTGAGTCAAGGCATAGTACATTTCACAACATAGCCGATATTATAAGTATTTATCCAATTTTTCACTAATAATAATAGCAATAACAATTACAAACATTTATATAGTGCTAACTGTGTACCAGGCACTGTGCTAAATACTTTATTATCTCATTTGATCCTCACAACATCCCTGGGAGGTAGGTGCTATTAATGTCATCATTAATAAGTGTCATCAGAAAAAGAAACTGAGGTTAAGTGACTTGCCCTTTTTTGGGTATGGAACTGAGCTAACATAAAAAACCATTCTTAGCTTGTAGGCAGCATAAGAGGGTGGGCTGTATTTGGCCTAAGAGCTATAGTTCACTGACCCTTTCCTTAAAACTCTATATAAATAATAGGTATTATTCTCCAAACTGATGTTGTTCAGTCGTGTCTGATTCTTCTTGACCCCATTTGGGTTTTCTTGGCAAAGATACTGGAGCAGTTAACTACTAATTAATGATTAGTCATTGGACATGGGTATTCAAGAAATTTATGAATCCACCTAATTGAATCATCTAGCTCACATCTCCACAATTTCTAAAAGAATTTCATAAGATATTTTTTGAAATGCTTTTCTAAAAATTGGTAAACTCTTATACACATATGTATAAGCACACATATCTATATTTCCCCTGTTCTTCCAATCGAATGTCCCTGTCAAAAAAGGATACGATGTTCATTTTTCAAAATAAACATCATAGCTCTAAATGACCCTCATCATTTCTTTTTTTCAATGGTCATTAGTCACTGCTTTGTAATAAGTCCTAGAATTTTACAAGGAATCAATGTTGTGCTAACTTGCCTACAGTTGTCTCTGCTTTCTTCCCTAAAAAGAAAATAAAAAAAAGAAACCAAGGATAACACTTTTTTTTCTGTGTTGCAGCAACTCTCCTAGTCTCCACAGTCTTTCAAAGATCACTGCTAGCGGGTCAGCAATCACATCTGCCAGTACTTTTAGTGCCCCAAGGTAGTCTGTCCTGGTCTGGTGATCTGAACTAAGTCAAAGCAGGGGAGTATTCTTCCTATTTATCTAAGGATCAAACTCTCTAGTATCCATTTTAGCTTTTTTCCAGCTCAAAGATTATTCTTATCTTAGAAAACAGGCAAAAGAAAAGTTGAGTGTATCTGCTTCCTCTCTTTGTATCAGTTATCAACATTACATCCACCTTGAGCATTCATCTGTTCCAGCTCCCCTTTTGGATTGCTTCTTTTTTCCAACATTGCTAAAGTATCTCTTATCCTGAGTATTAGTCACCAGCCTCAGTCATTCTGAGTTATCATACTCATCATTTGTATTCAAACTGTATTTTCTGCACTTGCATCCACATTGTGTTCTCTCTATCTTCCAGATGGTCTTTGTCCATTTCCTCTTTCTTTCCAGGTGATCTGAAGTGCAATCTGATGACAATATTTCCCCTATGACTACCTCCTCAGATCTTCGCTGAAGTGGTCTCCACTATGTTTTCCCTTTTTTGAAAAAAGAATCCTGCCATGAGTTTATCTTCTTTATATACAACGCTGCCACTGCTACTGCTGCTGTGGCTCCTACAACTACTATCCTTCCTCCTCCTCTTCCTAGTACTACCTCTACACACATACACTTAATGATTTTATTACTTCTTATGAAAGTGTAACTTCCCAAAGCCATATTATATACAGGCAGCTAGATGGTGAAGTGGACAGAGTCCTGGGCCTAAAGTGAGAAATATTTGAGTTCAAATATGGTCTCAGACACTCACTGTGTTACCTTGGGAAGTCACTTAATCTCTGCCTCAGTTTCTTCAACTTTAAAATGGAAATAACAACAGCATCTACACCTCTCAGGGTTGTGGTACGGTTCAAAGGAACCTTATATTTGTAAAGTGATTGGCATATGGTGGGTGCTATATAAATATTTGTTCCTTTCCCCTATTACATTCTTGAGTCCTTTCTCATCAAATCTAAGTGATATCTATTATATCAGCTTTCTTTACATTAGAGTGCTTGGTTCACTCTGTTTATGTCTTGGTGGGTAGTAGGTACTTCCCCCCTTACCCTTTTCAATTTAAATTTCTTATGAATAGATTTTTCAAGGCTTTAGGTATGCCCATGTACACACACACACACACACACACACACACACACACACACAAAATCTTTCCTCATTAGGTATAATCCATCACTCTCCAGAATCTTCCATTCCTATATTTCTATATTTTAAGCAATAATCCCAAAAGCTAAATCCTATTCTT
Source organism: Phascolarctos cinereus (assembly GCF_003287225.1). NCBI lineage: Eukaryota > Metazoa > Chordata > Mammalia > Diprotodontia > Phascolarctidae > Phascolarctos > Phascolarctos cinereus. The sequence continues at coordinate 171,576,839 of NW_027555625.1, forward strand.
GAATACCATCTTCTTAACCATCTGTTCAATTCTAAATCTGCCTTTCTTTTCAAAAGCCCTTGCCTTCAATCAGTAGTAGTGATTAAACATACACATACACACACACACACACACACATACACACACACTTACTTCTGTGTTCCTAAACACTTCAGATGAGCAAAGTGAGGCACTGAGAGATGATGTTAACTAATCATCGTGAACTGAGTCACAACATTATCATCATCATCATCATCAATCTCACATTTACATAGCACTTTAAGGTTTGCAAATCACTTTACAAATATCATCTCATTTGACCCTCATAACAACCCTGGGGGAATGGTGCTTTTATTATTCCCATATGAGGAAATGGAAACAGACAGAGGTTCTGTGACTCACCCAGGGTCACAGATCTAGTAAATGTCTGAGGCTGGATATGAATGCAGATCTTTCTGTCTCTACTTCCTGCCTATCCACTATACCACCTAGTTGCCTCTTCATTACTAGGAGGTTTCAGAGTCAGGACTCAGAACTAGGTTGGTTGATTCTTTTCCATTGTATCTATACTGTAAGTGATTGTTATTTTTACTTATTGCTATGAGATTTGGATATCCTAACAAAGCCATACGTAGATACTTGAGAATTTTCATACGTATAGTAAAACAGGATTTCTCCCAAATAAGGACATTCAATACAATTATTCTAAAACCACTGAATAATTATAGCTTGAGCACAATAATAATACGAAGACAAAAAGGTGAAAGACTTTAGAACTCTGATCAAAGCAGTGGTCAATGATGTCTTCAAAAGTTTGACATGAAATATACTTCTCACCACGTGGCAGAGAGGTGATTTGCAGTTTGAGGGCCAATATGTTGGTTTGTTTTGCTTGACTATAAATACAGGGGCAGCTAAGTGGCACAGAGGATAGAGCACCAGCCCTGAAGTCAGGAGTAACTGAGTTCAAATCTGACCTCAGACCAAACACTTGACACTTACTAGCTGTGTGACCCTGGGCAAGTCACTTAACCCCAACTGCCTAAAAAAAAATTGAGTATAAATATAAATTATATGGGAGGACTTCTATGTGCACTATCCAGTACCACACTTTCTTGCTTGTCACGCTGATTATTAAATGGGTTGGCCATTTATGACACAAGAATATGTAGGTAGTCATAGTGTGTGAACCTAAAATGGTGTTCCAATTAGCAGTCTGTGAAGAAAGCAAACAATTTTTTTAAAGAACAATCAGAATTGTACTTGGGTTTCTCCTTTATCATCAGAATTCTTCTTATGTTATACTTATTTGGGTCCATGTATTTCATAATTAAAATGCAAGCTTCTTAAGGGCATGAGCTTTCTCATTTTATGTCTTGTTATCCCTTGAATCAAGCACAATACTTTTCATATAACAAATATTTAATAAATGGTTTATGAATTGAGTTAGCAAATAGAAGAAGAGAATGATGTTTCATAACTGGCAGAGGGACCTAGAAAAGAGAAGTAAACTCTGTAAATAGTAATATCAGTAAGCCAAAAAAATGATCTTAATAAGTAACATGCAAATGTCCAAGATCAAAAATTTTCAAACACATCTGCATATGCAGAAATAATTACCATCAGAATTATTATTACAGAGAACACAGAGAATAAAAGATAGCCTCAGAGAGGGCCTAGTGATGTTTTAAATTCTGGCAACTGAAAAAAAGAAAATGTCTCAGTTGCCAGAAAAAATATTTGCAAGATCGAAACCATTGCTGCAAATGGGATGGCTAAAACAAACATTTATTTTGGGTTGACAGAACCAGAAAATACATCAAGAACTCTTTCATCCATCACATTCAAATATGAGAATGCCGCCATGTAGATGGCTTCAAATATTCACATTCACATTTGGTCAAAAAAGCAGGTATAAAGATTTTAGAATACCTCTGTTAAAGAAAAAAGTTGTTAGAGAAAATTCATAGGGGAAAAATGTATTCTCTTCTCTACCCTTAAATTGCCTATCATGTGGCAGGCAGACTATTATCCTTCTGTAGCCTGCTCTCCTCTCCAGGTACTAGATATAAATAAGGATGAAGGACTAAAACATTCCACACTGGGGCCAGCTTTTATCTTTAATGTTGAGTCAAAGTGCCTAGTGCTCACAATCACCTAACTGTGTGTAGACTCTGGGTAGATGAAAGATGAGACTGGTCAAGTTCTCTGCCTTTTTTCCTCAAGTATCACCTAATAGAGTGCTTTGTACATAGTAGATATTCAACTGAAATTTGCTCACAGGTTTCCCTATGATTAGCATACATTTTTTCATATTCTATGTTCAGTTGGAATAGGATTTTCTGAAATTGGAGATGGCTATCCAAGAACGGTTTTTTTCAAGACTCCAAGTAACCAGTACCCCATGGAAAACTTTTGTCTTCCTAGACAAGCAGAACATGGCAAAGGAAAATGAAAATCCTTAACTGTAGAATGTGTCAAGTTACTTGTGAGCAATTACCCCCAATCAAAATACATTCAGTTCTATAAGATACACATGGGGGACAGGTAGAAGAGTGGGAGGTAGAAAAATTCAAAGAAAAAAACCCAACAAAATATATCAGCAAAGAAATGACTCAGAACACTAAAAAGTAAATTCAAAAGTAATGTTCAGGCTTGCTTCCAAGTACTATGAGCCCACAAGGTTAGTGCCAAAAATGTGGCTTTCCCAGAGCAAGAAAAATGGTCACAAAACTCCCACTAGACACCCTTAAGAAACAAAGCAAGAAAAAGAAGCCAAGCAACCCTATGGACAAGAACAATTTGCTGAGAGCACACCACCGGCTAATGCTGACACCCCCTCTTTACATTTTGGGGAGTTATGCATCTGCAGCTGAATTCCAAGTCAAGCTGTTAGAAAACAGAACAGTAACACGAATGAGAGATACAAAGCTTCCCTGAAGAATGGAAACAAAAGTAACCCCGGAAAATGCACAGTGAATAAATGTCTGATTCAACATCTAAAAGCCACACTTTGGTGAATATTGCTGAATGGTGTTTCCTTCTTCTTCTTAATTTGTCCTGGACAGATCAAAGAAATCATATCACCGAAGTACAATGGTGGCAACATGTTAGTATATTTGGCAAATGTATAGATACAGGAGGTGAAACAACTAACAAGTAGAAATGATACAGGATTTTAAAAGTCCCAGATGTCCAAAAGGATGACTAATTATTAACAGAAAGAATTCCCATAAAGAGAAGTTATCATGATACTCTACCACACAATAGCTACAAAATACAATCTACACCCCTCCCCCCCCACTCTCCCCACCCCATTGCTTTTGGTATCTCTCAGGCATTATTAATATGTACAGTTTCAGTATCTCAGGAAGGAAGCTGGAGAGGGCCCTTAGATGTGCAACACAAACGATTTTGGTGATAGAAAATAGGACACGTGGGAAAAACTTAAAAGAAGTTGAGGGTTAGTCTCCACAAAAGAACTCTGAGAGTTAGCTTAGTAGCACCATGGATAAGAGTATTGCACTTGTAATCAAGAAAACCCTGTGTTCAAATGCTGCCTCAGACACTTATGTTGATGCATGACTCTGGGAAAGTCACTTAACCTGTCTGGGCCTTAGTTTTGTTATCTGTAAAATGAGAGTAATCATGGTACCTACTTCATAGGTTTGCTGTGAGGCTCAAATGAGAAAACATGTAAAGTATTTTATGAACCTTACAGCACTATATCAATTCTAATTATTGTAATTAAGAATAGCTTAATGCCTGTTTCCAAATATTTAATATGTCATTAGAAGGAAGATGGTATCAACCTGTTCTCTCTGTTCTCAGATGATACAACTGAAATAAAGTAGGGTTTAAAACGAGGGACAGAATGTCTAGGTGAATGTCAAAATACCAGGTAGAAAGCCTTCAATACATTGGTTAAAAAACCCTTATGGAGGATTTATGACAGGGCAGAGATAAACCTTGCAAACTTACATTGAAAGGGAAAGCAAGTAAATCTTATCTTAATTTCATGTATAAATGTGTGTGTGTGTGTGTGTGTGTGTGTGTGTATTATATAGCTATAGATATATAACTCATACACATAGCACTTTCAGGTTTTCAAAACATTTTCCTCACAACAAGCCTTACCCGTATTTTAGGTAGTATGTGTATTTTTATCACAATTTTATAGATGAGGACTCTATTTACAGAGTCCTTTATAGATGAGGACAAAAATTTATAGATGAGACACTCTAACAGATTAAGGACTTGCCCATGATCACACAGCTAATAAGCACCAGGGCAGGATTTAAATACACCTTCTGATACCAATCCAGTGCTCTCTACATACCACACAATTCAAATCCGTTGAATTACTGAATTGGAAAGAAGAAATTCATGTCAACAAAAGTTATCAAACAGTACACTAGACCAAGAAAAATCATGGGATCTTTATTCCTGGAAAATTCTAAGAGCATCAATCACAACTGTCTAACGTGGCTAAATTAGAAATAATCTTACTTAGAACAAAGAGACTGACTGGACTAGTACCATCTTCAAGTGCCTTTTAGCTTAGGAATTATATGATTATAAGGGAAAGACAGAAAGCTAGAAAAACAATTAATGGAAAAAAATCCACATTAAGTTACAATGGGGGAAGGTGGGAGCTTTAGAAGATGGTATGCCAATATTTTGCTGATGTCACTTTCCAAATCATTAAAACAGTAACAAAAGCAAAAGTATTTAAGAAAATAAATTCTCAAGTTGGAAAGATAGGCTTGAGTAAATACACCAAGAGATATATACAAATAGAAGTGGAAACACTTGAGAAATACCAAATATTTACTTAAAAGCCCTAAAGAGAGAAGTCACTTAATTTCATTTTTATTTACCTAGAAACAGAAGCATACATCAGGTCACACAGGACTTAGACTTGCTTTAAATCTTTTCCCTAGAAATTCTAGCAAAGATCTGTACAAAAAGCCAATTAAGTCTGCATTCCCCACTATTGTGAATTTTACTTAGGATCACATCTTCATTGTTCATGCAAGGTTATATAGTACTATGACATTCTTCTCCACTTGAGAAAATAGATTAAATTTTAATAGTGCAGTGAAAACATTGCTCTTAAATACAGGAAGAAACATAGCATTTAGATTTTCTTCTATACCTTTTTCTAGATTAGGTTCTAGACTGGAAGGTTAGAATAAATTGAACACAAATAAAATACTGAAATAGTTTAAGAGAAGAAAGGATAACTTCAGATGTAGGAATCAGGTAATATTTATAATGGAGGTAAATAGAACATATTCTAATGTTCTGTAACTGTAGCTACCATTTATCAAATGTTTACTTTGCACCTTAGTTTAACACCCACAAGAAATATTTTTAAATAGTTTGGAAATTCCCTACAAATTAAAGTAATATATACACAGGCCTAATGTAACCATATAAATATGATTAGATGGACCATTTGATTTTGAACTATTGAATTATCATAAATTCCAGTCAAAGAGATGTATATCATCAGTAGGTGAGTAAAATCCCATACCCCAACCCCCAAGCAAGCAATTGTATATAAAATTGCACCTAGCACTTTGTTATAAAGAAAGCATTAAAATAACCTAGGAAACTAGGAAAGTACCTAGCCTATACTTTTCCAGAGGAAGGTAGGGTAAAGCAGCATTCATAGCTGGCTAATTTTATCTTGCTGTTCTCCATTCTCAGATGACCTCTTCAGAAGGCCTGCCTACCAGAAGCTATATTGAATCTTCCTGAACCGTAATCTATTGAGTCATTTTGTACATCTCTTGCTATACACAAAAACCTTCAAGTACCCAACAAAATATGAAAAATGAATTACTGCAATATACTGTTTTCCTACCTCACATATAAAAATTGCACTCTTTCTAGTCTGTTTTGGTGTTAATTATGCCTTTGGAGTGGTTGTTTTCTTATTGGATGGAGCATTTAACTGTTACAAATGTTTCAATATTCAATTGATTTTATTCACTTATGGATATATTCGATTCAGTAATAATAAAATTCATCATGTTATATATGTACATATAAATATACACATACAAACAAGTGTATATATGTATGTGTTTATCATAGATTCAGAGCTCCATCCCCTGCATATTACAGAGGAGAAAATTGAGTTACAGAAAGGTTAAGCAGTCACTTAACCCAAGTTGTTCTGAGGTGACACTTGAACCCACCTTCCTGATACCTGGATGAAGACTTTAACCCAGGCTGCCTTTGTACAGATGTGGATGGTGGGGGGATGAAATTATAGTAAATTATATTTTTACATTCTTGATTTGTTACAGTACATTAAAGTAACAATTAAAGATCTACCTTGATACCTCATGGTGACATGGAAGTTAACCTAGTTTCCAGCAGGTCCTACAAAGTATATAAGCTTTTAGTGTGAGCCAGGTCACAGACTACATGACTACCTTTAGAGGATCATCTTGGGACAACCTGAAAAGGGATATCACTAGGTTGGCTGCAAGGTAATGATTATTTTGGCCACGGTGACTCTCAAAACTATGTACTGAGTGTGTGAAATCTATATTGGAGGAAAAAAAACTCTATATTGATGAAATAATAAATTCCTAAAATGACAAAGAAACATTTCTAATGTAACCTGTTTTTATTTTATCTTTAGAAACTCTGTCTCTGTCTCTCTCTCTTTTACTACTTCTAGGGGGAAAAAAACTATTTTAAAGGAAGACTGATTGGCTAAAACACCAAAAGTAGCAAAAATAAAGTACTCCAAACTAAAAAAAAGAGCAAATGCTGCAGACTATCTGTCTTTAGCACTGAAAAAGAATATTATATTCTACATCTGCCAGTTTTCTGTTTATTGATTTTCTATTTTTTATTTCTACTTTCAAGCTGGTCTGTGAAAACAAGGAAACTGCTTTTTCTTTAATTAATTTCTATATTTAAGCACCTCATGTTAATGAAATCTAGAGATATTTTGTTGATAAAGAAAAAATGTTGATAAAGAAAAAATGGCATAAAAGGTTCATGGAGGGTCTGAACATCATTGGTACTGCTGATCATGATCCTAAATAATAGAATCAATTAACCAGGTAATTTGGTATTTTTTTTTCATTCAGGCAAGGGCCTTTCTTCTATTTTGAAACATGTTTTACTCAAATTGCTTTGTGGTGCTTTTGTTCTTTATTAATTTTTAATGTGGCATAAAGGAAAATATCTCACAAAGCAAGGAGGGGAAGTGGTTGTGGCTCTTTACAACATCTCTAGAAGTGCTAAGACCTTTAGTTACGGTAGGTAGAATAGGTGAGATGAATAATGAATGAATGAATGAATGAATGAATGAATGAATGAATGAATGAATGAATGAATGAATAAGCATTTATTAGGCACTGACAATGTGCATGGTACTATGCTAAGTTCTGGGGATAAAAATAGAAATGCTACACATTCCCTTTTCTCAAGGAGCTAGCATCCTACTGTGAGTACGAACCAACACACATGGGAAGTTTCAGCTGCAGGTCATATGGAAAAGTTCTGTGGTCCTTAGTGTATAGTACCGAGGCAGATGATAATGCATTTTCTTTATAACCATTTTAATTAATAAAACCATATCAATTTCTAATATTGAAACATTTTACAGTGCCAAGGATTTTGTGGAAAAAAACTTCCCTGTTCAGGTCTTCAGTCAGTGTGAATGCTGAAGAGTCAGGGATTATAGCACCCAAAAAAGCAGTTGTCTGGTTACATGTAAACAAATGTGTATTTCTTCAATGAATGATGGCTGTGAAAGTTGGGGTAGAAGTAGGGCAGATGGTCTGGGGATGATGGTGACAAGCTCTTACAAAACTTGTGTGCAACCTAACAGTGCAAAACTCATTTGACATCAAAGGAGCAAAGAATCACATGACCATTAACAGAGACCCAAAAGGCTACAAATAAAGGCATCTTACTTTTATCAAAGTTGTATGGGCTTCTGTGGCCACATGGTGATTGCTATACACCCAACTAAATCTCCACATTTTGAATTACTCATTTTTCTCATTTCATTGAAGACTATGAAACATACATTTTATGAAAGAGGTAATTTTTTTTTTCCCTAAGCTTGCCTATAAAGGTCCTGCACACCACTATGTTAATTTAAATATATAACAATGCTCCTATGTTTTAATGATCAATTTGTCAGCTATATTTTGAGGAAGTAATTTCAAATGATTAAAACGAGGGTATTTTAGATTATTTTTTTAATTCCCAAGGAAGATGTAGAAATAGAATATATTCACAAAGTTCTTTTGGGGATAAAATCCCTTGTGAGATCTCATTTTCAAATGAACCATTACAAAAGCTCCCATTCTAGCAGACAAATCAGAAGCATGTTGCTTGAACAATTTCACTCTACTAATGAATATAAGCTATTCCTTCTCATTCCTGACACAATGAAAGGTTTTCTTCCTTCCTTCCTTCCTTTCATTTTTTTTTAAATGTCAGAAATGTCAGACCCTGAACCATGGCATAAACTTAAATGACTCAACACACGTCTGGTCAGTAATTTTAAAATATTTCCTTTCCTATGGCAGAAACAGCAGGCTGGTATCTCTGAAAAAGCGAAAGTTGGACCTGTTAGAAGAATTTTCAGAAGAAATTATTATCTACTCAACCACCTTCAATTATAACTTATTGAAGTGAAAATTGTCATATTCTTATAATCTTTGGTCATTACATAATGTGGTTTTTAGTGTCCAATGTAGATAAGTGTCATTTTGACAGATGCTAACCAATATGATATAACAAACTTAAAATTACATTTTAAACTGATTCAAAGAGAGTTAATTAACAATTTAATTTTTCATCATATTTTATAATTATGCTCCTGAGAATGATATAATTATTTTTTTATTAATCACCTACTGTATAAAAGACTTTGTACTAAGTGCTGGACATATGAAGGCCAAAAGGAAAAAAAGTTCCTGCTCTAAGGAAAATTATACTCTAATCAAGAAATACAGCATGAACACTGATAAGCAAATATAAATACATTTGAAGAGGAAGAAAACACTAACAATTGGTAGGATCAGGAAAGGTTTCATGGAGAGAGAGAACCTGAGCTGAATCTCAGAGAATAGTAGGATTCTGAAAAGCAGAGTTGACAAGGTAGTCCATGCCAGACTTGGGAGGGTAGAGGAGGGGGTGGGATGGAAGAGGACTAGCTTGTACAAATGCATCAAGGTAGGAGGTGGAATGCCAATCTCCTCAAACAGCTAGTAGACCATTTTATATGAAATGTTTATTTCAGGTGGGGGGAGGCAGAAGGGAGAGTATGATATAATCAATGGAAAAATAGATTGCAGCTAGACTATGGGAGATTTTAAAAGTCACACAGAATAGTTTCTATTTTATCTTAGGGACAAAAGAATCAAAGAATGTCTGACACAGAAGGGCTCTTAAAGACTGTCCAATCCATATTTGAACAAGAATCACCTCCCTGTCAAAGTGTTATCTAGTTTCTTATAAGATCTGTAATAAAGGAAACAACTTCCTGAGGCAGCCTGTTGCACCTTTCGATAGCTCTAAATATTAAAAAATGTTTTCTTACATTAAAAAAAAAGGTTTGCAACTTGGATCAACAGGTCCCAGTTTAACCCAATTTGGACAACAAAGCATGGCTAATAATAACAACAGTATATGCATAGTATATCAAAATTTAAAATACACTTAACATTTATTATCTCATTTGAACCTTACTACAATATTGTGAGGTATGGGTAATTATTTTTCCCATTTTACAGATGAGGAAATTGAGGCTAAGAAAGGTTAAGTAATTTTTTTCTGAAGGTCATACAGCTAGTAGGTGTGCAAAGCGTGGCCTTGATGACTTCAAATCTACTGTTCTTTTCAATACATCACCTACTACCTAATGTTTTTTTTTCTACATGGAGGGTAACTTGGTAGTATGGTGCATTGAACGCCAGACTTGGAATCAAGAAGACCTGAGTTCAAAGCCAGTCTCAAATACTTACTAGCTGTGTGACCTTGGGCAAGTCACTTAACCCCTGTTTGCCTCAGTTCTCTCAAATATAAAATAAGGATACTAATAGCATCTATCTTGTAGGGTTGTTGTGATGATCAAATGAAATAAGAATTGTAATGTGCTCAATACCATGCCTATCACATAGCAGGTACTATATAAATGCTAGATATTACTATTACTTTTATTATTATTATTACAGCTCTCCAAATATTTGAAAACATCTATTCTTCCCGTCTACCCCCAAGAAGCCTATTTTTCAGGCTAAAGAACCCCAATTCCTCTTGCAAAAACCTCTTTTATGCTAATACTGATCCATTGATATCAGTGGTGTATTGCATAAAGCACTGGATTTGGAGTCAGGAAGATCTGAATTCAAATCACGTAATATCTGTGTGACCCTGTACAAGACACTTAACCTCTCTTTGCCTCTTTCTTCATCTCTAAAATGAGTATAATAATAACAACTAACTCACAGCCTGTTACAAAAATCAAATAAGATAATATAATTAAAATACTTTGTAAACTATAAAATGCTATGTAAATGCTAGCTACTATTATTATCATCATCTTCTTCTTCTTTATCCTCATCCTCTTCCTCATCTACTTTGGTTGTAACTGTTCAAGCATTTCTGGATCTACCTCACTATACTACTCCCTAGCACACATTTCCTCAGCTTCATGAAAAGAATGTTGTTGTTGTTTAGTTGTTTGAATTGAATCTGACTCTTTGTGACCCCATTTGAGGTTTTCTTGGCCAAGATACTGGAGTGGTTTGTCATTTCCTTCTCCAGATCATTATTACAGCTCTTCAAATATTTGAAAACATCTATTCCTCCCATCCACCCCCAAGAAGCCTACTCTGCAGGCTAAAGAGCCCCAATTCCCCTTGTGAAAACCACAGAGCTAGTTAAGTGTCTGAGGCTAGATCTGAACTCACAAAGATAAGTCTTCCTGACCCTAGGATCCTCACTCTATCCACTGTACCACCTACCTGCCCTAGCATCTAGGATGAAAAGGACAGCATGAGAGAATTTATCAAATGTTTTGCTGATATCTAGGTAAACTATAGCTACAGATTTCCCCTCATCTACCAGTTTAATAACCCTATCAAAAGGAAATAAGTTCAATATTACCCGTTTGTGATGAAGCTATGTTGGTTCCTAGTGATTGCTGCTTCCTTTTCTAGAGGTTTCCTAAAACTTTAATATATTCTAGCATTTAGTCAGCAATAAGTCAAGCTCATTGAACTATGGTTTAGAGGCTCCACTTTCTTCCTTTTTTTATTTTATTTATTTTAAATTTTTTTGTTATAGCATCTCTACTCTTCAATATGAATTTTCAAAGAATACAGACAGGCTCAACAGCCACATCTACCAGAAGTCATAGTGAGATCCACCTACAGATTTAGTAGGAGTGTCAGAGATGAAAACAGGACAGGACACAAGATTGTGATCAGAGATAGTCATTTCAGACTCTAAGATCTTAGAGGCAGTACAGTTTTGTGTAATAATATTTAAGGTGTGACTATTCCTCTAGGTACCCAAGGAAGAGTAGAGAATAAAGACTATAAGACTTTTTTTTAAAGGAATTAATGTAGGTTAGAAAGAGAAAGGGGAGAGTGGAGAAGTGTCAGAAAAAAAGGAAGTGGGAAGAAGAAAAGCCTCATTGACAATTCAAGGAAACACAATCAGTCCAAGTTTTTGAGATCCTGTTCTTTGCCAAATAATTTTTTTTAATTAAAAAAAATACATGACCCTATCTTCAGTTCAGGAACTCTGCTTAATATTAACAATAATACCTTACATTTCCATAGCACCTTGCAATTTACAAAAGTGTTTTATGCACTTAGTTGAACTTCATAGCATTCCTATGAGTTAGGTAGTGCTAATGCAATTATCTACCTTTTTTACAGATGGGAAAATTGAGAATCAGTAGGATTAAGTAAATTGCCCAAGGTCATATAGCTAATAAGTAGCATAACCTCAAACCTAGTTCATCTGACTCCAAGAACAGTGCTTTTTCCATTAGTGCAGGTTGTTTATTTGACAGAAACAAGGTAACTTTCCTATGGCCTTTGCCTTGGGCTGATCCTCAGTTTTCAATATTATTAGATAATACAATCTCTCTTTCTCTCTATTTCTCTGTCTCTCTCTCTCTCTCTTTCTCTCTTGTCTTGGAGAAGGAGCGTCCTTTCAATGTATTTTCACTCTGCTCATTTAGAACCATGTAATCTGAAGAAAAGCTTTTAACACACTTTTTGTAATCTTTTACTTGTCAGAAAAGACCTTTTCCTGCAATTTCTTCAATACCACCACTAATTCCCTTGGCCACAAAAGTGTTTACTTCAAAAGTCAATTGGAACAAATTATTACAAATATATCTTCATCTGAGGAAATGAGAAGTTTAAATGAAGAAATAGAATTAAAAACTAATTTTATGAGGCATTTTGAAGGCATCAATGAATCTGATGCCTAATAATTAGGATTGGGCAAAAATGCTGTTTATTTTTAAATATTTAGATTAGTCGTTTCTTTCACACACTTTCATCATCTGGCATAAATATAGAAATTGTGCTCATTCACAAGAAAAATAGAATTACTAAAGAGTTACTTTCTGAAATAATGATTATAGATTAAGTAGGCTCTTCTTTAGTTTTAGTACAATAAACTAACCAAATGGAATGACTATTAACTCTTTTCTGTGCTTAGTAAGTGTTACTTTATCATTAGGGGAAAAAAAACCCTAAAAACAATGGAAAAATCATCGCTGTTTGCACTGGGGATTTATCTTCTTTGGTTTGTTTGTTGTTTGGTCCAGTCTCATGACTTCTTGAGTGTAGGTTGCTCCCTGTGTGGAATCTTCCTCTACCAATGAAGATCAGCCCCTCTTTTATAATTTCAGGTTTAGAGAGTTGCCTGGCAGAATTTAGAGTAAGTGAACTTCCAGTCATACAGTCAATGTGTATAAGAGACAGGACAGGAACTCACGTTCCTTGCTTCAAAGTCCACCTTCTATATACTTTATTATGTTGACATTCAGTGACTTTCTTAGGATAATATTAACGTTAGCTTGCATTCTTCGAACAAATCAGTGGGTAAAGAACAGAACACAGCTGTGTGCCGGGCAACTGGAGGAAGCCAGACTAGAATTAAAATTTCACCATGGGAAACTCATGTCAAACCATTCTACACATTGATAATTGAGTTAATTGTAGTTTCTTCAAAAAGTCATGCTGATTCCTCTGGAAAACACTGAATGTGATCCTTCCTGAGCTTCCAAAGGATATAGAAATATTTTTTCTATAGAGTCAGAATTTCTTCATTAAATATTCTTTTGAATATCAAGAACTTCAAACAATGGAAAATCTTGTTACTTACATAAGGATAAAGATAGAGTAGCTAAGAAAAACAATGGTTCATGGGGTCTATCAGATATTTCCCCAAACACTAATTATTTAGCAGAAGAAGTATAGAGAATAAGTTCACTGTATACTCATTGCTTGGGGTAGCTAGGTGGGTGCAGTGAATAAAGCACTGGGCAGGAAATCAGGAAGACTCATCTTCATGAGTTCAAATCCAGCCTCAAACACTTACTAGTCATGCGACCCTGGGCAAGTCACTTAACCCTGTTTACTTTAGTTTTCTCATCTGTAAAATGAGCTGGAGAAGTTAATGGCAAACCACAGCAGTATCTCTGCCAAGAAAACCCCAAATGTAGGCACAAAATCAGACAACCCTAAAATGACTTAACAACAGCAACATGCTCATTGCTTAAGGGCATGTGCGGGGGCGGAGGGGGGGAGTGAATAACCACCCTAGGCTCTTTATTAATGAGTCAAGTCAGCAAGTTTATGAAATGCCTACTATATGCCAGGCAATGTGCTAAAGACTATCAAATAGCAGGCAAACAAAGCTAATTTATTTGAAGTAATAGGGATGGAATAACAAGGTCATATTATCTTTTGCCTTTATGTGGCCTCATAAGTAATTTTAGTCTACCCTATGCCTCAGATCAAGGCTGAACTGAAGTTTTGTATAGAAATTTATTTCTTTAAAATCACAAAGAAGAAGATATCACAATATGAAAAGTTGACGTAGCCTCATATCTCAAATCCCACCTCTGATATTACCTATGTGATCATGGGCATGCCGCTCAATCTCTGAGAATCTTGGTTTCATCTGCTGTAAAATATAGATAATACCTGCATTATCTAAGGTATTTCACAGGGTTGTTTTAAGCCTTAAAGCCTATATGAATGAGAAGGCTGCATTGGTACTCTCTCAATATTAAAGGACTTAGGTTTTCAGGATGTTAAATAGTTTCTCTATGGAATGTTTTTTAAGAGGAAATGGACAATAATTACATAGGTTAAATCAAAAAGAATTTATTAAGTTTCTACTATGTTTCAGGCACTGTGCTGAGTTCCAAGGATGCAAAAAACAGTCCCGCTCTCAAGGAGTCCACATTTACCTTCTTGCTATGCTTCTTACTTTCCCTGTATCATCTGCAGTATCACTCTGAAATATCCATCAGCACCTCTGGTTTTCTCACCCCAGAATACCCTTCTGCTAAGCTAACCTCCTTATCCCAATGATAAGTACTTCCTGTGGCCTACATTTTATGGAAGGGACCAGTCTGGCTAAATCTTATTCCTTTCAGAGAAGTGTTTGTGACTTTCTAGCCTTCAACATCATGCCCCTGTGTGAGGTTTCTTTTCCCACCTTCTTTTTGTATGTTATCTTTTCTTTCTGTGTATTGTCTTCCCTCATTTCGTTTTAAGCTTCTTGAGGATAGAGACTGCCTTTTTTGTTGTATGCCTATGTCTATGTGTATGCTTATCACTGTATCTGGGACATAGTAAGCACTTAATAAATGCTTAGAGCCTTGTGGTCCTAAGACAGCATGTTCTGAAATAGTCAAAGGAGAATGCTGCCATATGTTTCAGTTGCTGTAGTTATATGTTGTGCTATTTTAGAAGATGGAATTTTTGTCCAAGGAAGATTCACAATTTTAAAAGTACTGTCATAGAAAAAAAGGCCTATTTACCTATAGCCAACACAACCCTCATTAAAGTCATGAACGTGGGACTCTATTATAGCTGGACCACCATATATAACTCTACTGTCAAGTACTACCAGTAAACTGAATACAGACCCAACCCTGGAATCAGAGGAGACTTTTTTTGTTTGAAATATTGGCTCTGTGTATAAATGAATGAGGTTTATCTTTCTTTGCCCAATTCCTAGGTTTTAAAGACATGAATACTGACCCATCATGAAGCAAACAAAATGAAAGTTTCTAAGCAAAAGATCACTATAAGCCTGATTACCTGGGGGCCCAAATACATGCCACAATAAGAAATTTCACTTCTTCTGTCTTATCACAGATATCTGATGATCATAGACATACTTCTAAGAAGCAGAGCATTAGTCATGATTTAGAGATTTAAATTTCATTCCTTGAATCAACAACAGAGTAAAGCTATTGCTTCTTAGTTTACAGACATGAAAAAAAAATCTATCTCAACACTAATTCTGAGGATTTCTTAGACAGTACTTTTTATGTGGAATTCATAATGAAGCCTTCCAATACTATTTTCTGACTGAATCAAATTTGACACTTTTAATTGTCTAAGAAAAGACCCTTGTCAGTGAGATGCATTACTTACATGTCACTGAAATGAAAAATTACTCTCCAAAATCCATGCTATCCAAAACACATAGACATAATCTTGCCAATGGGATGAACAGAATGCAAGAAATCCATGCTTTACGATGTCAGTGAATCATTTTTATATAGAAAACCATGCTCATATTGAAAAAGGTTACACCCTAGGAGAGTATGGCATTAAAAATCCATCAGATGCAAGCTTAAGAAATGTAAAAGCAGTTTACATCATTTGACATCAGATTATAGTCAAGTCTCTGAAAAGTGTCTTATTAAGAGGCTCCATGGCAAAATGACAACTCCTTTACAGCATAAACAATATGTGTATACATATATACATATACATATATGTATATACATACATATGTATTATATATATAACACATACCCAGTTGCACCTACTACAATACTCTGTACATATCAGCATTTAATAAATATTTATTGGACTGGATAACACAATATTTGCAACTTAGTTTAATACTTTGATCTGTGAGTAACAGCAACTGCTGACATTCTGAATTAACTATCACAGATTATGTATAATCTGTCTTGGGAGTTCAGCTATTAAAAAGCCACCCCCTCATCTTTTCTTGTTAATGAAATTGCCCAATTAACTTGAATGTGCCAAAATGGTACACATGTTGAACTGCAAATGAGCATTGTTGGTGGGTAAGGTTGGGGTGGGTAGGAAAGAGAAAGTTCCTACAGGATTAAAAACATTCACAAATCACCAACATTATCTGCCTTCCACTCAATTTATGGGGAACTGGCTTTGCCAGTCCATAAAGTAGTCATCATGTCATTGTGACATGTAGGAAATCTTTGCATGGAAAAACTAGAAATACCTCTGTTTAGTGGCCTGATATTGAAAAAAAAATTATAAGGGAATGTAGCAACGTAAGAGTCCTCAATATTTTCTGCTAAAGGTAGTTTCTTCACTTCTCCACACTTAACTACTTCATAGATAGCAAATAAAAATCCCAAGTCAAAGATTCATTTTTATTTGTTTAGGGCTATATCATGGAGAAAAACATTGATTGTGACAGGTTCTTTTTCATAATGGCTCTAAATATACCTATTTCGATCTCAAACCTCTAATGAAACAGTCAAGGTTCTCTCCCTGTTACTTAAAACACAGAAACCACCAGATACTATCATTTTTGACATCAGTTCTGAATTCCTCACTAAAACTACTTTCACCCAACAAACTATCAAATCTTAAAGGATGGCACCAATTACTAAGATGACAGGAAAAAGAATGGTGGAAGAGATGAGACAACCAGATCTGCAAAGATTCTACTCATACAGCATATTCATCCAATTTCAACAAGAATTAATTGAACTAAATTAATACTGTGGTGACATAAGACTTACCCAGCTTGTCTCTAAACACTTATCAGAGGACTTATAATACCAACAAGAAAAGACCATATGTACTACCATTTCTGCACTAAATTTGATTCATTTGTGGCATAAGAATCAGTCTTTGCTGGAAATGTCAGGACTGGAATAATTTGGACCCAAGCCACTAGAATTCAGGTCCATTGGCCTCAGTCACACAAGGTCCAGAGTACAGATGAGTTTTTGTTGCAACATCATTTTGATGAACTAGGAAAGCAAACCCTTACTGCGCAGGGTAGTTGGGCAATATCAGAGTCATAAGCATCATCTTCTCAAGCATCACATAACACTGATCTCTTGGCTAGAAGTCCCAGGACCATAGTACTTCATAAAGTGAAGACCAAAGTAATCCTTCTGTGGTCGTGAATTTGCCACAGTAGAGTAAATGAGTGTTTCTCCTTAGTTTATCACAGTTTAAAAAAAAAGTCTAACAAAAGTATACCCCCTTGCTGGTTAAAATGTTAGCTCATCAGGGAGGTCGGTTATCGATATATGCCAAGTAGTAGTGATATCAACTATAGCAGGAGCCATATTCTAGCTCCCTAAGCCCATGCAAGTTGGTTAGTTTTTCTTAAAAGATAGAAAACTTAAGTTGGCTCAGTAGACTAAAGGTTTAGACTACTGAAATAATGTCCTGGTCACATGAGTGCAAAACCAAAAGTAAAAGCTCCCAAGTAAAAGCTTCTAAGCTCTGATGCTTGGAAGACTACAATGGACAATTGATGCAAGAGAGCTTTGATTAGCTGAGTAACTGGTGATCATCCTGTTATGGCTAACAAAAATTATTTATTTTACTTTTAACTTATGAAATAAAACAAGCATTTCCATAACAGTAGAATTTTTTGAAAAGACTATTGTACATGAAATTACAAATCTATTATGTACAACATGCCATTCCTTTTCAAATATATAATAAAGTTATCATGTAACTTTCCCCCCTTTTTCTTATTCCCCCAGGGAAAGAACTAATAAATAGAAGTATGTATAGTGTGTGTGTATGTGTATATATATATATATATATATATATATATGTATATGTATGTATGTATATGTATATACACACATATACATATGTGTGTATATACATATACATACATACATGTACACACATATATGTGTTTAATGGTAGCTTCCTTTTGTTAACTGCTGGTATCTCATTTTGGTTCTAATATCAAACCTAAACTACCAGGGGGCTCGCCTGAGTCAGGCCTAGCCAAGAATAGCAACACAATATTTTTTTTACCATAATAATTATAGTTATAAAACTATAATAATAACTGTGTAATTTTACTATACTAATGTACCATCAGGAGTTACAAAGTGAAGGAACAGGATCTTTTGAAATCTTTCATTTTTACCATTAATGAAAAGTCCAGAAATAAATCCCAAGTCATTTAAAAGAGAGATCCTACCTCCTACTCCCCATGCCATTTTAAAATTAGACCATAAAAACACTGTGCAAGTTCAAATGTTACACCTTTTGGCCTTTTGAAAGCGATTTCCGTTTTTCCTGTCTTCCTTCAGATGTTTAGAAGCATAACATATAAATGCACACCCAGCATCCACTATCTTTAATGGGTGCTACATGTTTGTGTCAGTGGAAGCATAGATCCCTTACAGAAGTGGAAATGGAAAAAAATTTTATTTTTAGTCTTACCTGTTTTCTTTGTTCTGTCATTCGTATTTCTGATAGATAATTTATTTGGGCCTATAATTTTTACTAATTTTCCATATCAATTATAATATTATCTAGATAAGAGGCTCTTAACATTTTTTGTGTGTCATGGATACCTTTGTAAATCTAATAAAACTTAAGGCTCTCTTCTCAGAATAAGGTTCTTAAGTACATAAAATGAAATTTGTAGGAGTGCAAAGCACTGATTATACTGAAATACATTTATCAAAATATAAAAAAGGAACAAGTTCTTCAAAGATCCAAAATTTAGAACCCCTGACCTAAATGATACAAGGTTATAACTTTTTACCTTCCCCCACTCCACCCCAACCGTGTACCTCCCCGCCCCCAAACCCTGCTCTTTCCTGACACTCATCTCCCAGTTTCTGGAGCATTTCATAGGATCCTAGAATTAGAGATCTGGTGTTGTTGAGAAAACTGGAGGCTAGGGTGATACAGCAAGTTGCCCAAGGATACACCTTCTTATCAAAGAAAAAGAAGCAAAGAGAACCATGAAAATTGTCTTCCATGCCTACTTGGTTTCTTTATTCTTTCTTTTAATGGCTTTTTGATGCTTTGTTAAAATAGAGTCCTCCTCCACCAAACAAGACAGAAGAATATCAGTGAGATTAAACAGAAGGCTACAACTCAACTGATAATTCCTAATATCATTCTCTAAATTTCTCACATAGATGCTTTTCCTAAATACTTATTCTGTCATGACAGAGATGTAATCAACGATTTGGGAAGATCCAGAGTTCCTAAATCCCTCATTTCAAAATTCAGTCTCCGAATGGTTTGTGTGGGACAGAGAATCTTAAATCAATTAAACTCAGAGACTTCTCAAGGTGGAAGCAAAGGTTATTTTTTATTACAATCTCCAGAGAAGGGGCCTCTGCTTCCCAGGTACACTTCCAGGAGGAGGGAGGCAAGGCACAGAAAGTGAAATGAAATTATATACCCTAACTCAAACAAACCTCCACCCACCACTATCCCTTATTCCCATTGGCTGGGGAGGCCGGCTTACATTTTTAGGCATGAAAATTCAAAGACAAAGAACAAGGAAAGAGGATATAGCCAATCCAAACACATATGTCCTTATTTAGTAAACCTAATGCTGATGTTGCAGTGGTGTGGTGATCAGGATGGGGTTTAGGGACGAATTCCCATGAGTTAGGTAATTCCTAGGAAACTGAAATTTACTGCAATTTCCCCTCCCTAACCCTCTTCCCCCTTATCCCAGAGACAAGAAAAGGCAGGAAGCTTTTCAAAGGGCAAGCAGTTCAGGTTGGGGGCAGGGCTATTCTTTCTACTAGGCCTTAAAAAGCAAAACAAAACAAAACAAAATAAAACAGGGTCTTAGCAGGGGAGGGTTTTGAAAACAACAATCAAGAAATATTAACAAGAACTATTGATCGCCTGAGGAGACTTCACTTTTGAGAGATCATCTCTCATAGGTTGAATTAACTTTCTCTCAATCCTGGTCACATCTCACCCAACCTTGCAAGGAATTTAATCTAAGGTGGGGAAGTCTATTGTGCTCTACTCAGGTTTGGGTGGGGATAAATTCTTTGATTAGATTGCTCAAGGCTGGGGGAGATTTAGAAGTAAATAATGTAATCAAAGTTCATTAGAATAGGTCCAGCCTTTCACTGTAATATTCATTCTCTTTCACTACTGCTTAACTAATTAATGCCACCCTCTCAAACACCCACTTTTCCATGGGCATATAAGTCTTGAGCCCACCACCAAGATGGTCTTTGGCATTCAAGAGTGCCACTGAGCTCTTTTATTAAAATGCTAGCATTATTAATAAAATGACTAATTACCCAGAAATTATGTCTCTTGAACTTTTTAAACATCACAGTCATAGAACAGGATATGCAGTAAGCTAAAAAGAAACATAGAAATAGCAGTAGCACTTCTAGGGCTATATCCCAAAGAGATCAAACAAATGGGAAAAGGACCCACATGTATAAAAATATTCATAGCAGGTCTTTATGTGGTGGCAAAGAATTGGAAACTGAGAGAATGCCCATCAATTGGGGAATGGCTGAGCAAGTTGTAGTATATGAATGTAATGGAACACTATTGTGCTATAAGAAATGATGAACAGGCTGACTTCAGAAAAACCTGGAAAGACTTGTGGGGTCTGATGTTGAGTGAAATGAGCAGAACCAAGAGAGCATTGTACACAATAACAGCCACATTGTGCGATGACTAATATTGATAAACTTAACCCTTCCCAGCAATACAAGGATCTAAGACCTCTCCAGAGGCCTCGTGATGGAAAATGCTATCCACATCCAAGGAAAGAAGTATGAAAGTTGAATTGCTATTTTTTTCTCTTCTGGTGAGTTTTGTTTCCTCTTTCTGATGGTTCCTCCTATTGGTTTTAATTTTTACTTACAACACCACTAATATGAAAATATGTTTAATAGGAATGTAAATATATAGCCTATATCAGATTGTGCATCGTCTAGGGGAGGGTGGTGGGAAGGAAGGGGGAGAAAAATTTTAAACTCAAAAGCATATGGAAGTGATTATTGATAAATCAAAATAAATTAATAAAATTTTTTAAAAAAGAAAAGAAAATTACACTCAGGAAAGAACAATAGGTAAGAACCAGAAAGAAAAACAAAAGTCCCATCTTCCCTTTCCCTAAGATAAAAGAGTCAAGCCATACTAATCCTATGGAGTACAAGAGTAATATAAAATAATCTGTAACTGAATATAAGTTTAATATGAGTTTACAACACAGTACCATTATTAGAAAGCTGCCATTTATACTGGGATTCATTGACAATGATAAGGTATTTAGGGACCCAGAATTTATCCTTTGTTGAGATGTGATATTGCACATTACAACTTTTTAACTTTTTTTTCTGTCTTCACATTCTAAGAGATGTGGAGAAAGACTGAAGGGGAAAAAAAAAGATAATCCCTATTAGATAATAAGGAGAGTATAGGAAATTTTTCTTTTGCCTTAAAAAGAGAAAGCAATAGGTGAGTTAAATATCTGTATGTAAAGCATTATTTTAAAAACACTAGTTATTGCTTTCCATTTCCGCCATGGATAGGAAGAAGAGGAAGTGAGATTAAACTATAAAATGATAAGAACTCACTCCTGCAGGACTGATTAAACACTGGAACAAACTATCGCAGAAGGTTGTGCTGCCTGACGAGGAATATGGGAAAGGAAAGAGCAGTCAAAAACAGTTTTGAGCTGCAGTGAATTATAGTAAAATCTATAACCTTTAAGTCAGACCATGGTATCATGGCGTGCATTCAAATCTAATATTCTATCACCTTTCTTCTCTAAGTGTGAATTTGTTGGTTTAGACACATGTGGCCATTGACAAATGGCACACGTTTTATGTGAGTTAGGACTATATTTTGCTTCTTTTTGTATCCCTAGTACTTAGCACAGTGGCTGGCATATAGTAAGCACTTAATAAATGTTTATTGATTGATTGAATGTGCTTGATTTCTAACCTTGTCTTTACCCAATATTTTAAATGCTTATTCAGATATTTTCTGTTCTTTAGGTATTCAGTGAAATTCCTCATTCATCCAGGAGGGGTATTCCATTACTCCAAGGGATCTATGATTCACATATGTGTGTGTGTGTGTGTGCGCGCACGCGTGCGTGTGTGTGTGTGTGTGTGTGTGTTGTATATATGCATATGTATATGTACATATATGTGTGTATGTATATATGTATGTAATACACACATACATATATACATACACACAGATATACTCATTCTTTTTAAAACTCTCACCAGTACAAGACTTCCTACACAATAACAAGATAACTTACTACAAGCTTATTTTCTTTGTTATCTCTGATGTAATCTTTCAGCAAATAACTAGGTCATATCCTTGATTCCCTACTCAATTCAATTCTACGAGTATAGAGATACTCAATTGATCACAAACTTTTACTAAGTGTCTACTATGTACCAAGTGCTATGGTAGGCACTGAGGACACAAAAACACAAAACAGGCTATTCCCTGAAAAAGCTTATATTCCATTTGGGGATACAGCATGTATGTAAATTTATGCAAAATATATGTATGTGTGTGTGTGTGTGTGTGTGTGTGTGTGTGTGTGTGTATACACACAAACTAATTTCAGGGCTGTACTAACAGATGGAAGGGTCAGGAAAGCCTTCATGTAGGGGATCTGAAGGAAACTAGTGATTCTTGGAGGTGAAGGTGAGGAGGAAGATCTTCCCAGGAGGAGTGCTATACAGCTTACACAGTGGCACTGAGACAGGAGGTGGAATGTGCTATGTAAGAGCAACAAAAGGGCCTGGCCTGGAGGGTGTATAAACAGGTGTAATGTACAATCAGCCTCAAAATATAGTCTGGAGTCAGGTTTTGAAAGGCTTTAGAACCAAAGCCAAGATCTACTGCTCCTGTTTTATAAGACCTCAATGCAAGCAAACTCCCAAATAAAAGGGATGTCTTCAACAGATATGAAATATAGCTAGATCACATTTCTCACCCTGGCCCTTCTGGAAAATTTCAAGTCTTATTTTGCATGTGCAACAGAGGTTCCTATTCCTTATATTTGCTAAAAATAAATAAGCAAAAAGTAGTTTAAAGAAGAAAATAAAGTATGAATTGTGAAAGAAAGGTGTGGTTTTCAGATTCAAAAGGCATGGATTTAATGCATTTGTATTTCATGTCTCTACTATTTGACTAACAAGTAAACTATTTACTACAGAAAAACAAAATGCCAACTGAAAAAGTGACCATTCAAATCAGAAGTACACTTGAGCTCTAATCCAAAGTATTTTGAAGGTCAATATTTTGCTTTTAGTTTCAATTATCTTTTCTATCACTAATCTTAAGTCAAACAGGAAAAAAAAAGATCCTCCATTGAGTAGCAACACTTACTAGATACAGAAAATGACCGGGAAACTTGCCTAACCACATCCACCAATGAACTGATTAGAATTTTAAGATCATCTCTTAACTCAATGAGTTCAATAGTATCTGAGACTGGGGCCAGCTAGCTGGCGCAGTGGAGAGAACACTGGGCCTGAAGTCAGGAGGACCTCAAATCCTGCCTCAAACCAGCCATTGGACACTTACTAGCTGTGTGACCCAGGGCAAGTCACTTTATCCCAACTGCCTCACCAAAAAAAGCTTCCAGTATTTTTCATTTACCCTTAATAAGGCAGAAAAGGGGAGAGGCATGGGGAATAGGAAAAGGAGTTCTAAAACTAAGGGAAAATGAATTGTAGTTGCTGATATCATTATGTGGTGTCAACCATAACATAATTACAAAACATGAAAATACTTCAAAGAATTTCATTAAACTATAGGAAAATGGAAGGTCTTTTTTTTTTAAAAAAAGGGAGTTTCCATTTATGAATCAAATCTAAGGAATTTCTTGGCAAAAAATTGAATGAGAAAAATCAGCAGAGATTGAATCAGCACAACAATTTTTCCAAGAGTCTCCATGTGTTTATGCATGTAGAATGGAGGGGATCCTACTGCAGGAAGTCTGTGGGTAAGTAGTATCCTCTGCAGTATCTCTAAGAGGTGTGCTCTCTTGTCCTTGAATTTTTTTTAAATATAAATTTATTTATTTTTAGTTTTCAACATTCACTTCCACAAGTTTTTGAGTTCCAAATTTTACCCCATCTCACCCTCCCCCACCCCAAGATGGCATGCATTCTGAATATCCCTTCCCCTAGTCTTCCTCTTTCTTCTCTCCCCCTTCTCTTATCCCTTCCCCTTCTATTTTCCTGTAGGGCAGGATAGACTTCTGTACCCCATTTCCTGTATTTCTTATTTCCCAGTTGCATGTGAAAACTTTTTTTAAACATGTTTTTAAAACTTTAGGTTTCAAATTTTCTCTCTTCCTCCCTCCACCCACCCTCATTGAAAAGGCAAGCAACTCAATACAGGTTGTACATGTGCAGTTATGCAAAACACTTCCATAGTAGACATGTTGTGAAAAACTAACTCTATTTCCCTTAATCCTATCCTGCCCTCTCATTTATTCTATCCTTTCTTTTGACCCGATCCCTCCTCAGAAGTATTTGCTTCTGATTACCCCCTTTCCCAATCTGCCCTCCTCTCTATCATCCCCCTGCTCTCTTGTCCCCTTCTCCCCCTATTTTCCTGTAGGGTAAGACAGATTTCCATACCCAATTGAATGTGTATGTTATTCCCTCCTTAAGCCAAATCCTATGAGAATAAGATTCATTCATTCCCTCTCACCTTCCGCTGCTTCCCCTCCACTGTAAGAGAATTTTCTTTTCTGTGTTTTTTTGTGAGATAATTTACCCCATTCTACCTCTCCCTTTCTTCTTCTCTGAGTATCATCCTCTCTCATCCTTTAATTTTATTCTCCAGATATGACCCCTTAATTTTCAACTCACCCTTTGCCCTATCTATCTGTCTATCTATCTATACATACATACATACATATAATTTTTTTCCTTCAACTACCCTAATACTGACAAAGGTCTCATGAGTTATAAATATCATCTTTCCATGCAGGAATGTAAGCAGTTCAATCTTAATAAGTCTCTTATGATTTCTCTTTCCTGTTTACCTCTTCATGTTCCACTTGAGTCTTGTATTTGAAAGTCAAATTTTCTATTCAGCTCTGGTCTTTTCATCAAGAATGCTTGAAAGTCCTCTATTTCACTGAATGACCATTTTTTCCCCTGAAGGATTATACTCAGTTTTGCTGGGTAGGTGATTCTTGGTTGTAATCCTATCTCCTTTGCCCTCCGGAATATTATATTCCATGCCCCGCAGTCCTTTAATGTAGAAGCTGCTAAATCTTGTGTTATCCTGATTGTGTTTCCACAGTACTTGAATTGTTTCCTTCTGGCAGCTTGTAACATTTTCTCCTTGACCTGGGAACTCTGGAATTTGGCTATAATATTCCTAGGAGTTTTCCTTTGGGGATCTCTTTCAGGAGGAGATCTGTGGATTCTTTCAATTTCTATTTTGCCCTCTGGTTCTAATATATCAGGGCAGTTTTCCTTGATAATTTCTTGAAAGATGATGTCTAGGCTCTTTTTTTGATCATGGCTTTCAGATAGTCTAATAATTTTTAAATTCCTCTCCTGGATCTATTTTCCAGGTCAGTTGTTTTTCCAATGAGATATTTCACATTGTTTTCTAATTTTTCATTCTTTTGGATTTGTTTTACAGTGTCTTGATTTCTCATAAAGTCACTAGCTTCCAATTGCTCTATCTAATTTTTAAGGAAGTATTTTCTTCAGTAATCTTTTGGACTTCCTTTTCCATTTGGCCAATTTTTCTTTTTAGGGCATTTTTCTCCTCATTGACTTTTTGGAACTCTTTTGCCATTTGGGTTAGGCTATTTTTTAAGGTGTTATTTTCTTCAGTATTTTTTTGGGCCTCCTTTAGCAAGGTGTTGACTTCTTTTTCATGATTTTCCTGCATCACTCTCATTTCTCTTCCCAGTTTTTCCTCTACTTCCCTTACTTGCTTCTCAAAATCCCTTTTGAGCTCTTCCAAGGCCTGAGACTGATTCATATTTTTCTTGGAGGCTTTGGATGTAGGAGCTTTGACTTTGTTGTCTTCTTCTGGTTGTATATTTTGATCTTCTTTTTCACCAAAGTAAGATAATATAGTCTGACTCTTTTTGCGCTGCTTGCTCATGATCCCGGCCAATTACTTGAGTTTTAAACTCTTTGTTAAGGTAAGAGTCTGCTTCCAATGTGGAGAGTGTACTGTCCCAAAACTTCAGGGGTTTGTACAGTTGTTTTCAGAGATACTTGTAGGGACCTGTAAATTTTCATTTCTCGTAAGGTGGTATGATAAGGGGTGAGGTGTTTACTCCTTTCCTGGCCTTCAACTACAAGTACTCCTTTCTGTCCTGTAACTGTGAGGAGGGGCTCCTCTTCACAGCCACTACAAGCTCCTCCACGCCAGCGCTCCTCCTCATTCCAGCACCGCCACCCAGAACTGTGACCCAGATCCAAACACGGGCAAGGCAAGAGATTCCTGCCTCTGCACTGGCAAAGAGATCCCTGCAATCCCTCTCTGATCACTCACTGGATTCCCCCTCAGTCTGTGGGATGGAAGCTCAGGAAGTAGTTGCCCCCCCTCCCATGGCCACGCTCTTGGGGAATGGAGTTGAAACCCTGCCTTCCTCTCTGAGCACCGCAGAAACAGACTTTTCCCACTGACCTTCTAAGTTGTCTTTGGCATTGGTGGATTGAGGAGTCTGGAAACCTCCACAGCTGCCCGTGATTCAGTCCTCTGAGGCCTGCTCCAGGTTTGTTGCGGCCTGTGCTCCCAGCCTGGCGCGATACACCTTTCTGATCAATCATCCAGGTTGTCTGGGGCTGGAAATTTGTTTCACTCTGTCTTTTTGTAGGTTCTGCTGCTTCAGAATTTGTTTAGAGCCATTTTTTATGAGTATTTGGAGGGGTTTGGGGGAGAGCTCAAGCAAGTCACTGCTTTCACTCTGCCATCTTGGCTCCGCCCCCATCCCTGAACATTTTAAAGATGAGTTTTAATCAAGGCCTCTGGTCAAGTGCAGGTACAAAATGCATTTACATGTGGGATGTAAGTGCTGTGATTCTTTCCCATTGTATACATACATAGATATTATATAGCATTGTAAGTAAAGAAAAGTCTGAAGACTGGATTGAATTGGCTGGTAAAGAACTGATTCGAACCTTTGTACTATAGAATAGAAGAAAATGCAAAATGCTGGAGATGCACAGTTATTTTTAAAAATTCAGAAATAACAAAATATAAAAGCATAAATATATAAATCAATGGGATATAAGTATAAATAGTTTCCTATTCTGATGATTTGATGGAAAAAATATTGGCTCAATATGTACCTGTAGTTCAATATAGTAACCAAAAAAGTTAATTTACTTACATTGCTTTAAGGGAAATATAGTGTTCAAGACTAGGTTATAGTCCTGTTGTCCTCTGCCCTGGTCAAACCACATTTGGTTTAGTTATGGGCACCCTTGTTTAGGAAGCACTTTAATATGATTAGAATATTGAGGAGAGCAACTCATGTGGGTCTTGAAATCATGACATATTCAGAGTAATCTCAGAATTGGTGATGGTTAGCCTTGAGAAAAGAAGACTTATGGGGGATACAACAGCTATCTCCAGGTACTTTAAGGGTTGGTATATGGAAAAGAAAATAGAAAATCTGGATGGCTCTGGAGGACAGAAGGTATGCAATTGGAAGAAGTTGCAAAGGACTATGTCTCTGAGATGCCATCAGAGTCCAATCTCCTGCAATTCTATGATTTAAAGATGTGGATATTTTTCACTTTTACTAGTATTCCAAAGTAATCAACCTTCTTCTGATCTGTTACTCTATGAGGTTTTGCATCCTAATGTAAAGATCAAAGGACAATAAGGTAAGTATCCTCAGATTGGTTCTGGTTTGACCACTGGCTAGCAAGAAAAGATGAGGGTAAGTACACAAAATTTTTGTAGTGCAGAATTCAGTGAAACACATATCCACACAGGACTGAAGACAACTTGTTCTGTTCTTTGTAAGCTCCTCGTGGTAAGATAAATGGTTCCAAATATTGTCCAATATTTCTTCATGTAGCAATATTAAGCACTTATTCAAGAAGAAGGATTTTGCCAAGAGCATAATTGCTTGTAATTGGAAGTAGGCAAAAAAAATAATAATGTTATTGAATAGTTTTCAACCTCCAGAGATCTGGAAAATTTAGTAAAGATTATATATCATTAAGAAGATTGGTGTAAAACATTTCAGCAGTATGGTCATATTTCCTTGAAAACTGTGATTGGGTATAGTTAACATGTAAATAATCAGTTTCATTAGTTTTACATTGACCTTTGTAGCTTCAGTAGCTCTGAGCAACTATGCAGAGACTTGGGACTCCCTCTACCACTTTCCTAATTTTCTTTAAGTTTCAGCTGATAGTTGTGAAGCTTAAAGACCTCGTGGCATAACATAAAGAACACTGACTTGGAAGACAGAGGATGAATGTTTGGGGCTCCGCTACTAATTGGCTTTGTGATATGGGACAAATCAGAATCTTAGTCTTAGAATTAGATAGGACAAGAGAAGCCATCTAGTTCAATTCACATACAAAGAATAAATCCCTTTTAGAAAAAGCCTCCACTTAAAAACCTTATATGATGAAGAATTCACTATTCTTTGAAGAAGCCTGCCCCATTTTAGGACTACTTTAATATTAACTTCTTTATCTTACACTGAAATTTGCTTCTTTCTAATCTCCACCAAAAGGTTCTAGTTATACCTTGGGATGCAAATCGTACTGTATTTAAGCTCTCCCCTTTCTCCCCCCACCCCACGTTGTAATCCCTTAAATGGGCAGCTAGGTGGATTAGTGGATAGAGTGGTGAGCCTAGAGTCAGGAAGACTCATCTTCTTGAGTTCAAATCTGGCCTCAGATACTTACCAGCTGTGTGGCCCTGGACAAGTCACTTAACTCTGTTTGTCTCAGTTTCCCCATCTGTAAAATGAGCTAGAGAAGGGAATGGCAAACCACTCCAATATCTTTGCCAAGAAAACCTCAAATGGTTTCACAGAATTGAACACAACTGAAACAACCCAATAACCCTTTAAATATTTGGAAAATAAATCATGCCTCCCTTAAATATTGCTTTCCTCATGCTAACTAGTTTAGCTCCTTCAACCTACCCTTGAACAATATGGAGTCAACAGTCTTCAAGGTCCTTGTTACAATTCCTAAGACATAATACATGTTCTCAGTCTTTCCTAATATGTGGCACTCAAATTGAACACAATGATACTCCTCTGTGCTGATAAATAATAATAATAATAATTATTATAACAATAGCTAACATTTATATAGTGCTTACTGTGTGCCAGGCACTATGCTAGCTATTTTACAATTATTATCTCATATGATCCTCACAACAACCCTGAAAGGTAAGTGTTATTATTATGGCCATTTTACAAATGAGGAAACTGAGGCAAACAGAGGTCAAGTGACTTTCCTTGGGTCCCACAGCTAGTAAGTGTCAGGTATTCCTGCCTCCAGGTCCTATGCTCGAAATACAACAGGACCATCAGCTCTTACTTCCTGGAAAATTTATATCTATTAATATAACTTAAAATAACATTAGCTTCTTTTTTTTCCTTCCAATATCACAGGAGCATAGGATTTAGAGATGGAAATATCCCTAGTGATTATACTTGTTAAATATTATGCCTGTGGATTTCTAGGTAGGAAGCCCATGAGTACAAGATATTATACATGTTTTCAGACTTTTTCAGTTATGTTGATTTTTTTTCCCCTCTTTTTTGTCTTTAAAAATTATAGTTATTACATGAGATGGCTTTCTAAGGGAGATGGGAGGGATATCGGGGAAAACGATGATGAAGTAAAAACACACACACACACACACACATCATTAGAAATACTTTTTTTAAAAAAATCATCTACTAGCGTCTTCCACTTCCGGGAGCCAAGATGGCAGAGTAAGAAGTAAGTCACACTTACCCTCCCATATTAACCTCTGAAAGCCCAGAAAATATTGCCCAAGGAAAAACCCTGGAACAGCCGAACTAGAAGAAAGATGGGGTGCAGCAGTCTGGTAGCCTAGGTAGCTTGAAGGATTAACAGGAAAGACCCTTCTTGCCTTGGGGGAAGGGAAGCAGTACAGAAGGGAGGCTTCCCAGCAAGCTAGTGGAAAGCCCCACCTCAGCATACCAGGAGGAGATCCTGAAACCCAGTTGGCGGAGCAGGCAAACACCAACACCTGGACCCCCAAGTGCCTCAGTGAGGGCAGGGGAACTGGTAGAAACCAGCTTGGAAAACTACCAGGTGCCAAGGCATTCTATAGTAAGCGGGTCTCCCAGGGCCTCAGCAAAACTAAGGGAAGCAACGTTCCAAGGGGCCCTAGGTGGATAAACACCCTGCAACATCCATCTGAAAGGAGCTGAAGAAAGCAAAAGGAAAGGAAAAGCAGGCAACCTCCAGGAGCCACACTGCCCAATCCTACCCCTAGAGTTCCAGTGTTGCTGATTCCAGCCCAACACCAGGTAAGTGGCCAGAACCCTACAGCCTCCAACTGCCAACATCAGAGGCCCCAGCACACAAAGCCAGTGACCAGGCCCGAGGGCTCCCAATACAAGAAGTTTGGGTCAGTGCCCTCTGCTCCCCAGCAGGAGAGCTCGATCTCTTCAAAGGCTAGAAAACAAGCAAACACCATGAGCAAAAAGAAAAATACTATAGATTCTTATTATGGGAACAATGATCAAGATCAAGGCAGAAATTCTGAAGAGGACAACATTGTCAACAAACCCACATCAGGAACCTCAAAAGAGAATATGAACTGGCCTGAAGGCCCAAAAGCCTTCTTAGAAGAGTTCAAGGAAGATTTTAAAAGTCAAATGAGAGAGGCAGAAGAAAAAATGGGAAAAGAAATGAGAGGTACACAAGAGAGAGTCAATAGCTTGGAAAAGGAAGGACAAAAATTAACTGTAGAAAACAAGTCCTTAAAAAATTCAATTGGTCGACTGGAAAAAAAGTACACCGAAGAAAACAAGTCCTGGGGGTAGGTAGGTGGCACAGTGGATAAAGCACCAGCCCTGAAGTCAGTAGGACCTGAGTTCAAATCCAGCCTCAGACCAAATACTTGACATTTACTAGCTGTGACCCTGGGCAAGCCACTTAACCCCAATTGCCTAAAAAAAAAAAAAAAGAAAAAAAAAAGAAAAAGAAAAGAAAAGAAAAGAAAACAAGTCCCTAAAAAATACAATTGGCCAAATGGAGAAGGAGGTACAAAATCTACTAGAAGAAAACAATTTGCTAAAAATTAGAATTGGGCAAATGGAAGCTAATGACTCTATGAGAGAAAAAGAATCAATAAAACAGAAACAAAAGAATGAAAAAAAAGATGAAAATATAAAATACCTCACTGGTAAAACAACTGACCTGTAAAATTGACCCAGGAGAGACTTTAAAAATTATTGGTCTGCCTGAAAATCACAATGAAAAAAACAGCCTGGACATTATCTTTCAGGAAATTATAAAGGAAAACTGCCCTGAGGTCCTAGAACCTGAAGGTAAAATAACCATAGAAAGAATCTACCAATCACCTCCTGTAAGAGATCCCAAATTGAAAACATCAAGAAATATAGTAGCCAGATTCCAAAATTACCAGGTGAAAGAGAAAATACTACAAGCAGCCAGAAAGAAACAATTTACATATCATGGAACCACAGTCAGGATTACTCAGAACCTTGCAACTTCTACATTAAAAGACCATAGGACGTGGAATATGATATTCCATAAGGCAAAGGAGCTTGGATTACAACCAAGGATCGACTACCCAGTGAAAATGAGCATGATCTTTCAGGGGAGGAGATGGATGTTCAATGAAATAGGGGACTTCCAAACCTTCCTGACAAAAAGACCAGAGCTCAACAGAAAATTTGATCTTCAAATACAAAACTCAAGAGAGACATAAAAAGGTAAACGGGACAGAAAGAAACAACATGTGAAAATAAATTTAAAAGGAATGTATATGTATAGCCTATATCAGGTTGCATGCTGTCTTGGGGAGGAAGATGGGGAGGGAGGGGGAGAAAAATTGAAAACTCAAAAACTTACGGAAGTGATGGTTGATAAATCAAAATAAATTAATGTTGAAAAATCATCTACTCAGACCACCTCAGTTTACACATGAGGGCACTGAAGGCCAAAAAATTAAGTGACTTGGCTAAGATTACTAAGTAGTTAGTAGCAGAGCAGGGATTAGAAGCTAGACCCTCTTATTTGAAATACAGTACCCTTACCACAATACTACAAATACTCTTAACAAAATTAGTTTGTTGTACATTAAAATTCCCAGCTTTTTTTCAACATAAATTGTTTAGTTATACTTCTCCTATCTCATATCTATTTAGCAAATGATTTCCTCAGGTATCATAATAGTGTAGCCTGGTGGGAAATGTGTCTGGGGAATAATGTTAGTATATTACCCCTTTCAGGTAATTCTCTCTCAAATTGGCAGGCCTCATTCCCACTGGGAGTCTGACTGGTCCTCTCAGAGTTCAATGTGCAATCCTGAGGGGATGAATTTTTAGTGTCCCCCTTCATGATCCCCCACTAGTGAGCTCCCTATGAGTCATCTAACAATATTTACTAAGTAGGCATAACAAAGGAAGTTATTGTAGAACTATCACCCCAAATGATGGGCACACTTACCCCTTACTCACACAAGAAGTATGTGGAAAGTTGGCTCAAATCTAAAAAGCACATGCAGACAAAAAATCAACGCCCAGCTCCTGATTGTTGGAAATACTCATGAAGTTACTCTTAGGTACATCTTCCTACTGGCTCTAAGGTTTTGTGCCCTTAGAGAGTCCTGAAACTATAAAGTTGCCTTTTCTCAATATGCCTGGTTTTTACTTAATGTATCTCTCAACTACCAGTGCGGGCCCTACCCTGTCAGCCACTACTACCCCTAGGACACTTCTACTAATGCTGATGGTGATGTCACATCATCTCACCTTTTGAAGTTCACAGCGTTATCATTTGGTGAAAACACTCTTCTCCCCCTCCTCACATAAAAGGGAAATTCACGTTCAGGAATGCCATCACTCACCTATCTACTCTTGAAATATGCAATTCAGAAACTGTTTGCTATGTTATGCAAATGCCCAGAAGCAAGTCTGATTCCTTCAGCTGATCACAAGATATTTTCTGTATGGCATCTTCTGCTTTCATACAATACTCAATGCCTCTATAATCCTTTCATATTGATTAATGACTTATTTATATGACATTTATAACTGATTTGATATGGTTATCTGACCTTTTGGTGATTATATTAATTGGGGTTACAGTAGAAACTCCCATTCTCACACTAGAAATTTCCAAGTCTTCTGGATTGCCATCAAGTCATCATTTACTTTTTCTTGGGTCTAGTCATTTGACCAGTTTAAAATTCACTTGCCCATACTGTCATCTAGCTCATATCTCTCCATCTTGGGTGAGATAATCAAATGCCTTAATGGACTATACATATACTATATTAGTGTAGCACTGTGACAGTCCCCTGATCAAGCAATATAACTATACCTTTCAACAAAGGAAATGATGTTCATTAGACTCAATGTTTTCTTGAAGAACCCATGTTGGTCCACAGTGATCACCATTCTATTTTGTACATGTTCATACCTGTCCTTTTAATAATGTATTCCTAATTTTGCCAGAAATGAAAGTTGTGACTATTGGCCTAAAGTTTGAAGAATCTA
Organism: Phascolarctos cinereus; assembly: GCF_003287225.1. Lineage (NCBI taxonomy): Eukaryota > Metazoa > Chordata > Mammalia > Diprotodontia > Phascolarctidae > Phascolarctos > Phascolarctos cinereus. The sequence goes on from NW_027555625.1 coordinate 171,610,859, forward strand.
ATATCTTCCACTTTTTTTCTTTAAATCAGGACAGTATTTGCTTATTTTTGGTCACGTGCGACCTCTTTCTGTTGTACACATGTTTTTAAAGAATCCTGGGTTACAATTAGGCTTTTTTGTGCAGCTTAAACTCATTAACAACAGTTTAGTGTTTTCTTAACACCTCTCCTCATTTATAATGGATTTCAACTCCCTATTAACCATTTTAATGCTATATTTCTGCTCATCTGAAAACCTTCTTCTTGATAAATAAGCAAAATTAAAATTGAGAAATTTTGCCTTTCTATACTATCAGTTCTTATCATTACATCTACCTTTAGCAATTGACACCCCTTGTTTTATCTTGTTCTTGCTCCCAGCATAGATCAAAAAACCTTCCTTTTTAATGCTTAGCACTTATTTCCTACTTTCACTCTCTGTTTTGCCTTGCCTGACAGTATTCTTCAGGAATAGGCTATGTCCTTGCTTTTATCTTTACATGTGTATATGTGTATATAAACATACATCTGTACCTATGTGTGTACATCTGTGTGTATGTATACCAGAGCTGTGCTTTGAGTTCTTAGGGCAGCAAGATGACACAGTAGATAGTGTGCCAGACCTGGAGCCAGGAAGACTCATCTTTCTCAGTTATAAAAAACAACAAGACATAGTCTTAAACAGAATATACTTCACCAAAGCCATTTTGCCAACCAGATAGTTACTTCCTCTTCTTAAAAACCTATCTTCTCTTTAGATATGGTCACAAAATCAGTTGCAAATCTTCTGGCCCATGCCCTTCTATCCTGTTCAGGAAGATATTATAAATGACTTTGTCAAGCGCCATGCTAAAATCCAAGTACACCCCATCCATTCATCCATTACATTCTGCAATGAGATTTGTATAGCTTGGCATTCTAAAGAACCCACACTGGATCATGAGATGGCTGCTTTTCACTTCTGTGGCAGTATTATGAAGCAAACTAAATGACAGATTGGGAGTCAGAAGATCAGTCTTTGAAACTGGACTCTATTTACTACCACTGTAACCTTGGGAAAATCACTTAACCCTAGCCTCAGTTTCCTCATCTACAAAATGAGGTAGGTGATTAAGATAACCTAAATCAATGGTCATATGAATTTTAAGTGATCATTTTCCATCTGTTCAAAAGGAATTATAGAATATTTCTAGAAATAAAGACCAAGAATAAATATGCTCCCTTTTCTTTTATAATTTTTTTTTTTTAGTTTTGGATACATAAGCGGAAAGGCAATGTAATGGATATGAGAGATGCCAATCAGAAATGACAAGATTTGGCAAAAGCTTATATATGTATGGTGAGTTAAAATCAACAATCACATTGAGCATCTGAAATAGAATAAGAGAGACAGAGAGACAGAAAAGACAGACAAAATTTAGACCTCAGACTTCACTGGCATAGAGAACTCCCAGATGAGGCCTGCCTAAGGCATTAGGAGGTTAAGTGACTTGCCCAGTATCACAAAATCAGTACCATCAGAGGATGGCCTTGAACCTAGGTCTTTTCCTACTCTGAAGATAGATCTGTATCCACTAGTCCAATCTGGCTCTCATACTAAAATTCATATTTACATATACATATGTATCTACCCACATGCAAGCCTACACATATATATTTGCACATGCATATATACATGCCTCTGTGGGCCATGTGCATATATGTTTATATATGTGTGTTATATATGTTATGCATGTATGTTATATGTGCTTCTATATGTACCGTGTACAGTGTCCCCAGCTAAGGTATTAAGTAGCAGAGTACTTAATGATCTGAAGTTATGGAAGGAATTTCCTCTCCAGGAGTTTCCTTCTCTAAGGAAAAATATTACAGATCTAGACCAAAATATGCATGTATATGCATGTATATACACATGTGCGAATGTACATATATACATATGTGAACATATGTAAATCTTTCTGTATATATGTAAGTGTGTATACATATGTGAATATGTATTGTACATACTGAGGAGTCACAGTATAGAGATCTGATAAAAACAAGGACAGATAGATGATAAATATAGATAGATGCACACATATGTACACACATAATGTGAGTATGCATGTATCTATGTAGACATATACATAGATACATACACTAATTCAAAGAAAACTTTTTTAGGAAAGTTTTTTAGGGGAAGGAGACTTGAGCTGGAATTTGAAGAATTGGTTGGACTCAAATAGAGAAGAGGACAGGGTGAACACTCAAGGGGAGGAAATAATGTATAAAAAGACAGAAAGGAAAGAGAGGTAGAAGTGTATTCAGGGTTCAATGAGTAGATCAATCTGTCTGGAGCATTTAGTATTGAACTATTATAAGAGAAGTATATGATTTCCCTAACTGTTCTGTATTTGGTACATTAAGCTTTTGACTAAAGAATATAGGATTTCATCTTGTAACATAATAAACAGCATTACTTATTTGGTTTTTGAATGTCTTTATTGAAAAGTGTATGTGTATATATATGCATGCAGATGTATTTGTTATTTTTTATTTGCAATAGCTCGTGCCACAGCATATACTGAAGTTTCTACTGCAAGAAGAAGAAACCTGCCTTCTTTTCTCTTCCCTGCACCTTTCTTAAAGCAAACATTTCCTTTTTATATCTGTCCTATTTAGTACAGCACTTTAAAAGCAAGCAATGGTTAAGAGTAAACAGTTTGGCTTTTTTTCCTCTTCTACCTCAGCAATGCTGGCTTTTTCTAGAAAAAAACAAAACAGCCTCTCTCCAAGCTGTGCCACCTTCAAACACATTTTCCAATGAGTGATTCCATTGCAGGTTGAAGCAGTAAGTTTTCAGAGAAGTGATGTAGAGGCACTTGGTTCCTACAGGGCTACAGAGCCTGGAGTGTGTTTTTATATTAAACTAGTGGCACAGTCTACATTCTTTCCACATGTGGTACTCCCATTGAAATGTCTACAGATGGAATGAGTGTAAAGGATGCCCTTTAAAATGTAATAGAAAGTAATAGAAGAAAAATGTTTAAAACATGTCTTTCCTGTTTTCCTTCCTTTATACTGATATGTGGGGAGGGTAATGAGTCTTAGTACTGTGCCATCACTGGGAAAGAGTTGTAATCCAAAGACATAACACTTAACTGCCTCTTTGCGCAATAAAAACATTGAAAATAACTAGGTCAATATCCAAACTCACATGGTGATAGAGGATTCCTAATGAATGGTTTCTAATTGTTTTGGTCCAAAGATATCACCACCATGCCATTTTCTAAGCTGCTCCTCTGTCCTTCAGAGAGTGAGCCTGCCATAGTAAGAGTCCTAGATTTGTCATATGATGAAGAACCAGAGAGCAAGTCCCATTTCTGCATGTCAGCTCTTAGAGCCTCTATTTATTAATCTATAAAATGAGGATAATAAACTAGATCCTTGAAACAAGTTCAAATTATACAAAATAGGAGAACTGAACAACTAGCTATCTGGTGAATACTGACAATCTTCATAATTTCTCCCTCAATTATAAGGAGTTTAGTTAAATCATCTAAATAATGCCCTTCACTTGACTTTGTAGTGACCCAGATCTTTTCTTCTATGACAGAATGCCCAGCTAAGAAGGGGCTCTAGTGTAAATGGACAGTTCTGAGTCTATGCCTACATGGCCTTTGCCTTTCTCCTAAGAGACAGAAACTTTGTTGTCAGTATCCACAGCTGGATCTCTAAAAATTTCCATTATAATTTCATACTAAACAAACAAACATACATTTCTCCTTCAGTAGTAAAGAAGTATTAACAAAATAACAGACATTAAAAACTAAAACAATTCTGACAAAAGCAACAAAAATGTCAGGGTTTTTTTTTTTCTAAACAGGATCAGTAAAATTTTCTGAACTACACTGGATTAGATTTACTGTCAACAGACTAGCTGTGTTCTTCAGGACTGTCCAAACACTTGCTCTTTAATCTCTCTACATTGTGACAAGCAGCTTGAGGACAAAAAGGTTGGTGGGGGGTAAGTGTAGTACACAGAATTACAGTTAGGTATCAGTCTATTTCATTGTGTATTTTTCTTGTACTTGGTAGGGATAATAAATGTGAGATTAGAGACATAATCCACACAGACTTCTTCCACCACACTTCACCACCTCAGTAACCTCTTTTCCCATGTTTCTAGCCTTGGGTTAAAGTGTCAGCTTATGAAAGTCATTTTATGAATCAACAGTCAAGTAGAAATGGCTGCTGATAGCAGAAGAGCAAGATGTACTGTATTACCATAAAAGGATTTAAAAAAAAACCCATCAGCAACATCAATCTACAAGTAATGATAAATCTACCCACTAACAGAAGATCAATGGCTAAGCTCACCTAGAGAAATCAGATGACTTATGCATTAAAATATATAATCAGTAGATATCATTTCTCTCCATTCACAGGAAAGAAAAAGAATAAAAATCCAAATGAAGTACAAAATGATCTATTTTCTAAACCCACTTAATACTTATAAAAGCCATGGAATAATGGGGGCACTTTCACTAAGGCAGGTTCCTTGCTATTGCAAATCAGAAAGTCTGGGGAATACATGAAGTAAAAGTGCTGAAATGATCTGACCTATGTGACAACAAATGCATGCCACATAGCCTGTAACTGCTTTTGATAAAACTGTCTCAAATAATTCCATAACCTCTCATTTTCCATTAGTCTTTCTAATCACTTAATACAACAATGAAATTAATGTAGTATCATTGGATATTGTAATAAAGAAGTTAAGAGCATAATGTTTTCCAGCTTTTTTCAGAATAAATTGGGGGAAAAGCCTTTTAAGAAAAAAATATAAAATATCAGGTACTTGTTCTCCCTATGAAAGAAAAAAAAATCAGATACCCTACCCAGTCTCTTTTAAAAACAACAGTACTCTGGGACTCTAGAAACATAGATAGATAGATAGATAGATAGATAGATAGATAGATAGATAGATATGGATAATATACACACATACATACATGTATATATGAATGTATATATATATATATATATATGTATACATATATATATCATATAAGGAAAAAACAAAACAAAATTGTGTCTCACTGGAGATATTTTATCTTTAAACCTTAGTACTGTACTACAGAAATAAATCACTCATGCTGTCAGTCCCCAGGACTTAACAGTGACAATATAACCTGAAGAATAATTCCCCAAACACTTTATTTCTGGCAAACTCTCTGAAGTCACCAGCATGCTAATCCTTTCCTTGAGAACAGTTAGCACAGTCAATGTGCAAAGCAAACACACCAAAATATGAGCTCCAGTTTAGTATGCGAATCAGTACCATGGAAACAGAAATGCCAATGCTGAGTTAAGGGCAATCAGAAGCAACCAGATGAGCCATGAATCAAGGCCTGAAGAAAACTGCTGTCAACAGGATTACTAACATAGAGATTGCTTTTCACGGTGTGGTTTACATTAATACTGAACTAAGAGATTTAAACTTGGCACTTCAATTGACTATTTCATCGTTGGGCTATGCATTATCATTTGCAGTTCCAGGTAGTAGAACTGCAATTATGTAGCTTTTGGAATATGAAAATGAAAGTTTTACATCTTTCCACTACTTGTTACAGGATACATTATTCATTGTTTGTGAACATTTAAACATTTTGCATTTTTTTTTAACAATTTATGCTAGGTTTGAAATGCCCTCATGCATTTCAAAAGAAATCTATCATAATGTAACAAGACAATTTTTAGGTGAAAAAAATTCCATTTCCCTGTACATAGCTATGTAACTCCAAGTGTGGGTCTGTTGGATGGCCCGTGTATGAGTCCTTAACATTTGAGATCAGGGAAGACAAAAATAAAATGCTTAATTTTCTAAGACTACATGGGAGAAAGTATGATGGACCAGAAGTTATAAGGTGGGTTTTAGTATTTTAGATCACAGCTATAGAGTAGAAAAGGACTTCAGAAGCTAAGTAAGTCCTATCCTTTCATTATTACAGATTTTACAATTTTTACAGATTACAATCTTACAGATTAAAAGTTGGAAGGGATCTTAGAAGCCATATAGCCTGCTATCTTTATTTTACAGCTATGGAAACTAAGATGGTGAAGTTACTTATCCAAAGTCATATAGGTAGTAACCATTGTAGTAGGATTAAAACCCCAGTTCCTGTTTCTACAGCCAATGCTCAAAATTTTGCTGGCACAAATAGCCATAACACAAAATAGTCTATAATCATTGAATAAGAAATATGGAAATAATGTGTGAAATTTGAAAAGGAAAATATCATTTTTGACTGGGGAGATAGTGGTGTTCAAGAGACATCATCTAGGAGGAGATGACATTTGAGATAGACTTTAAAGGATGAGTAGTTTTTCAACAGGAAGAAAGGGATGGTAGGATTCCAGGGATAGGGCATAGCTTGAAGAGAGGGCATAATATGCATAAGCATCTGCAAGAAAATCCAATTTGGCTGAGAGGGTCTGTGGAAGGGGAAATGGTATTTGAACTGAAGTGAGGTAAGAAAGGTATACTGGCACTAGATTGTAAAAAAAACCTTGAATTATAAGCTAAGGTATTTGAACTTTTCTTGGTAAGCAATGGGGAATTTGGGTTTTAAGCAGAAGCATATCATGACTAGATGGATGGAGTAAATTTTTTTCTTGGCTGATAAAGAACTTTTATATTTCCCTAGGCAATGGATAAGAAAGGCAGTTTTGTTTAAGGAATACCTTCTTACTACATAGCTACTCCTTCACTTAAATATTAAGCTGGCCATTGCAGCCAGGCAAGGGGATTAGGAGACATGTTTAAAAAGGCTTCCCTTTTCTCCAAGGCTTGGGAGGAATTCTATGTTGTTCCTTTCAAGAAGGAAAGGATGGCCAACAATTTCTCATATTGGAAAGTAACGCCATATGATTATTTTTTAAACAAGACCAATAATTTTATCAGTGTATGGATGTTCTGATGGGAACTTCCTTTACAAATGCATATCAGGATCTTCTCTGAATCTTAAAGTCTCAGTTTAGAGAGTTGCCTTGGACAATAAGTGGTTAAGGGATTTGTCCAGAGTAACAGAGTCAGTATGTGTCAGGGACAGAACTTCAACCAACGTCTTCTTGACTCTTATGTGAGCCTTCTATTCACTACACCTTGCTATTTCTTGCTAAGAGTAATACTGTTGAGAATTCCAGATTCAAAGTATTCAGATTCAAAGGCCAGCCAATAACATAAGGTATCCTATATTTCAAACTCTTCATTACACAAGAAACAAAAACAAAAACCAAGGGCTCTTTGATTGTGAGAAAGATATAAAGATAAATGAAGGAGAATAGGTTTTATAGATGAATTAGCCTGGGGATTGTGAAGGTCAGAAAATGAATTCAAGGTGGGACATTTGGGAGTTAAAGTCATTAAACCTGTATTAAGGGAGGACTTGGGGAGAAGCTGAAGGGAGAGAAGTATTACTGATGGTGAAAGAGAAGGTCTAGATCTTAAAAGGAATGATTCAATACAAAAAAAGTAAAAGTCAGATTTTTTTTAAAAGGACCTGAAGAAGAAAAAAAGAGGAGATGAAGGACTTGAAAAGCGAGGGGAAAGGTAGATTAAAGAAGTAAGACATGATAAGGAGGACAAGTTGGTAACACAAGGTAAGAGGTTATTGAGAGATTAAAGCAGCTGGGTATAGATTTTGAAGTGCTAATAAGGTATTAATAAAGAGAGGAAAGTATCAACTCTGGAATTTGCCAGGTCTGTTCAAGAGCTACTGGCAAGAATAACAAAGGACCAAGGAACTTGGTAAGCACTGACAAATAAAAAAGAAAGGTAAAAACAGTCCCTGTTCTCAAGGTTCTCACAGTCCAGTGGGGGGGGGGAACACGCACAAACAAGATTTATGCAGGGTAAACTGGCAATATTTCCAGAGGAAAGACAGACACTAAAATTAAGGAGGACTGGGAAAACCTTCTTGCAGAAGTTAGGACTTTAACTGAGATTTGAAGGAAGCCAGGAAAGCCAGGAGGTAGAAATGATGAGGGAGAAAATTCTAGGTATGGGAGAATCAGTGAAAAAAGCAGTCAGTAGATGGACTATTGTCTGTAGAAAAAAATAAGGAAGCCAGTGTCACTGGATCACCAAGTGTGTGGAGGTGATTAAGGCGTACTGAGACTGAAAAGATATGAATGGGCAGATTATGGGGAGCTTTAAAAGCCAAGTAGAGGATTACTCCCTCCTTTCCTTCCTTCCTTTTGTTAAATATTTGGTCTTGGAGGTGATAGGGAGCCCCTGGAGTTGACTGAATGGGGTGGGATGGGGAGGTGACATAGTAAACTTGTGCTTTAGGAAGATCAATTTGACAGCTAATTGGAGAATGCACTGAGTGAAGAATCACTTGAGGCAGGTTGATCAGGGTCTGGCAGTGTCAGAGGACAGAATATGGCACATGTGAGAGATATTACAAAAAACAGAATTGATTGGACTGGGCGAGTGATTGTATATGGCCTCTTCTTTGTCCTCATTCTTAATCTTTCTGCAGCATGTACCACTCAACCTTCTTTTGCTCCTGGATACTCTCTGGGTTTTCATGCCTCAGTTTTCTCCTGCTTCGACTCCTACCTATATTGCTACTTTTCATTATTATATCTTCATCTAAATATGGGGATATCCTAAGTTTCTGTCTTTGGCTTTCTTCTCCTTTCCCTCCATAACAGGCATTCTTAATCTTGAATCCATGAACTTAAAAAATAATAACTTCATTTCAGTTTCTTTTCTAATCTTCTGTATTTTATTTTATGTATTTAAATCCATTATGCTCAGAAGGAATTCATAGATTTTAACAAACTGCCAAAGGAATCCATGAAGGGAAAAAGGAGTTAAAACCCCTTGACCTATGCTGTCTTAACTGATGATCTCATCAACTCCCATGGTTTCAAAGATCATTTCTATGCAAGTGATTTCCAAATCTAATTGTTCAATCCAAGACTTTCTCCACAGGGCCTATCACTATTTGACTGTTGGACATTTTCAGATGAAACATGTCTAAAATAAAACTCATTATCTTTGGTCCAAAACCCCAGAGCTTCCCTATGTCTATCAAGGGCAACACAATTCTTCCAGTCACACAGGTCTGCAAGTTCAGTATTACTGTCAATGACTCCTCTTTCTTGTTCATTCCAAATAGCCAATCTGTTGCCAAATATTTTGATACTGTAATTGTACACCATCTTGCACATGCTTACTTCTCTCCACTCACACAGCTACCACCTCTTTTTAGACCCTCATCACCTCTATCCTGGACTAGTGGAGAGACAGCAATTGGTCTCCCTGCCTCAAGAATCTATGTTCTGATTTGTATAAGTAGTCTCCTTCATTGGCATGTGGATTCCTTAGGGCCAATACTGTTTTTGTTTTTTCTTCTTCATATCTCAGCCCTTAGCATAGATTGTGTGTCTATGCATAAGTCATGTAATTTCTTTCAGACTCAGTTCCATCTTTTGTAAAATGGGAAAAAACCCAATAACAGTTGTATTTATCTCACAGTGTCGTTATGAGGAACAACTATGATAATGCATGCAAAGTGCTTTATTAACCTTAAAGGACTATAAAACTTCTGGCTATTTTTATTTTTGTTGTTCAGTCAGTCCAGTTATGTTCAACTCTGTTACTACATTTGGGGTTTTCTTGGCAAAGATGCTGGTGTGGTTTGCCATTACCTTCTCCAGCTCATTTTACAGATGAGGAAACTGAGACAAACAGGGTTAAGTGGCTTGCCCAGGGTCACATAGCTAGTAAGTGTTTGAGGCCAGATTTGATTTTCAAAGATGAGTCTTCCTGATTCCTGGTCCAATGCTCTATCCAATCTGTCACTTAGCTGTCCCCTAGCCATTATTATTAATGAATTGCAAAAAGAAGTAAATACTCAGCATTTGGAGACACAATCTATACAATTTATCTTACTGGATAAAGGAAAGCCATGACTAATTCATTTCTGCTTAACTCATTAAAGTGCAAAAGCAAAGGCCTAATATGTCTTTTAATTGCTGCCATAAGCAAATTTTTAAAAAATCACCCAAAATCCCACCTACTACATCCAGTGTTGCTGTTTTTGCAACAAATACTATTTTAAGCCATTAAAATATGGGTACTTTAGCCCATTCTATTTAAGGACCTTGCAGAATGCCAAGTGTATGCCCCACTTTAAACAATAGTTTAGCAGATCTAACATTCTGAATCACTTAGTTCTGCTGTGTCCTCATTACGTTTGTGAAGTCATTTAAAAGATTTAAAACAGAAACAAGTATTCACAAATTATTTGAACTCATAAAATGTATCCAAAACATATAAACTTTTTTCCAAAAGAAAGCACTTAGTAGTACTTTAATTTAAGATGACTGGATTAATGCTTGTAAACTGTAGTGGGTGTTGTTCTTCGATAATAATCACCTGTAGTAGTGCTACGCACATGTAAACAAGACAAACAAAAGTAAATCCATGACTCTATAGTCTAAATGTGTACAAAAGAGCATTTGATGGTTACATTAATAATGGTGAGGCACTGGAAATGTCTTTGATTCCAATGATTCTCTGGGCTTTAGGATGTCACAGATTTTGACTCCATTTTCTAACATGACAGAATTGATTAAGCTGTGTTTTTGTCCAGTCCTGTTTTCCCTTTCTGGGAAGAACAGCTGGGCTGAAGCTTATATGACACTGACCTGGCTCACCTGGCAGAAAGGGATGATCTTTCAAGAAAACAGCAAGAAATGCTATTCATTGGAAATACCCTTCATCTAGACTTTGGTATCCAGAACCATTTCAATCCACAGCTATTGGCAATTGCTTGTTTCCAGCTGGAAATTAATTAAGGCTTTCATGGAGGAAGAACAGTTATTCACTTTGAATCCTAGACCCCACTGCTGGAACTTTGAAATCATTTTTTTAAAGTCTCCAATTTGGGGCTCAATGAGGAACATTTTAAATGCCCCCTGTTGTTCTCAACTCTGTGTGCTGAACAATGTGCTAAAAATGTTTTGTTATGGTGCATATGCAGGATTTTAGCCACCTGGAAAGGCAGGCCAACTTTCGCCAAGAAAAAAAAATTCTGTGTCAGAACACAAAAGGCTCACTTAAAGAACCGTATACCTTGATATTTCTAAACCTTTGGAGTTTTCAGCCTATTTTTTATCTTCCCATAACTCCCACACTTTGTGAGAGAAGCAAGTGAAAGATACAGTATGAATGAAAGTAAAAACCTCATTTTACTGGGATACTCAAAAAAACAGGAGAATCTGGTCATTGAATTTCCTGATGAATTGAGGTTATGTATACATTACCTATGGATATATTGATGTCTTAAGTTGGTACTGCACTGGGACATAAGAATTTTCTTTGTTTTTTTCTACTACTGATTAGAACAACCGCAATATTAATCTTTATTTGTCTTAATATAGCGGGTCCTTAGTTGATGTCCAGAGTCCTATAGCAGCCTCAGAACACAGCAGATAACTTGCTAGGTTATCTTTTATTCAGAGCTAAAATCAGCCTCTCAGATCAAATGTTCCTTTTCATGTTGCCAGAATTTTGCTGCTCCCAAGAAGGATGTCTCCATTTTGGGGGAACAGGGAAGAGGATATAAGAAAGAATTGAACATTTTAATCTTAATAAGAAAGAACATTCTCCTTTTCTCTCTTATTTCCTCTAATAATAGAAATGTTTAATTCCTTCCAAGTACCCATCCCTGGAATTAATCCCTATCAGGCACAGAATGCAGCAATGAAAAGTTTGTTAATGCAGCTGATATAGTCCAGCAGCACACAGTTTCAATCTTGTTGTTTATATTTTAACTGTACTATATTGATGGTTTTCTTCAAGCTTCCAAGAAAGACCCAAATTTCTAGTTCTTGAACTACTGTAATATAATATTAGGTCAGTTTTTTCCTATTTTTCCTTCAGAAATCAAAGGCTCTGTGGGATTTTTTTTAGATTATCTGGATTAATTTTAGCCTCTTGTTGATTAATAAAGTGTAACAATAGAGGTAAAAGCTGAAGTTGATGGCCTCTGAGGTTCTTTGCAATGCTGATTTTCTTTAATATATGTAATAGTTTCTTTAATTTCTCCAAAACTTTAAAGGATTTGATTTTATCAATGTGTAAATCCCTTTGCATGATGCTAATCACATTGCCTATAGTACAGTAGTAATGTCAGTTGGTGGAAAGAACACTAGATCTGGAGTCAGAGTATCTGTCAAGGTCACAAATCAAAGAATTTCAGGGTTCAAAGAAATCTCAGGGATCTTTAGGCCAACCAACAGCTGAAGAAGAGTCCCTGGGGTGACCTTAACAGGTAGTTCTTCTATTTGGGCCAATGTTCTGCAGCAGAAAATGCAATATGAAGTTAGAAAATCCAGTCTCAAATCTCTTATCTGACACATCTATCTGTGTGACCTTGGACAAATCATGTAACCTCTTTGGGCTTTAGTTTTCTCCTTTCAAAATTAAGAAGTAGGACTCAATTGATCTCCAATGTCTCTTCTAGTCCTAGTAACCTATGAACTCTGCACACTATAGAAATGTGTTCCATTTGTTCCAGTTCCCAAAAATAGACATAAGCTAAGAGTCAACACAAATGGTGATGCCTCCAGAACTTAACTAAATGAGTTTAAATATTAAAGAAAGAGTCTGTTACTGGACCCACACTCAAAGATGTTCAAGCTTGGTAAGATGTGCCAGAACTTCTTGTGTGCTGGTAGAGTCTTTGATAGTCTGTGGTCAACTCTACATCACAATAACCCATCAGGAAAAAGACTTTGGTAAGGGGTATGGTGACATATGAAGAAATAAAACAACCAAACCACAGCTAAAATCCCATGGCCAGCAACTAAAGCAAAGGATGCATCTGTTTTCTTTGTTCTGCTCTTGGTGTTAAAATGTTCTTCAACCACAGCAGGAAGAATCCAGATGGCTAAACTCATATCTTGGCAGGGGGACAGTCAATACATTGTTATTATATGTTCATCTGGGAGCCAGAGTTTTAAATGGCAGGTTCTACTACTGCCAAGGGACAAATATTAACTTCTGTGATTAGCTAAATATAAACTTAATAAGCCAGTTGTGACCCCCGTTTCCCTTTTCAAATAGGTCACCTAGACATTTGCCTGCATTATACAGCTTCAAGTGCCTGCGAGGGCCACAGTGCAATCACTTGACATTATTTTGTGCTCACACTTCACTGCCAGAAGAGAACTAGCTCACAATTTCAGAAGTCTAGATGCCTCTTGAAAGATTTGGTTTAGTTTCAGAAATCCCATCAGCATTAGAGCTAACTGTAATTATAGGAGCTTCTCCTCTGTTTTACTCAAACCCATTACACTAGACACGATAATGAAATGAAATTATTTGGGAAATAAAAAAGCAGCTATGGATTTTTTACTTTATCTCATTTCTAGATTTATTCTGCAGAAAATATCCATTAAGAGAAGGCAAATGAGTTTGTTACTATATTAAGCCAGCTCAAGTTTAGTCCTAATTTCTGTGGCACTAATGCACTGAAAATGAATAAATAATGTTGTCCTTTGAACAGAAGGGTGATGCTGACTTACCACCAGTTTGGCATGCACATAATTTGGGTTTTTTTTTTCCAGCAATGGGGATTTTTCCGCAGAGATCAAATACTCTCACCAAAACTTTATGAGACTAATAGCCCACTTGTGGACAGAATTAGGAGGGAGTCTGTAACCACAGACAGAACCTAGCTGACTGGCCCCAAAAGGGAAAAAATCGATGACCGTGGCCTGCTTTTAGAAGAATCATTATCTAATTGCTGAGACTTTTTAGTCATGGACAAATAAAAATGGTTAGTTAGTGATTTGCAGCTAACTTTGGCATTACTTAGATCATGTATACTTTTCTTTGGTGTGAAAGAGTCAATATTCCTCTGAAGTTTCCAATCTTGAAGACGTTTTTGAAGTTGAAAGAAGTCATTTAATTAATGCTGTACTAATTCAACACTGAGGCAAGTGATACTTGCCTGGAATCTCACACAGGTATTATATTTTTTCATACTAAATAAAGTCACAATACTCTCTAGACATTTTCTGAGAAAAGGTAAAAACCAATTCTATAAATTACTGCTTTTGTGACACTATACCATATCCTCTCTCTTTGCCTCCACAATACTGCTTAGCATTATGAATTACATTGGTCTTTATCATGTGGATTATTGAATGTTTGCTGGCTAACTGGATGAAGAAATTAAAGGACAAAAGGATCATTATATTTAGTCCTTTATTTTTGTTAGGAGAAAATAACCAAATTCTCTGGTTCTTCATTGTCCTCTTCCAGATCAAAGAGGAGTCTACAAATACCCAAATTCAAAAAGGCACAAGTATTCCACAGAGGCATATTATAAGAGGGAGAAAATACAAGAGCCTTGAACATACGGCTCCACATAGAAAGTTTTTAGTTGAGCTATCCTCATATGAATATATAAAAGACTTCATTTTTGCAGACACATGATCTACTGTGAAAATCATGAATTTTCACATATTAGATTTTACATCTATAAAACCAACTCCAAATCTTGAAGATCTAACACAATGGAATAAAACATTAGATAATTAATTCTTCACTAACTTAACCACACACTCAAGACTATGCTATTTGCCAGCTTTTGCTTTTTTTTCTGCTTTTGGTTTGTTTTTTGCTTTTTTTTATATTTTGGGAAGAGGGGGAGGAATGCTGATGAGATTTGTGATTTCTTTGCATTAGAGACCTCCTGCTGTAGAAGCTTTCTCGTTGGATGCAGACTAAAAAGTCATCTTTAGTTTATAATCTTAGAGAATTGCATGGAATGCTGGGACTCTAAGTTACTTGTCCATTGTTACAAAGCTTTATGTGTCAGAGACAGAGCTTGAATTCAGGTCACACTGACTTGAAGGCTCTACCATGGAGTAGACCAAGGATATATGCTACATTGTCTTTGCTTCTTTTAATCTAACAATGTGATTTCATTACTATAAGCAAATTCCAAGGAGGAAAGTTCCTCTACTAATTTAGTTCAGGAACTGTTTTACAACTCGTAGTCTAACTATTGTCAAGCAAAGGAAGGATGAAATGAAGGAAGGAAAGAAAGAAGCATTTATTCAATATCTACTATGTTCCAGGCATTGTGATAAGCTGATAGATAGACAGACAGACAGATGTATAGATACAGATACCCACACATATGGAGGTGCTATTATGCTATTATTATCCTCATTTTGTAGGTAAGGAAATGACTTGCCGAGATTCACACAGACTTGATTTCAATTCAAGTCTTCCTTCTCCAGGTCCAGAGTTCTATCCACTGCATGACCCAGCTGCTTAGGGCACTAAAAAGTTAAGCAACGAGCCTATGGTAACACATCTAGCATGGGTTAGGCACACCTTCTGTTCATTTGGCCAATACTGCCTCTCAATAATGTATCCAGATAGTATTCAATGCTTGAATTCTAAAAAATTAAGACTTCACACATTGAACTTGAAGTCAATTGTGTTATCCTTATATAATGTAAATATGATAGATACAACATTTCTTAGGTGGGGAGGCCATCTGGAATATCATTTAGGAAATCTCCTGAATAGGGAACATAAAATGTAGTGAAGGTTGGATTTAGAATTAGAGAATGTTGTTTTGAATTGTAGTTCATCCATGATTTACCTGTGAAAATTAGCAAGAAATAACTACTATGGGCTTCAGTTTTCTCTTCTCTAACATGAGAGGATTGAACTAAATGGCCATTAAGGTCCTTTCTAGCTCTAAATCTATGGTCATATAATCCTTTTCCAAGGGGTATTCATGACCCCATTACAATCTCATCTAACACTCCTGTGTAATTCTATTAGTATGTCAGAACTCCCTTTCAAAACCTAGAAGAGTATAATGTGTTGAGGCTACTGACACTTAATAGGAGCTATTGAGAAGATGAGATGACACCTCATTTGTTTATAGGCTTGAAATGAGACAGCTATTATGAGTAGTATACTCAGTATTAAAAGAGAAGCAAAGTTATGGTAGAGTAGGCTGTCAACATTACACAGGAATCATGCACAGACAATAATAGCACTTGGCCATCCAATCCACCACAAACATTCCTGAAAATATCTTCCTTTTATTTCTAAATGCTGTCACTACTCACCACCTTTTAAAATCTTTAAAGCCTATCTTGCATTAATAATGCTACATACTCAGAATCCTGGGAAAGCTTTCACAGCCATTTTGCCAATCAATAACCTCACTCTCAGCTATCCCTCAGTGGTTCTCATTATTATTACCAGGTACTAAATTACCTTTCTTCATTTTCTTTAGTTTCTTTTTCAGAATTTTATCAATATACAATTAAAGAGACTATATTACTTAATGGGTTTCCCCTACCAATTCCTTATTTAGTCCAGCTGCATATTTGTTTCACCTCTGGCTACCTAATAGTATTATTATTAACCCTGTTAATCTCTCCTCTCAGTACTAAATATTACCTGCAGAGATGAGAAAAAGGCTAATATTTTATTATAAAGCCTCTTTAAAAAAAACACCTTTACAAGTGATTTCCTTCTATATACAAGCCATTTTATCCTATATAGCTGCCAGTAACTATTACTCACATTCCTCTTTAGAAAAGGACTGTGCAATTGACATTCTACAGACTGCATCTGGCTACAGATGATTTCGAATAACATATGCATTCAAAGGACAAAGGTTTTTAATTGAACTATTTCCATTTTTATTTTATGGTGACTTTTATATTACAGCCATTTCCTAATTGAACCTTCCCTTGTAACAAAGAAAAGCACTTAAGCAAAATGAACAATACAAGTGACAATGTCTCACAGCATATTCAATGTCACTCTCCTCTTTACCAAGATAAAGGAAGTGTTTTTCAATATCTCTTCTCCAGGAACAATATTGGTCATTGTCATTAACAGGATTCACACTCAACAGTTTCCCATACAAATCAGTACATAAATAATATGACTCCTACATCCCTAAGCAAAAAAAAAAAAAAGACTTTTGGATGAGGAGACAGCATCTGAAAAGTTATTTTACTATTTGAAACAAAATAAGATCCAGGTAATTCTTTTTTAAAGATTTTCTCTCAATTACATGGGGATTCTAATGTCCCACACAATTCTTCAACTTGTCCTTTCCTATTCTGATTGAGGTAAAAGGAAATAATGACAGAAGTGTTTTGTTTTGTTTAGGGAATGGGAGCAGAAAGTTAAGATTTCTGATTTCATCTGGGTAGGGAACTTTAAGTGTGAAAAGTCCCACCAACTCTGCAAATCAGCAACTCAAATAGGGAGCTAGGTGGCAAAGTAGATCCAGCACTACCTCTGCGGTCAAGAAGACCTGAACTTAATCCAGCCTCAGACACTATCAGTGTGACTTTGGGTAAGTCATTTAGCTACTATCTGCCTCAGTTTTGGCAGCTATAAAATGGAGAAAATAATAGCACTACCTACCTTGCAGGGTTGTTGTAAGGATCAAATGAGATATTTGCAAAGCAATAAACACTGTTCCTGACACACAGTAGGAGCTATATAAATGCCAGCTATTATTATTATTAATTATTATTATCATTATTATTACCTTCCAATCTTAGAAAGTACCCAAAGGCACCAAAAACTTTAATGAATTGACTATGATCACACAGACATTGTCAGAGCAGAGCTTGAACCCAAATGATTCTGATTCCAGAGTTAACCAGAGATCCATTATGCCAAATTTTTCTCAATTGAGAATAGATATATAAATATAAACTATTAATACAAGGGATGCACCATGACTTTTCTCTCTTTTCTTATTATTCTCCCTGCTGCTGCAAAATCAATCTTCCAGTTCAAATTAATGGGAGTACAGTCCACCAGTATAAAATTATTAGCAAATGAGGTCAGGAGGTGTTTCCAAGTACCCATAATTATTACCACAGGCAGGTATATAGGTTTAAAAAATCCAAATATTGATAAGAAAAAGATGCCTGCTATCTAGGGTTTATTCACAGAAAAAGAAAAACTTAGAAACCAAGAAAATTGGGAGAAAATGAAATTTATGACAGTATTGTTTCAAATGAACATTTCATTTAGCAAAAAGGACCAAAATATCATATATACATATATACACACACACACACACACACACATAATATATGTAAAGACTGAATATATGTAAATATATTTAAATATATGTAAAGCACTGTACCAAGCAAAAATGGTCTTGTATAATGGATTAAAAGTTAAGCCCAACAAAGTTAAATGGATATAAATAAATTACTCTGTTCAGTCATTATTCATATATTGAGAGAGAAAATCACATTTATTTTCACTCTTAGGTTAGATGCTTTGGGTGTAAAGATAAAGGGTTACTTGGGTGTAAAGATAAAGATAAAGACATCTATCTATGGATTATTATATTTTGAAGCCAAATTCTCCTCTACACAAACAGCTTACTCAAACCTTCCTCAAAATGTTAGCTTAAGGATTAATTCCTTTGGGCAAAAAAGGAAAGAGGAAGTATAGTGTAGTAAAAAGAAAGTTTGATTTTGAGTGAAGAAACTGAGGTCTGAATCCTATCACATGCATTCATCCATGTATGTCTGCATATATACATATATACATACATATAAAAGTCCTATCTGTATATAAATGGATTTTTATAAAATAATGAACATAAAAGATAATTTCATTTAAATAATAATTACCAGGAGAAATAAACAATTCCATATCAAAATGATGTAAAAATGATAGAATTGAACAATTCTAAAGCCTTATATCACTGAACAGATCTTTCAACAATCCTCTATCACCTCAGACTAGAAATAACAAAGTTATACAGAGAACATGGCTATGACATAAGAAAATTCATGTACTGACTAACATCACACAGTGAATAAGTCTGAGCGACTATCCAATAGACTGTCCTATCTACAAGATGACACTGTTTTTGGGAGAGTACTCCAGAACAACACAGGTTCTTAATAAAAGTTTGTTGAACTGAATTGAATTGAATATTGCCTTTCTGGTTAGTTCCATTTCTAGACAAAGAAAATGAGAATGAGACTAGAAAAGCCAAAATAAACAACTATTATGTTTCCAGAACAGTGTCTCCCAGGAGGAAGAGAGATAACTGAAAGGATTAAAGTAACAATTCTGTTTCCTTTTTTCAGAGAAAAGAAGATCCTATTTGCCTCAGTTTCCTCATATGTAAAATGAGCTAGAGAAGGAAATGGGAAACCACTACAATATTTTTGCCAAGGTAACCCCAAATGGGATGATAAAGAGTTGGACATGATAGAAATGAATGAACAACAGAAGAGTTAGTTAAGCTCTGAACTATTTCTTTCATGCCTAGAATTTAGCCATTTTTGTCTACATTCAAATTTCAGTATTAAAGATGTTACATGTTAAAGATGTGACTTAAAGAAATATAAAAATAACATGAGGAAAACTTTTCCCAACAGATACTCAGGTTTTATCTTAATGATGTAGATTTCAATATATGTATACTCTTTACCAAAAAAAGATTGTTTTTTCCGTTTAACGTGTATCTACACTAACAATTTCATTCCTTACGACATTGTTTTACATTTCCTTGAAATAGAAAAAAGTACCATACTCTGATGTGAATTGAGGGAAAATGTAAACAGGACACGGCTTAGCTAGAGGTGTGAGGCCCCCTGCAAGATGAAGAATAGTGGCTGTGACACAATAGCACCCTGCAGAGATAAAATGATTGTTTTTGTTTTGTTTGCTGTCGTTTGGTTTTGGCCAGGGGTAGTAAAAGTTTCTCCTGGTTTCCAAAGTCTTCTTCCTCTTCAGGCTGTTTGGGCCCTCTGGCGAGCACTGCTTACTTCCATCAATCCCAGAGTAGTTAAATTCTGAGTTAATTTAACTCTCCTGTAAATACCAAACCAGATTTTGATGTTCAAATGTAAAATAAGCTACATCCTTACTTCTACAAAAAATCCTACCCTTGCAGTACAAAAAGTGAAAATCAATTACACTAAATAAAGCCAACAAATCAATTTCAGCAAATGAATTTCAAATTTTCCAGTCATCTTCTGTTTGATATTATGCATTGAGATATAATGAGAAGCAATTAAATAATGCCATAATCTTCCAGTTGTTATCCCTTCATAGAATGATTTTTGTTAGGCATAGGGGCTGATAATAACTAACATTCAGGGAATTCTAGCTGACACAATATACTAAACTTGTGACAGGTACTTTGGACCAAGAACACAAAGACAAAAACAAAATTTGTTTACGATAAGGATGGGGAGTTGAGAAGAATATTCATAGAGTATTCATTCTGGCCTCCATGTATATTGTTGCGTAGTAGGCTTTCAGTATTCTTACAAACTTTTCATAAATGTCATGCCCTACACTTAGTGAACCTAGGCATTTTTCTTCTCTCTTCCCATGGATTTGTTCTCACTTACTTTCCCTAGACTCATAGATTTACAAATCAAGAGCTAGAAGGAACCTTAGACATTATCTAATATAATCCCCTCATTTACAGATGACGAAATGGAGGCCCAGAAAAGTGAAGTGTTTTACACAAGCTCACACAAGAATTGGATGACAGAACCAGGATTTGGATTCAGGTCTTGTGATTCCAAGTTCATCACACTTTTCACTACACACAATGCTAATGATACTAGTAATGCTGTCTTCCTGGACAGCCCTATTTTCAGGTCACCTTTCTGGCTAGAAATAAGCCAGAGGTCTCCACTGATGGCAGAGTTACCTGCAGCAATGAGAAATCTTTCTTTCTCTGTTTTTCTTTAAAGAAGTTTGAAAAGGGGGGGCAGCTAGGTGGCACAGTGGATAGAGCACTGGCCCTGAAGTCAGGCAGGACCTGAGTTCAAATCCGGCCTCAGACTAAACACTTGACACTTACTAGCTGTGTGACCCTGGGCAAGTCACTTAACCCCAATTGCCAAAAAAAAAAAAAGGCAGTTTGAAATTGTCCACTTACCATGTAGATGGGTTTATAACCACAGGACATTCCTCTTTTTCTGCTTTAGAATCATTTCTAAGGCAATAAATTCCAGAAGTGGTATATCTGACATGCAGTTAAGCTAGTACCCTGGGCTCTTCTTACATAGTCTGAAACTCACGTTGACTTTTCTCTATACTACAATCCAGGAAACAATCCACAAGTATTTATTAAGCATCAGCTGTGTGCTAGATACCATGCTAGGTGCTAGAGATACAAAGAAAAATAAAACCATATCTGTTCTAAGAAGAAACAATATGAAAACATGAAGTACAGAACAAATACAAAAATAATTCAGGGATAACTGGGAGGGGGCAGTTATTTGCTAGGAAAAGAACCTGGAAAATCCTCATGCAGAAGGTGACATTTCAGCTAAGCTTTGTAGGAAGTTAGAGATTCAAAAAGGCAGTGGTGAAGAGATACTGCATTTCAGGCACGGGATGTGTGGGGATGGGGGTGGGGTGATGGACAGCCTGCATCATCACTGAGAGAGAGGACATGTTGTACAGCAAGAACATTGATCAGCTTACTCATTCCATGCCTTTCTTTAATTTTCTGTGAAAAGAAGGCGTACTAAGGTGGATGCTCCCTAGATGATTTTTATAAATTTCAATTGGAGCCTTAGGGAAGAGGAATACTCATAGACGTTTGGCATTCCAAATGGAAAGGTGAGGGTAAGAATGAAGATATGTTGTTGGCTCTCTTCAAGTCTGCCCCAGATAACCTCAGCAATATTGAAAGACTGGTGCTTGTTGCAGAGGGGTCTATCTGTGATCTTGCCCCTCCTGGCCTCTCAACAAGTACAGGAAACAGTACCCCTTTGTGTTACTTGATATTTGGAAAGGATTATTTCTTACCAAAATCTCCTAATATAACCTTATTTTTCTATTTTATATGTCAATGTCAAAACTGTTCGCACTTTTTTCTAGAACTCTCTTGCACTTCTCTTTATATCTCACAGCAGAGTTCCCAAAAAATATTTTGTATGAAACAGGTACTATTACTTCCTGAAATTCTTATGAATATCTATAGGTTATACAATTTACCTGAACAATCAGAAAAGGGGTTCCATGGTTGGCTGCTATCCCCACTTTGATGGGAGTCCATCCCCAAAAAAACCTATGGCAAAGGTGGCACAGCAGTGTCACCCAATCAAATTCAAAGCAACAAACATTTGAGTGCCTACCACATTAGGCTCTAGTGAAGAACAAGGATTAGGTAAAACATGGCAGGTGACATACAAAACCATAGCATTATGATTCTCAAGGGATAAAGCCAAGAGGAAGACAAACTGGCTTCCAATTTGTCCAGTTCTCACTGAGTAGTCTCCAACTACAACTATCATGTTGACAAAATGCAGTGGATAACATTAATCTTATTCATGGTTGGTACTTTTAATGCTTCCCTTAAGGAAGCAATCAGTTAAGCTTCATCTAACTCCCATCCCTTGAAGAAATTTCTATAGCTAGAATTAGATTTCCAATAGCTCCAACTTAGTAGAGATTACTCAGGGGATAATAAAACAGCTCTACTTACTCCATTTTTTCATATATTCATCTAACCCTACAGATTCATTGGAAACAAATCACTTCTGCCTGCCACCTAGTTCCTTGGCTATCCATTCTGATATCTCAGAAGGAAAGCAACACAAATGACTGGTCTAGGGGATTTCTTCTGTGAAGTTTGGATTCAGTTAAAGGGCTTCACTTGGGCACCTAGCCACGTGTGGCCTCAAGGCCGCAGGTTCCCTACCCCTGCTCTAGGAAATCCTGGTCCTGTTTGAGTATCGGCGAGGTCTGAGCAGAGGCAGAGACTGAGTGTACTATTTTACATTTAGGAGAACAAAGGGAGCTAGGGCCTCTTTCAAATCCACTAACAGACTCCAGTTACTTTTTAAATACATCATTCATGAGTAATCTATATAAGCATGGGCATCAGTGGTTGGTGTCATAGGGAGGGATGCATTCATTGATTTATCAGTCATTCTACCCAGTTCTGCCTCCTTCTTGTCTCCCCGTGGGGGTTAGGAACTGAGTCTGGCCAGGGACAACTTTCTTCTCTGTGACTGAGGATGCACATGGATGCTCTAGTTACATGTGAGTCCTTTAATAATTGCTATTAATTTTCTAAGAATAAAACTTGCAGAGAAAAGTCTCATCTGCATTGATAGAGAAAAAAACTCACTGGGAGGCCTCTATACTGATGAACCCACAAGTACAGTAAAATACCATGACTATTATCATGACTGTTAATTATATGTATAGGATTTTATAAATGATTTTTTAGTTATGAACAAACATGGTTTGTAGCCTATGGTTTATAAATCTGTCAGTTAATAAATATTTATTAAGCAACTACTATGTGCCAGGCACTGTGCTAAGAATTAGGGACACAAAGAAAGGTAAAAGATAGCTCCTGCTCTCAGAAAACTCATAGTCTGATGGGGCAGAAAACATGCAATCAATTACCTACAAACAAGCTATATGCAAGATAAATAGAAAATAATTAATAGAGAAAAGGCACTAGAATTAAGGGGGATCAGGAAAGGCTTCCTGTAGAAGGTGGACTTTTAGCTGGGACCTGAAGGAAGTCAGGGTTAGAGTAGTTCACAGAAATCAGGAGGTATAGATGAGGGACAGCATTGCAAGCATGGGGGAAAGCCAATGAAAATGCCTGGAGTTGGAAGATGGAATGCTTTATTCAAGGAACAACAGAAGCCAGTGTCGCAGGGCAGAAGGTGTAAGATGCCTGAAGAGGTGAGGGAGATGGGAAGATTCTGACGGGTTTTGAATGCCAGAGCATTTTACACGATCCTGGAGGTTATAGGGAGTCACTAGAGTTTATCAAATAGGGGAGGGAGTGATATTGTCAGACTTGCGCTTTAAGAATACCAGTTTTGACAGCTGAGTGCATGATGGACTGGAGTGGGCAGACCATGAGGTAGGAAGACTAACCAGAAATCTACTGCTATATTCTAGGGGTGACATGACTGGAGCACACACCAGGGTGGTGTGAGTGTTAGAGGAGAGAAAGGAGCTTATACAAGAAATATTACAAAGGTAGAACTGACAGGATTTCACCAGTGATGGGTATGTGGGTTGAGAGAGCAAGGATTCAAGGATGACACTCAAGTTGGGATCCTGAGTGACTGAAAGGTTGGAGGTATGCTTAACAGTAGTAATAAGGAAGTTGGGAAAAATGGGGTAGAGTTGGAGTGGCGGAAAGTGTTTAGTTCTGGACGTGGTAAGTTTAAGATGTCTATGAGCCATCTAGTTCAAGACGTCCAACAGATGGTTGGAGGTTGAGAAAGTGGTCAACAGAGAGGTCACAGCTAGAAAAGTAGACTTAAAAATCATCACCATAAATGCAATTGAATCCATGGAAATCATGAGATCACCGAGTCAAATAAGAGAAGAGAGAAGAGGACAGGAGTGGACAGGACAGAAGAGGTAAAGAGAAGAGAGGAGAGGGAAAGGGTGAAGAGGGAGGGGAAAGAAAGGGAGAGTCTAGGAGAGAGACCTGTGGAATACCTACAGTTAGGGGACCTTAAAAAAGAGAAGGAGGTCTGTTAAGAGCCAGCTAGGTAGTGAAGTGGATAGAGTACTAAGTCTGCAGTCAATATGGAAGACCTGAATTTAAACTTAGTTTTAGACATTTATCAGCTCTGTAACCTTGACAGAGTCACTTAACCTTTGTTTGTCTCAGTCTCCTCACCCATAAAATGGGGATAACAGCACCTACTTTGCAGAATATTAAGGATCAAATATTTGTAAACTGCTTACCAGCATGTCTGGCTCTAACTTGAAGGTAATTCTCTTACCTAAAAGTAATCTCTTACCCCCAAACCCTTACCTTTTAACTAATATAATTTCCAACTAGGACTAGAGAGAAGAGATAATGAATTAGATTGGCAATAATATGTGGTGGGGAAGTGAAAGACAAGCAATTTGAGTCTTGCAAGAATATAGCATGATTGATTCAGTTTGGAGAGTTGTGATTTCCTCTGTGTCCTCCCACTTTAAAAATGCAAGCGAGTTCATACTTGATGGAATATGAATAAATAAAATACAAAGTTTCTGTTTGCAAAACAGTTTAGATAGCAGATAGATGCTAACAGGTGAAGAGATTACTTCTACATATCTGGAGCCAGTATGCCATTGTGGATGGAGTTGACTTGGATATAGGAAGACCTGTGTTTAAATTCTACTTTTGTAGCTGTGGACATTTAACTGAGCCTTAGTTTCCTGCAAAATGAAGATGACAATATTTTTGGCATCTTTCTTACAGTGTTGCTGAAAGGCTCAAATGAGACAATGAATGTGAAAATATTACAGTAAGATTATTTTTATATTTTTCTTGATATTTACAGTTATCTAAGGCATGTAGAAGTCTACAACTATATCATTCACAGTATTTAGTTGAAAATGTCTGTTAACTTGAATTGAAATAAGTATAATAGAAGGATTAAATTCATTATTTTCAACTCCCATCACAATTTTACAAATTTCATCAATCCATTAAGTCAGTAACAGAGCTTGTTAACCATATGTATCCCAACAAACAATATAAATTACTATCAAGTGTATTATCTTTTGTCCATGGAAACTTGTATTGACCTCATAATAAGCCAGACTTTGTGCTAGGAATGGCATTTTCAGAAATAAAGATGGGTATACATTAAATTACCCATATTCTCTTCCTTTATCACTTTAGGACTAACAGTATCCAATTATAAGTACAAACAGTGGGGATTAGAGGTTCCATCTGTAGCCAGTGAACTGAGGAAAGTTAACTAGCTCACAATGACACTGACCTCATTAGTTCCATGCTCTGAGATATCAACAAAAGTCCATTATGTCTGTCTATATGTTAACTAATAGGACAACTCTTCTTGAAGATATGTATCTCCTATCAATGGATCTTTAAGTAAGGATAAATGCCTCTAGCTTTTTTATTTTATAGAACTCCATGAGGGAAATTTGCCAGGGTTAAGTTGTAAAGGTATTTCAAAGGCAACAGAAATCAGGTGACCTGAAAAGAACAATCCAGGAGGAAAATAACTAATACTTTGTTACAAAAGTGAAAAGTATTTATTCCTCTATTCCTTTCATTCATATAATTTTAATAGTTCAAATGAAGAGAACAGAGGTAATTATATATCTGGGTTGTGGATCAGAGAGTTCCATAAAGAACATAGAAGAGAAAGAAAAAGAAAGATATCCATTTTTTCAGAATATTTTAAGGATTAATTCCATGCTTTTAACAAACATTACTCTTAAAATATTATAAGTTTTTAAAGTATTTTCATGTGCCTTGCTATTTTCCTCCTTTAAAAATGTATCTGAACAAGGTAAACTACATTAAGAAAAGATACAACAGAAGAAACCAAGTTATCAGTAGTCATATAAAAATGCTCCAAATCACTAATAATTACAGCAATGCAAATTAAAAACAATGCTGAAGTGCCACCTCACATTCATTAAATTGGCTAACAAGTCAGAAAAGGAAAAATGACAAATGCTGGAATGGATGTGGGAAAATAGTTACACTAATAAACTGTTAGAGTTGTGCACTGGTCCAACCCTCCTGGAGAACAATTTGGAACTGTGCTCAAAGGGATATTAAACTGTACATACTCTTTGACTTAGCAATACCACTCCTGATGCTAAAGAGATAAAAAAGGGAAAAGACATATACATACAAAATATTTTAGCAGATCTTTTTGTGGTGGCAAAGACTTGGAAATTTAAAGGCTGCCGATCAGTTGGGGAATGGCTAAACATGATGTGTATATGGTTGTGATGGAATACTATTGTGCTATAAGAAATGATGAGGTGGTAGTTTCAGAAAATCCTGGGAAAACTTATGAACTGATGCAAAGGGAAATGAGCAGAACCAGAAGAACATTTTACATAGTAACAGCAATATTGTAACAATGATCCACTTTGAAAGACTTACCTACTCTGATCAATACCATGATCCACAAAAATTCCAAAGGACATATGATGAAAAATGCTATTTCCAGAGAGAAAACCAATGAACTCTGGGTGCAGATTAAAGCATATTTTTCTTATTTTCCATTTTTTTTATTTTTTGCAACAAGATTAGTATGGAAATATGTTTGTATTACTTCGCATGTATAATGGATACTACATTGCTTGCCTTCTCAGGTTGGGGGAGGGGTTGTAAGGAGGGAGAGAATATGGAAATCAAAATGTAAAAATAAATATTAAAATTTAAAAAAAATAAAAGATAAAGGAAAGATACAAGAACTCAACAACAGAAAAATTAATGAGGTGTGAATCTTATGTCTTCTTCAGTCTATAAGTGACAACAGAAGTGGAAGTGGGAGATACTGGCAAGAACTAAGATACAAAAAAAATTGACTTAGAAATCTTCAGGAATGCTACTACTAATGTATCACTTTAGGTATCTCCTTACACTGTAGTCAGCTTTTCTACATGGCTAACATACCATTTCTCAAATCGACTTCAGCATCTGTCTGGGCTAATTGTTTGCCAGTTTCTTTGGTATGTTTGGTGCTGGTTTTACATATGGTTTCCTTAAATTCTTAATGTATGCACTTTTGACTCATTCCATAAAAGTATGACTGATCTCACTCCAAATATCTAAAGTCATATCCTGCCTCTCTCTGGTACTACACTAGTCTCTTTTTTTAGGCCACTATATAAATGCATTGCGACAGCTAAAAACAAAGCATTACCCATAGCCTAGTTCAGTACCTTGATTAAAGTAGGCATTTAATAAATTTTGGATTTGAGTCACCTAGCAATCAACTTCATAACAAGCCTCTTTGAACTTATCTAGGCCGGTTTTTGGACAAGACACCTTTTTCACTAGGCCCATTGTCAAAACCTTTCCAGTTTGACAAACAAACTTTGTAATATCTTAACTTTGTAGTACACTGAGATATACTTCAAGAAGTCAAGGACTTTTATATAACATGATGAGGAACTTGAGTAGACAAAATATAACTAATATACCATGATGTGCTGGGATAGCATATGCATAGATTATCATTAAGAGGCAATTCTTTCAGTATGAAAAATTTTGCAATAAAATTACAGCTGCCAATCTGTAAATAACATATATGCCCTGTATTAAAACAAAAACAAGTCAAAGTAAAGACTCTGCAGAATGAATATATGAAAACCTTCATTTTGGCTATAATTATCTGGTTTAAAGAACTTAAAATATTTGCATTTACCAATCTAAAAGATCAGATAGTTACTTAGTAAATATTAACAAAATGTTACTCTAAATCATTAAATACAATTAAAAGAACCTCCATTACATGATTCACTCTATGCCTGTAAACATGATTATTGCCTTTTGCCATACTCTGCTGAAACTCCAAGTGCTCATTTCTTTTAGCTATTTTTTATCTACATAGTCCTTTTTTTATAAGGGTCCTTTTTGATGGACGCCCCCCCCCCCAGGGATCCTGATACAGACAGAATAACTCTTCTCTTTCCATCCCCTTTTCTTTGACAATCTAGATCCTATGATTTTTTAAAAGTCTGTCTTAAGACCACTATCTTCCATGAAGTTTTACCAAGATACCTAAAACTCATTTTCCATTACTCTCAATTTCTCCAGTATTTATACAAAAGTGGTACCACACAATCTCACATATGTACATGTGTATATCTCCTTAGAATTGTTCCACATTTTTTCAAGTAGATACACATATCCCCAATCACATTATCAACATGTTCAAAATGAAAACTGTTATCTACCATAGTACTTACTTCAAAATGTTTCTTAACTTGAATTGACCAGAAGTAAATTGAGTTAAATTATAGGATCAATTATTCAAATGAAAATAATGAAGTCATACACATGCCTGCTAGTACTATCATTATTTTTGTGGTGTAGTGAAATAGAACATTACTCACTTTATACTCTTGGAATTTTGCGTTGTAGGTCCTAAAATGCATGTTTTATATTCAAAGGGGGCAGAATTTTCAAGGATTTGGTATATGGAGGGACATAATTTTGTAGGGTAGCAGGGTTGCTATATATTTAGTTAAATGATGAAAATTAACAAACTTCACTACAGTTATTTTGGGACTTAAATAATTTTAATTTCTCATCTTTAAACCAGAAACCATTTACACTTAGATGAGAGGTAATCCAAAGGCTGACAACAACTGACAGGAGCATTATGTTTAGCTTCTAGCTTAATAATAATAACCCATATGACATTAAGTATAAAATATTAATAGCAGGATTTCTTTAATAGCTGATACTGATGTACCATAAGTTTTGCAAAACCTTTTATATGTTATCTTATTCTGTCTTTTAAAAATATTTTTCTTTATTTCTAACTTTAATTTTTTTACTTTAAACATTAAATATAAGCATTTTAATATTCAGATAAACATAGAAAAGATTACATATAAAACTGTATTTATATTATATAATTTTAAGAGTACATTAAATTTAACACAAGAGTATATTAGTATACTTGCCCTCTCACAACCCCTCCAACAATGCACCTTTGCCTTTTTTTTGTCATCTCTGTCAATCTGATGATGATAATATCTTATTCAATCTTTTTAAAAAAACCTTAAAATTTCTAGATGAGGAAATTGAAGATCAGAGAGCTGGAGTGACTGGTCCATGATTACGGTTAGTAAACAACTGCAGTAGGATTTGACCCTTCTGAAAGCAGGACCAGCAAAAAAAAATGAAAAAGAATAGTTTGGGACTTGACTGGTGATAGAATCAGGGGACATCCTGTTGTCACATCTGGGTTAGTCTCCACGACATTCTATGACTACTTTCATTGACATCAGTACAAGGACAGTAAGTCTGATGTTGGAGTGTTGCCACAACGTGCACTGGTATCTTTGGCCACTTGCCCCTACACAGGGTCTGGGAGGAAAACAGGCTCAGAGCTTGAAGTTTCATTTCACAAATGGATAGTGTGCAAGGACAGTTAGCTATAATGTTATCTAGAGGAAACTTACCTCATCACATCTCAAATGCTAAATAAGGAAGCAAGGTGATGTCGGATCCATTAGTGGAATAGAATACTCCCAGGAATATACTTAGTGGCGGAACTGAAGAAGTGGCAAAAATAAAGAACATCTTTTGTCTTGTGTACTTCTGTATCTACAGTGCTGTGTTAGGCAGTACAGTGTTACCAAAATCACACAAAAATTCAGTTTCATGCAGCTCCAAAATTCTCTTTGGCATGTAAAAGACAATGTAAAACAATTTCAGTCATGTGCAGATGTGAAAAATATTCATGTACCCTATACCTTGCAGAAGCAGATGTTTAAATCCCAAACACAGCTCAAAATTCAAACTTGATCCTTATCGGTCACCAAAAAAAGAAAGAAAGAAATACAAATGAATGACCATGATTTTACAGAGGTTGTTTTCTCATTAGAGTACAACTTCCTGCCAAACATCACAGCTGAAGAAGTCAGTCATATGATCATCCAAAGATTCAGGATGGGTTAAAGTAAATATAGAGCAATTATTTTACATCAACTTTCTTAACACATTTTTTCTTCCCCTAACCTGTACATGTTCCCTTCATGAAATACCCAGATAATTAAAATCAGTCAGTTAGCAATTATTTATTAAGTATCTACTATGTGCCATATGCCATACCAAGTGCTGGAGCTAAAAAGCCAATAAAATAAAATAAAGTCCTGGTTCTCAAGAAGTTCAGAGTCTAATGCAGGAGACAACATGCATACAACTACGTACAAACAAGATATATACAGAAAAAACTGAATGCACTATTGGAAGGAAGGCATTAAGATTATGGAGGACTAAGAAAGGTTTTCCACAAAAGGTGAGACTTTAGCTGACACTTGAAGGAAGCCAGGGAAGCAGAAGGCAGCAGTGAGGAGGTAGAGTCCAGACATAGCAGAGTCAGGGAAAATGCCAAGAATCAGAAGATGGAGTGTCAGGTGAGACAGAGGTAGAAATTCAATCACAACAGATTGTGATCACAAAAAGATCTCAGAATTAATGAACACGGGAGTTCATTTCCGAGTGAGTGAAAGATCAAGGGTATCATCTTTGCATGTATCAGAGGTGGTATGGAGTGGGCTATGTGAAATAAGTATCTTGAGGAACTGTGAGGTCAAGGTATTTCATTACATATGGAGCAGGCATTCCAAAGAGCATGGCTGAAGCGATGGACAGACTTAGACTGGGATACTGGTGGGGCTGGGCTGCAGGTAATGACAATTAGGGAAAATAAATAGGAGGATGGGGGAAAAGGACTTAGAACTAGGTTTGAACAATGGTAACCAGCCAGAATTTCAGAATCACTGAGATTGAAAAGAATGATGAAGTGGGAGTATGTGAATCACCAAGGAATGAGTTTAGGTAGGTTATCTCTGTTCATAGGTTCAGCCTAGGAATTGGGTTATCCCAGGGCATCAGACATAAGGGTGTAGCTGGAAAGTAGAACGGAAGGGTGCTCAGACAAGTTAAAAACAACTGCTATGGAGGATGCCTGGAACATGACAACATATTGAAATAGATGCTCTAGGAGGCCAGGAAATCTTCCCAGAAATACATAAGTAAGGCACTTGTTGTGGAATTTAGATGGCAGGAAAGAATGGCTACTCAGAGAGAGCCTCCGTGATTTTATCCAACAATCCTTGAAAACAATATAGAGTTTACACCCACAAATTTGCTAAACTGTACATACCCTTTGACCTTACTAAA